>NW_022111319.1:1102186-1108626 GCF_000313985.2 Echinops telfairi
TTTCCTGATTTTATTATTTTTATTTTTGTGTGTGTTCATCCATTTAAAAAAATTAGTTGAGATTTAATACATACATCATTGGATTCTATTGCCAAGATTTTATTGAGGATCTTTGCATCTATGTTAATGAGAGATATTGGTCTGTTATTCTCTATCTTTGTGGGGTCTTTACCTGGTTTTGGTATCAGGGTTTATTCTGGCTTCATACACTGAGTTTTGGAATTTGCTGCCTTTTTCGATGTTCTGGATGAGTTTGTGTAGAATCAGAGTCAGCTTTTCTCTGAATGCTTGGTAAAATTCTCCTGTGAAGCCATCTGGACAAGAGCTTTATTCAGTGGGGAGTTTCTTGATGACTTATCTATTTCTCCATTTGCTATGGGTTGTTTGAAGTTCTTAATGTCCTTCTATGTTAATTTTTTGAGATAGTGATTTTCCAGCTATATGTCCATGTCCCCCAAATCATTGAATCTATTGGAATACAGTCTTTCATAGTATGGTGTAATTGTTCTTTTTTTTTTATTAGGGCATGTTGTCACTTCCCCCATTTCATCCCTATTTCTATATATTGATACCTGCTCCTTCTTTTTCTTTAAGTTTACTAGCAGTTTCTCGATTTTGTTGATCCTTTCAAAAGAACCAACTGTTTTGCTTTGCTGAGATTTTCCATTGTTCTTCTGTTTCCCAGTTCATTTATCTGTGCTCTAATTTTTATGATTTCTTTTACTGTTGGAAGGATTATGCTGTTGACTCTGTTGTAACTGCTGGATGTGCTGTGTTAAGATGCTGACCATAATTCTCTCCTCTTTTTTCATGTGTGCATTTATTGCAATAAAGTGACCCCTGATAACTCCCTTTGCTGTGTCCTGTAGGTTTTGGTACATTGTATTGTCATTCTCAATGGTTTCTAGGAACTTCCTAATTTCCTCTCTAACTTCGGCTATTACCCATTCTGGTGTTTTTTTTCACTGCACCGTTATACACTGGGGCGCTTTATTGGGCTTGCTGAGAGATGGAGATACATGTGCAAACGGCTGTGGACAGGAGCGGGGGCAGGCAGGGCAGGGGGCAGGTCGTCCAGCAGGGCAGGGCCAGAGGGTTCAGGACACAGCATGGTGCAATGGCTAGTGGCCTTGCTGGCCCATCATCTGTGACAGGGCTTGGAAGCTCATCCATCCCTGTGCCCGTGGCGAGAAGAATGACGAAGATGAGGATTCCCAGGAGGCCGAGGACCGTAGAGAAGATGTTCAGGTACTTGGCTGTGGATGCGTGGCTCTGGGCCCCAATCATGTCACCCGCTCCCTAGACTTCACGGAGTAGGCATAGGCCACAAAGCCCAGGCAGCAGCAGTTGAGGAAGAGCGCGTTGAAGAGGGACCAGACGAAGTGGTCGGGCACCTGGGGTTCACTCTGGATGTTGATCACGGTGGACTGCATGGGGGCGGCATGGTATGGGGCCCGCAGCCCACCCATCTTGAGCTCCTCTTGAGCTATCTCCTGGGCGTGAGGACACACAGACCTGCAGAATGGGAGAGGCCCCCATTCTGTTTTGATAAATGTGTTATTGAGTCTCTAAGTGTTTAACTTTGTTTGTCTGGGGTTTTTTTTCTTTCTATTGTTGACTTCCAGATTTATGGTGTGGTCAGAGAAGATGTTTAGAATGACTTCTGTGTATTTGAATTTTCTCAAGCTTGCCTTGGATCCCTGCATGTGGTTTATTTTAGAATATGAACCATGTACATTGGAGAAGAATGTTTTTTTTTTTTTTGCTGTTGTTTGAAGAGCTCTGAAAATGTCTAGGAGGTTGAGTTGTTCAATTGTGTTGTTCAGTTCTTCAGTTTCTTTATCGAAATTCCTACCTGTTGATCTCTCTCTTTGAGAGTGGTTGATTGAAGTCACCTACTATAATAGTTGATCCAATGATATCTTTTTTCATCTTTTGAGGATCTGATTGATGAATTTTGTGGGTCTTTCGTTGAGTGCATATGTTTATGGGTTCTTGTTCTAGTCACCCCTTGGGCATTATGCAATGCCTTTTTAAAAAAAAAAATCTCTTATCAGAGATTAGTATTTCCACCACTGCTTTTTTAAAAATTACCATTAGCCTGGTAAAATTTTCACCATCCTTTGATTCTCATTCTGTTTTGTCTGTGAGTTTGAGGTGTGTCTCTTGAAGGCAGAAGTTTGATGGATTTTGTTGTCTGATCCAGTCTGCTACTGTTTGTCTTTTATTTTTTAATTTAATAAATGATTTCATTGGGGGTTTTACAGCTCTGTAATAATCCATACATCAATTGTTTCAAGCACATTTGTACATATGTTGCCATCGTCATTTCCAAAACATTTTTTTCTACTTGAGCCCTTGGTATCGGCTCTCCCCCCCCCCATGAACCCTTGATAATTTATAAATTATTTTTATTTTTATATTTTACACCTTCTGCTGTCTCCCTTCACCCATGTTTCGGTTGTTTGTTCTTCCCCCCTGGGGGGGTGTATGTCGATCATTGTGATTGGTTCCCCCTTTCTCCCCCCTTTCCCCCTACCCTCATGGTATTGCTACTCTCATTATTGGTCCAGAGGGGTTTATCTGTCCTGGATTCTGTGTGTCAAGAGCTCTTTTCTGTACCAGTGTACATGCTCTGTTCTAGCCAGATATGTAAGATAGAACTGGGGTCATGATAGTAGGGGGAGTGGGAGAAAGCATTGAAGAACTGGAGGAATGGTGTGTGCTTTGTCAGTGCTATACTGCACCTTGGCTGGCCAGTCTCCTTCCTGTGACCCTTCTGTGAGGGGATGTCCAATTGTCTACAGATGGGCTTTGGGTCTCCATTCTGACCCCCCTTGTTTACATTTAAGTGGTTGGTTGTTTTGGGTCTTCTGTCTTTGTCTTTTAATAGGTCCATATAAACCATTAACATTCAGAGTAATTAAATCTAAATGTAGATTATTTGCTGTCATCTCATTGTATTTGTTTTTGATATTTTTCGTTCTCCTTTAAACTGTGGTGTGTGTGTATGTGTGTGTGTAGTTTATTTTTGTCTTTGTTTCTCCGTTGGATCTGTAATATTTTAAGAACTTTTTTCAGTGTGTTGGTCTCCTGCTTGGGTGCTGCAGTTTTTTATTTTCCACCCATAAAGAATTGGAAAGTACTTTTGTGATGCTGTTTGTTTTAATGAATTCGCTAAATATTTCCTTTTTTGAGAAAAATTTATTTCTCCTTCAAATTTTATGGAGAGCCTTGCTGGATATAGGATTGTTGGATTGTGGTTGTTGTCTTTCAACTTTCGAAATACATTGCTCCAATTTCCACTTTCCTACTTTCAGAGAGGTCGGAGCTTATTCTTATATGTTTACCTTTATATGTAACAGCTTTGTTCTCTCTAGCTGCTCTCATGATTTTCCCCTCTTCCTTAAAATTGGATACTTTGACTACTGTAAATCCTGATGTGTTTTGCGGGGTTTAATCTATTTGGTCTTTCTGCTTCCTGAATGGTTATCGTCTCCTCATTTGTGATATTGGGGAAATTTTCTGCCAAGAATTCCCTTACTATTTTAACTGTAGACTTATTCATTTCTTATAATTCAGGCACCACAATAATTCGATGGTTTCACTTCATGGAATCCCATGTTATCCTCAGGTTTTCTTTAGATTTTTTTTATATTTTTGTTTGATTGTTTCTCTTGTTTGCTGGATTCTGCTTGATCATCTTCAAGGTTGCTGATTCAGTTTTCCATTTCTTCCATTCTGTTGTTGAGATCATTCACCTTATTTTTCACTTCTGCCATGTCATTTCTTAACTCTTGGATTTCCCTTTGGTGTGTGAAGTATATTATCTGCAATTTTTCATTAGATTTCAGGATTAATCCCCTAATTTTTGTATGGCCTTAATGAACATTCTCATGCATTCTTTCTCTGGCAATTCAAGGGCTGCTTCTTCTATGTAAACCATTGGGTTTGGGTCATCTTCAGTAATCAACTTTTGTTTTTCTAGATGTTTTATGGTAGCTGCTGCTGTTGGCTCTTGTTTGTTTCACATCTTAGTTAAGCTGAAAGTGGAGTGTAGTCTTCTGGGATGTGTAGGGGCCAGGGTTTGACTCTTTAGGTTAGGGGAGGGTCAGAAAGGTGCTGGAAAACCTATTGTGTGCAGATGTAGGGGAAGTGTTAGGTGGGTGAGTAGGAAGATTAGGGTATAGGCGCTCAGTAGTAAGTTTTCAGTGGTCGTTTTAATCACAGAAAGCTTTCCCATTAAGTATAGCAATTTTTAATGAGTTGGAGAAGAGGGCTATGCCAGATGGGATTTTACTTGGTAAGTTAAAGGAGAGTGTGTGTTACTGTGCTGGAGGGAGCAGGTTCCATAGGTTATGGTGGTTGAGGTAAGAGAGGGGTATACTGAACCTACCAGAGTTCTTTATCAGCCCTGCATATTATGTAGGGAGAGTGCTGTCCTTCCGTTATTGTGCTTATAACATTGGATTCCTGTGGTCCTAGGGTGGAAATGGGTTATTATACTTGATGCCTCAGGGAATAGGGAGTTCCAATCAGAGGGTGACCTGGCTAAGGTCTGGGGTCCCTGGTTCTGCAGGCTACCTAGCCTGAGGTAGGAAATGCCAGTTTCCTTCTCCTCTGGTGGGGTAAGGAGTTTTGTATTTCCATTCTCGAAAGAACAAATACAACAACCTCCCGGAGCCTGCTTCTCTGTGTATTTCAGCTGTGCTTCTGTCTCACTGGTGCTGGATCCCTCTCCAACTCATTGAGGCTATATATCCTCAGAGCCCAGTCTTGCTCCTGCCACCAGGGGAGGGAGCTGTGCCTTGGCTAGGACTATCCCCAGTGGGAATTCTACTCCTTGGTTCACTGTGGATTTCAGCATCAAGGGCCTCCAGGAGCCCTCATAGGTGGCCATGGGACGCCCCTGAGGGGTTGACTTTTGGGCCATCTTCCCACACTGGCTAGCCACCGAATAGGGGGTAGGAGGGAGTGGGAAGAGGCTGAGAGTTGCCACCCCACCAAGAGAGGCAAGGTACAGGCAGGTACTTTGAAAAAGGACCATAAGACAAGCACAATTGCACTCTCCATGAAAGAACTGAAAAAGAACCCTAGGGTGCTGTGAGACCCAGTCTTACTCACCAGTCCCCCAACTTGGCCTCTTTACCCCTAAATCTGACAATCACACTGCAAACTCTTCACTTTGATCCTGCATTGGCACTGTCTTCTTGGAATCCCCACAATTTATATTTTTATTTACCCTGGTCTCTTAGAATTATAATCCAGATGTTCTGCCACACCTCCTCCCCAGGTAGCTTCTCGATTAGAAGACCCAGGAATCTTCCTTAGGTGGCCTAGTGTCTGGGGAGTGCCCTAGGGGACTCTAATCGTCCTCCATTGTTGCTTTCTAATTTTAGTAAATTTCTGTCTGCTAATCCATATGTTGAAAATCCTGTAGTCTGGAAGTGATATCCCTTTCAATGACTCTTTGTGCTGTTCTCTGTGGAGTGTGTGCTACTCAGTCTCCTCCTTCGCTGGTGCTTTATCTCTTCCAGGCGGACCTTTCCTGATTTTAAACCATGCAGTTATTCCATGCAGTGTTTGCACAACTGCCTCTTGATCTGTATAAGAGTTCTGCATGAGCACAATGAAGTGTTCTGTAATTTTCACTCTTCTCAAGGCTATCCATAATTTGTTATCACCCACAGTCAAATGCCTTTTCCTATTCAATAAAATGCAAGTAAACATCTCTCTATTATTCTCTGCTTTGAGCCAAGATCCATCTGGAATCAGCAATGATATTCTTTGTTCCATGACACCTTCTGAATCTGACCTGAATCTCTGGTCGTTTCCTGTCAATGCAATTGTTGCAAATGCTGGATGATCTTCAGCAAGATTTACATGCATAGGACATCAATGATATTTATTCTATAATGTGGGCTTCCTACTTGTTCACTTTTCTTTGGAATATGTACAAATATGAATCTCTACTAGTCAGTTGGCCAGGTCTTTGAAATATGACACCTTTTAATTGCTATTCCATCAATTCGTGGAGCCTTGTTGTTGGCTAAAGCTTTCAATGCAGCTTAAAATACTCCCTTCACTATCATTGGTTCTTGCTCACCTGCTACCACCTGAAATGATTGAATGCCCACTAATTATTTTTGGTACAGTGACTGAGTATTCTTTCTATCTTCTTTTGATGCTTCCTGCATCATTAATTTGATTGTCTTTAGAATTATACAATATCGCAACTCCAGGGTTGAATTTCTCTGAATATGCTGAGTGTGTTCTTCCTTTTTGATTTTCTAACTCTAGGCCTTTACAAATTTGATTATAATATGTCCTTTTTCTTAGGCTTGAAGGTAATCAAGCGGCCATAAAGCTCAGAAGCAACAAAGCCCACATGGAAGAAGCACACCAGCCTATGCAACCACGAGGTGTCGAAGGGATCAGGT
>NW_022111319.1:1109770-1116169 GCF_000313985.2 Echinops telfairi
GAAGCAGTAGTTGGCTTTGTACATTTCTATCATATGATCTCCAGTTTCATTTTTATCGCCAAGACTGTATTTTTGAACCACTGTTCCTTTCTTTTTGTTTCCAACTTATACATTCTAATTGCTAATAATTATCAATACCTCTTGGTTGCATTTTATATCAATTTCAGACTGAAGACATTAGTAGAATTCGTCAATTTCTGCATCCCTAGCTTTGGTGGTTGGCATGTAAATTTGAGTAATAGTTGTAATGATTGGTTTTCCTTGACTATGGATAGATATCATCCTATCAAGACAGCATTGTACTTCAAGATAGATTTTAAAATGCCTTTCTTGATGATGGATGTAACACTGTTCTTTAATCTTTCATTCCAAGCATAGTAAGTAAATCACATGATTTTCTGATTCAGAATGGCCAATAACAGTCCATTTTCGTTCACTAACACTTAGCATATTGAGCTTCATGTACTCCATTTCATTTTTGACAATTTCCAATTTTCTTAGATATCAACAATGCATTCCAAGTTCTGATAACTAATTTATATTTGCATTTATTTTGTATCTTTTTAGTCTTTACTCCACCAGAAAATGAAGGTCCTAAAGACTTTATTTCTGCAGGCTTTACTACTTCTACATCATTATGGTCAACTCTACTTTGATAAGTCAGTTCTTCCTCAGTCGTATTTTGAGTGCTTTCTGTCCCGAGGAGCACATCTTCTGGCACTATTTCCTATACTCTTTCACTTCTATTCATGAGGTTTTCATTATCTGACACTATTTCAATGCTATCCATAATATTTTCAGTGGCTAATAGCTCAGAATGGACAGTCTATGTCTTCTTTATAGTCTGTTATTCATCTGGTAGCTGTGCTGAAACTTTTTCATTTTAGGTTACCATGCTAGTATTTGAAATACCAGTGACATAGCTTTCAGCATCACATCAACCACAAGTTACTACAGTAGGACCAACTGATAGATAAGCAATGGCTCCCACTCCTGCAACTATTAAAATGTGTAGTGTGAAAACCTTTTTTTGACTATTCAAAATAGAGAATCTAAACAATATTTTTTCCTTTTACAATTGATTAATATTATTCACCATATTGTCCATCAAGTTTATTTATGTTATGAGATGCTCCACAGATTCTTCATTATTCTTTAAATTACATAATATTCTATTGTGTGCATCAATTTAATTATTCATTCTTCCTTATTTCCAAATTTTTGTTATTATGAATAGTACCAGGATGAACATAAGTATACATAGATCTAAACTGAACATGACTTTAACAGATTGACACAATGGACACACCAATTGACTCAAACATATCAGCTCTCATGATGATGACTCAGGACTGGGAAGTGCTTGGTTTTATTACACATGGCATATATGTTATTAAAAAACCATTGGATTCACCTTCCTCATTAAGGGAAGGGGGTTGACTACATTTAGGATGTTGCAGCATTACACAATAATATGTGAAAGGAAAACAATAGCTGATAGGTAGAAAGCTAGAAATGTTTAATGTGTTTTTCAAAGGAGTAGTTCACTCAGATTGGCAAAATTTTTAAATGACTATCCTAGAACTAATTCAGTTGGAGCTTTCCAAGTTTTGGTGCTACAACTCTAGCTCCTTAAAAAGTTGGAGGTGCCAGCAAGATTTAGACTACAATATAGCTGTTAAGTGCTATTTTGTCGTTCCTCCTGTTCAAAGTAAAGTTGTTTCTTATCTATACCTGTCTGCTAGTTTCTTGTAGCAGCCCAGGGATGCTTGGTCTCATACATATTGGGGAAAAAAAGTTGGAGGTGTAAGATATGAAAACATTAACAATATATAATTTATCAAGGGGTCACAAGGGGAAGGGGGAAGGGAGGGAAAAAAAAGAGAAGCTGATAATAAGGGCTCAAATAGAAAGTACAGGTTTAGAAAATTATGATGGCAACATATGTACAAATATGCTTGATACAAATTGATGTATGGAATGTTTTCTTTAATGTGATTTTTAAAATTTTAACATGACAATGCATAAGTTTAATAAAAACAGCTTAAATACAAATAGATTCAATAAGTATGGAATGTCTTAAGAGCTGTAAGTGCCCCCAATAAAGTGATTTTTTAAAAATTGGATACGGGAAAATAATATCTTAGAAAAAGGAGATGGGGAAAAAGTAAGTGCGGGTGGTGGTGAAGAAGCAAGCCAGTGGGACATTTGATAAGTTGTTTAAGTTGTTGAATGCTGAAATGATGATCTGATATGTAAACCCATGTAACTCTTCACTCCTAGATCTAATGAAAAACAGAAATATGCAATAGATTTCTGATGATTTTCAGGTAATTAAGCAAATATTTCGATTGCCTTTTGAGGGAAAAGAAGCTTGTTTTTATTGTTAAAAATATACATGGCACTAATTTGACTATTCAAACTTTCCTGTGTACAATTTCACATAAAATTGTACAGTATCACATGAATATTTTCACGGGTGTGCCCTTGTGGCTTAGTGGACTATGTGTTGGGTTGCTAATCATCAGGTCAGCGAATGGGACCCACTTGCCTCTTAGTCTGAGGAAAGTGAGGTTTTCTGCTCCTTTAAAGATTTACAGTCTCAGTAATTCGAAGAAGTTCGAGTCTGTCTTACAGGGTTCTTATGATTTGAAATCTTGTAAATGACGGTGAGTTTGAGTTATTTTTATTTAATAATATAAATTGTATTAAAGGTGATGTACAACCAACAATAAATTTACACATTTCCATTACCATAAACACTCAATTTTTCCCAAACAATAATTCTTCCTTTCCATGTATCTCCTGCCCCTGTTAGTGACTAATAAAACTTTTATCTCTAAACATTTCCTTATTATAGATATTTCATATAAGTAAGATCATACTATATTTGTGCTTTTGTGATTGACTTAGTTCAAGAAATATAGTGTTTTTGAGGTCTATCCATGTTGTGGCATGCATGAGGACACAGTTTCTCTCTCTCTTTCTTTAATCATTTTATTGGGGGCTCGTACAACTCTTATCACAATCCACACACCCATCCATTGTACCAAGCATATTTGTACATATGTTGCAACCATCATTCTCAAAACATTTTCTTTCTACCTGAGCCCTTGGTATCTGCTCCTCATTTTCCCCTCCCTCCCCTACCCTCTCTCGCTCAGGAACCCTTGATAATTTATGAATTATTATTATTTTTTTCATGTCTTACACTGTCCAATGTCTCCCTTCACCCAATTTTCTGTTGGTCATCCCCCAGGGAGGGGGTTACATGTAGATCATTGTGATCGGTTCCCCCTTTTTCTTCCACCTTCCCCTTCCCCTCCTGGTATCTCTACTCTCGTTATTGGTCCAGATGGGTTTATCTGTCCTGGATTCCCTGTGTTTCCAGCTCTGATCTGTACCTGTGTACATCCTATGGTCCAGCTGGATTTGTAAGGTAGAATTGGGATCATGATAGTGGTGGGGGAGGAAACATTAAAGAACTAGAGGAAAGTTGTATGTTTCACCGGTGCTATACTGCACCCTGACTGGCTCATCTCCTCCCCCATGACCCTTCTGTAAGGGGATGTCCAGTTTCCTACAGATGGTGTTTGGGTCTCCACTCCACACTTCCCCCTCATTCACAATGATATGATTTTTTTGTTCTTTGATGCATGATACCTGATCCTATCAACACCTTGTGATCACACAGACTGATGTGCTTCTTCCATGTGGGCTTTGTTGCTTCTCGGCTAGATGGCCACTTGTTTATCTTCAAGCTTTTAAGACCCCAGACACTATATCTTTTGTTAGCTGGGCACCATCAGCTTTCTTCACCACATTTGCTTATGTACCCGCTTTGTCTTCAGCGATCCTTCGGTAAGGTATCATGGAATGCTCATTTAATAGAACAAAGTGTTCTTGCATTAAGGGATTACTTGGGTAGAGGCCCAATGTCCATCTGCTGCCTTAATACTAAACCTATAAATATATGCACATAGATCTATTTCCCCATCGTCATATATAAATATATTTACATATGTACATGCCTGTATTTAGACCTCTATAAATGCCCTTTGCCTCCTAATTCCTTCCTCTATTTCCTTTTACATTTCTCTTGTCCCACTATCATGTTAAACCTTCATTTGTGTTTCAGTGATTCCTCTTGTTTACATTGCCCTTGATCAAACCGTAATAGGCCTTCTACACCCTCCTTGCCATCAATTTTGGATCACTTGTTTTCCCCTTGTCCCTGTGTTCATTAACACCCACTTTCTTTCCCCTGCCTACCCCTCTCCCATGTCCCCCTGAACAGTCGGTCCCAATTTTTCTCTTCCAGATTGTTTATCCTGCCTATCATATATAGATAGACCTGCAGAGATAATAATATGCACAAAAATAAGAGTAAAACAAAGCAACAAAAGAAAAAAACAAGAAAACAACAACAAGAACAAGAAAAACGCCAAAAAAAAAGAAAAGCCTATAAATAGTTCAAGATCTGTTTGTTGACCTTTAGGAGTGTTTTCTGGTCAAGTGTGATGGGGCTTCATACTCTGCCCCAAAGTTTATTTTTGGTATTCCCCGAGGACTTCAGTGTTCTGTTCCCCTTGCTGTTCTGTTTCACACCCTTAGTGTTTTGCCTCAGTGTGGTGGGGTAAGATCGGGTGCAATTACTGTACAGAGTCTCCAGTGTTGTGCCCGTGAGGGACTTTGAGAGCACAGTTTTTCTTTATGTACAAATAATATTCAGTTTTATGCTTGTTACATATTGATTTTATTCATTCATCTCTTGGTGGACATTTGGATTTTTTCCACAGCACAGCAATGATCATTGGTGTACACATGTTATTTGCATTGCTGCTTTCAAATCTATTGTGTATATATACCTAAAAGTGTACTTATTGAGTCATACGGTATATAAGTGTTCGGTGATTTTTCAAAAGTTAAGTTGTTTTCCACAGTGACGGTACCATTTTCATTCCCACCAACAATAGATGTGGACTGCGATTTCTCCATATCCTCACAATACTTGTTGTCCTCTGCTAAGGAAAAAAGCCTCAGTCATCTTAAGTAGTGAGGCAGTATCACGTTGTTATTTGTACCTCCCTAATGCTAGTGTGATTAAGCTTTTTTTTTTCATGTGCAGTAGTCTCCTCTTATCACTTTGGTATATCCATAGGATACCTGAAACCTTGGATAGTACCAAACACTGTCTATATTATGTTTTTCCTATATATACATGCATATGATAAAGTTTAATTTGTAAATTTGGCTCAGAAAAAGATTAGCAATAATAACTAATAATACAAAAGAACAATAACAGTAATACAATGTAAGAAAAAATTGTGTAAGTGTGGTCCCTCTCCTTTCCTGTCGTTCTTGAGCACAATTTAATGTTTACGAATTGTTTATTTTAAAGTGGTTGATTGT
Source organism: Echinops telfairi (assembly GCF_000313985.2). Lineage (NCBI taxonomy): Eukaryota > Metazoa > Chordata > Mammalia > Afrosoricida > Tenrecidae > Echinops > Echinops telfairi. Next base: position 1,115,183 of record NW_022111319.1, read on the forward strand.
GAGTAACTGAAACTGCAGAAACCAAAACTGTTGATAAGGAAGGACTTTCTTTTCCCATTCGTTTCTTCTTTGATGAAATTTCTAGTCAAGTCTTTTACTTATCTTTTGATTGGATTATTTGTGTTTTTGTTCTTAAAGTTAAGTTGTAGGAGTTCTTTATATATTATAGATATTAGCTTTATCCAATGTATGTTTCTTAAAACTCACTAAATGTCTACATTGTCTTTTCTTATTGTCATTAAAATCCTTTGTTGAACAAAAGTTAATTTAAATGAAGTCCAATTTACCTTTCTGGTGTCATGTTGTTAGTGTTTTGGGTGTCAAATATTAGTGCATACCAAAAAAACGAGTTCTCTAACACAGGCCTTTTGTTTTACCCTAGGGATTTTTGTTTTTTTGTCTTATTAGATACATCTAAGTCCTTGATCCCCTCCCCTTTTTTATAAAACCATTTTATTGGGAGTTAATACAGATATCGTATGGTTCCATAGTTCAATCACATCAAGCAGTATTTTACAATTGCTACCACAATCAGTTTCAAAACATTACTTTCCTTCCTGAACTCCTTACATCAGCTCGCTTTTACATCACACCCATTACCACTGTACCCCGCGCCCCCAAACCCTTATTTTACATATTGTCTCTACAGGTCCATAAATACTGGGTTTCATATACTGAAGAACAGAAAAAACATATAACCAAAATCCAAGAGGGTGACCCCAGTGGCATAACACATCTGAGAGAAACCCCAATATGACCAAGCAAAAAAACACAAAAAATGTTGAAAATCCTAGCTCTAATTTAAGAGCAATTAGATCTTACTTCATGGTCCTGCTCAATATTTGCCCTCGGGAAGGGAACAAAGAAGATATGAATGCTATAGCAAAGTGTGGTAAAGAAATTAGATGGTCACCGGCTACCAGATAAAATAGTATCTGAGGTCTTAAAGGCGTGTTTTGAAGCAAGTAGTCATCTATTGTGAACTAC
>NW_022111319.1:1116738-1119357 GCF_000313985.2 Echinops telfairi
TTTGGCACCATGTGTCAGCCCAAGGACTACTCAAATTTATCTTTTCATAATTAGCCTAGAAATATTCTGATAGCTTTATAATCTAAAAACAGTGAGAGATTTACCTTCTTGGATTTATTATGTTCAAAGTAATAAATGTTTTATTTTTGCAGAATTATAATTTGTCTTTGGTGAGTCTGTCCCTTTTGAGTTAAGGCTTTTAATAATAAACATAGTCATACCTAGTGTTTGCTCATCTTTCAAGCACAGCAACATATTATGTATCATATCAAAGCAGAGACACAAGAAAAACTTTAAAATTTTTATTCAAGATTTTAGAGAAATAAGAGGAGTTTCATGAAACCACTGGGAACATAAACAGTGAATTCTCCCAGAAGAAAATGAACAAATATTGACTCTCTGGATCTAAGTGAAAGTCAGATGTCAGAAGTACATTAGCATATCTCTAAGGGGTTTAATTATCCTTTGAAGAATATTAAGATTGGCCTCAGAAGATTTATATTTGGAGTTATGATGGAATCTTGAGAACAAATCCTTTTGTTTTCAGGTTCCATTTTGCTAGTTTTTTTAAAGTATACACACACACACCCTAAACATTGGTCAATTCAGCCTTTTGTGTGTGTTTAAATATGACAATATGCAATGTGTTATTATCCATGAATAAAAAGAAATGAGATTTTGATACATGTGCCATGGACTAAAGTTTAAAAAATTATGTCAAGTAAAATAAATCAGACACAAAATGAGAAATATTGGATAATCTGACTACATGATTAAACATATAGAGAAAAAGTATGCTAATAATCACTATTTAGTTTGGATTGGAGGAATGTGAGTTGAAGGTGCATTATGTTGAAGGGGTAGGAAGAGTCTGTTTAGGGCAATGAAAAACACTTGAAAATGGATAGTTGTGATGTTAGAACAACATAGTGAGTGTAATGATGGTGAGTGATTTGTACTCTGATATAAGTTACAGTAGAAAATTTTTGTTCTGTCTTGCAAAATAAAATTTTTTAAGTATGAAAGGATTGCTCCACTTATGTAGCTCAGAATTCTAATTTAGTAAAACCCAAGATGTATGGAATTGGTTGCAAATGAACAAAATGAATATATTATATCCTGTGTGATGCTTGTCTTAACTTTGTCGTAATTTTGGCACAGGTACCTTTGGATCATTCCAAAGCCTAAAGTGGATGTCTATGCTATTGGTCCTTGAGTCCTTGTTTAAGGGTTCATGCAAAGCTAGGTCCACTGAGTATAACAAAAGGACATCCAAATATTAAGTGGCTTTCAGGATGTGAAGTCATGCAATCACCTTTCTATTAGCTGTTGGGAGAATGCAAGGGTATTACAGTAGGGAACAGTTTATGTTGTTAAGATCCTGGACTCTTATGATTATGCAAGATTTAGCAAGTTACTTAAGCAGTCACTGATTTAGTTTTAAACCTGCAAAATGGGGACATTATCAGTACCTACTTCACAGGAATATGATAATTATAAAAGATAATCCATGTTATGTACTCAAGGACATGTCTGGATTATAACCCACTATAAAACAAAATGACTCTGAGTAGATTTTCACTCATAGTGATAAGTCATAGTTATTTTATATAACAATGGTAAAAGTAGCAGTAGCAATATTATTATTTTATTCTTGGAATTTATAAGATACATCTTTAAGGACATGAGTTATGCTTTACCAGTTCTGATTTTGAACACAACCTTGTAATTGTTTTCATGGTTTTATTTAAAAAATTGATATCTAGGAAGTTGATTAGAGATCAGCAGGAGAAGATAGTGATTCTAAAATGTTGCTTGTATTTAATCTGTAATACTACTGATGCAGATTCTCAGGTGATTTCGGGCTAAGGAAAGGCCATAAGATGAAAATCCTGATGAATCTGCTCCCATTATCTGTTTTTGTACAAATGAATTTGAAGCCATTAGCTTTGAATTTAAGGCATATAACCTTTGGTAGTTTCAAAGATCTTGGGCTCAAAGTTTACTGTAGATTCACACTCATAATATAGGAGTGATGCCTCGATTTTCTGGTCTGAAACAACATCATTTAAGAGGTGGCCCATGTTCAGAATTTAAATCAGGAAAATGGAAGGGAGAAGTTAGAGAAGAGTTTTGTTTTTGCTTATACTGGAAGTACCATATGGAAAGTATAAGGTGTGGATTTGCCAGGAAATAAAACTAAAAGAACACTGAGAGTACAGGATGGGGAAAGCTCACGCCCAGTTCAATGAGTAAAACTTTGTCAGCAATCATATTTTGTCATCTTCACAAAGGAGAGCCTATTGAGGCACTATATTCTAGAAATTCTTTTAAATACTGTTGATTCAACAGCAAAAAAACAACAACACAAAACCCTGGTTCATGGAGATTACATTTTAAGTAAGATCATATATAGGGTGGATGAATAGGTGGGAATTCTGTACCAGGGCACAGGTCACAAATGCCCCAATTTTCATGAGTTCATTAGGCTCAGATACAAGAGTCTGTTACCTTTAGTTTTATATGGATTCAAGATGCCTGCCTACAATGCCCTGCAGTGAGGAAGAAAATAGGACTTAGCTGGACTTTTCACATTCAGTAGATTTGTGCTTCTTTTTT
>NW_022111319.1:1123454-1130678 GCF_000313985.2 Echinops telfairi
CAATGAACATTGGAGCACAGATGTCTGGCCTTGGTTTGTTTCTTGCCTCTTCTGGGCATATGCCCAATAGGGGGATGGCTGGGTTGTATGCTAACTCAATTTCCATCTGTTTTAGATCTCACCAGATCAATTTCCATAGTGGTCGTACATACTTACAAGTCCACCAGCAGTGGATGAGAGTTCCTGTCTCCGCACAGCCCCTTCAATACTTGCTGCTTTCTGATTTTTTGAATTGGGCTACCTTTCAGGGTATTAAGTGGTACCTCACTCTTGTTTTAATTTGCATTTCTCTTATGGCTAAAGATCGGGAACATTTTCTCGTATGTTTGTTGGCCAATTGGATTTCTGCCCCTGTGAATCTTCTGTTCAGGTCCTTTGTCCACCTCGCAAGTGGGCAATTAGCTTTTTTCTTTTTGGAAGCCAGCAGAGTATTATAGATTTGAGTAATAAGGCCTTTGTCTGATGTGTCATTGCTAAAGATTTTTACCCAGTCCGTGGACTCTCTTATTACTCTCTTGGTGAATTATTTCAATGTACACAGGTATTTTATCTTCAGTATATCCCATTTGTCAATTTGTGCCTCCTCTTCGTTTGTGTCCTTTCCTATTTCTGAAAGCCTATACATTCCCTGTGCCAAAGTTCTCAAGCTGGTCCTAATTCCCTCATTGATGGCCCTAATAGTTTGGGATTTCACTTCAAGGTCTGTGATCCACCTTGAGTTTATTCTTGCACATGGAGTAAAATAAGAGCCTTGCTTCATTTTTCTGCAGGTAAATATCCATCCAAATATCCACCCTCGTTAAAGAGGGCATCTGCTTCCCATTTGATATTTTTGTGCCCCTTATCAAAGATCGGTTGTCTGTATGTTGATGATTTTATTTCTGGGTTTTCAGTTCTTTTCCATTGGTCTGCGTGTCTGTCATTTTACCAATACCATGCATTTTTGATAACTGTGGCTGTGTAGTATGTACTAAAATCAGGTAAAGCAAACCCTCCCACTGTGTCCTTCTTCTTGAGAAGTTCTCTGCTAATTCTGGGCTTCTTCCCTCTCCATATGAAGTTGCTAATCAGTTTTCCCATTTCTTTGAAGAAAGATGAGGGTAATTGTATCGGGATTGCATTAAACTTATGTAGTGCCTTTGGCAGAACTGACATCTTGACTATATTGAGTCTTCCTATTCTTGAGCATGGGATATTCTTCCATTTGTTGAGGTCGATCTAGGTTTAATGTAATAGTGTTCTGTAATTTTCCCATACAGTTCTTTTGTTCTTTTAGTCAGGTCTATCCCTAGGTGTTTCGATTTTTGTTTGGCTATTGTGAAGGGTACCACCTTTTTGATCGCCTCTTCTGTGGTCTTATCCGATGCGTATAACAGTCCGATGGACTTCTGTTTGTTGATCTTGTATCCTTCCACTCTGCCAAACTCCTTTGTTGCTTCCAGTACTCCCCTTGTGGATCATTTGGGATTTTCCATACATAAAATCGTATCATCTGAAAATAACAATAGTTTCACCTCTTCCTTCCCCAGACGAATACTTAGATGTCTCTTCTTTGTCTTATGCTGTTAGCTAAAACCTCCAGAACTTAATGTAAACAAAACAAAACTAGACCAATAGGTAGCTTTATGATAAATGGAGAAAAGTCTGAAGTTGTCAATCAATACTCATAGAAGCAACAGTCAAGAAATCAAATGACACATTGCTTTGTGTAAATCTGTTGTACAAGACTTTTTGTACAACATGTGTTGAAAATCAAGGAAGTTACTTTTATGTCTAAGGTGTACCTGACACAAGTAATTATATTTTCAAACTTTATATGCATGTGAAAGTTAGACAATATTTAAGGAAGACAGAAGAATTGATGGATTTGAATTATAATGTTTGCAAAAATATCTAAATAAGAGCAAACAAGTCTGTCTGGAAAAAAAATGTACAGTTAGAGTTGTCCTGGAAGCCAAGGGTGATGAGATTTCCTTTCTTTTACTTTTTACATGTTATCAGTAGAGACCAATTCCTGGAGAAGGCTCTCATGGAGGGCTAGATTAGAAGAAGATGACTCTCAATGAAATAGATTGACATAGTAGTTTCAACAATAGGTTCAAATATCACAGCTGTGAGGATGTTCCAGGATGGCAATGTTTTGTTAAGAGTTAAAACTGACTCAACAGCACCAAACAACAACAAGAAAAATTACCACATTAGATATTGCCAGTCTTTTCTCTTTCATTACTTTCTTATGCTTCTCTCTAGACCTCTTTCTATTTGAACCTTTCTATATTTAGAGTTCCCAAAAGGATATTGTCTATATTTCTACTCTAGAAATTTGAGGATTTTTGGATTGTCAGCATGGATTTAAGGAGAGAGTAGACTATGGAGGAATGTATTTCATTAAGACCCATTAAGAAGGTTGATTAATAATGTTTGTTGTGTTCTTCTAAGTTGAGACTCAGAAAAGCATAGCTTCTTAGTGGAACAGATAGAGTTCTCATTCTCCTTGTATTGACTCATGGTTTGCCACATGATTTCCTCTGGTCATAGAAGAAGGGATTTATGTGGTTTGGCAAATGTTCAAGTGCTTTTAACAGTTGATGCTTTCACCATATGTTTGCTGAACAAATAATAAAAGAATCTGGTTTATATGAAGAAAAACGTTCCTTCTGGTTATAAGAACTTTTAGCAAGTGACAATATACAGATGACTCTATTGCTGAAAGTGAAGAACACTTCAAACACTTTCTGATGAAGGTAGGGATTACATCTCAAAATAAAGAAAAAAATCATAACTGGAACAATAAACAATAAAACATTAAAATAGTCATCAGGGTTTCATTGTACTTGTCTCCACAACCAACACCCATGGAAGCAGTAGTAAATTACTCAAATGATGTATTACATTGAGAAAATCTTCTATAAAACCTCTTTATAGTATTGTGTTAGTCTGGGTAGTCTAGAGAAACAAATCCACAGAAACTCATATGTGTTCATTGGCCAGGTTGGCACAATAAATGTAACTATCACAATCCACCCCTGGCCAACTTGGCACCTATACATAATTCTTTATCCATATATATAATTTTCAAACAAACAATAATAAAATCATATTTGTACCTAATAGGATAAAATTAAAATGCATACAATTTAAAAATGTGCCAACCTCATTTAAACATAACATTTTGTAAGTGAACAATAAAAAAATATCCTATGCCTAACAATTGCAGTTAAGTAACACCTACACCTTAATCCTATAATCCTATGAATATATTCCCTCCTATGAAAGTTTGTAAGCCAACCACTTCATGTCTTTATCCCCCCAATTTTCGGTATCCAATTTCTATACTGCCCACTTACATCAACCCAGTGTTCTAAGGAAGCAATCATATTTTTCAACGTGAAGAATCTTCATTCCAGTTGGAACCTTGTGAAATCCGTATCCATAAGCAAAGTCAAATCAGGACAGGCCATCCATACAGTTTGAAGCAGTATGCACCAGATCAACAGGCTCAAATAACTTTTCATCTGGTCGGGTTCTGGTCAGCTCAATGTGGGCTGCCTCACTTAGTTTCCCCAGAGTGCCCATTGGTTGCCTTGTCTTTAAATCCTGGGCTTGTCACAAATACTCAGCAAGCCTAGCCCCCTTTTGCTAGGTCATGAACTTCAGACCGGTCATCCCGCTCTCATCTTCTATTTTTCCTGTAAACCAAGTGCACAGGTGTCCGTGGCCAGACTCAACCCGTCTTTTTATTGCTGCATGTCTCCCACTTCCACTCAACAAATGGATCCAGGTGGTCACCTAGCAAGCATTTCAGCCTGCCCACAGGCTCTCTTTAACGTTCAGTCCTAGAAAGGAGTTTTCTTCCAGATTTTTTTCTAGCTTCTGACAAAGACCACTAGAGTTCAAATTTCAAATCTAAAGAGTTCTTTTATTTTAATTTTTAAAAATCTGTCAATAGCCCCTAGGTATATCTCTTCACCTTGTAATATCCTGATTATTCCAAAGCACCAGGTGGGGCTAATATCTTTGGATCCTTCTTTCCAGGTGTGTCCTAAACCCAGCTAAAGATCAAATTAATGGTCTGAGACAAGTGGGCTTATAAGCTATCCATTTTCATACTTCTGAGTAAACACTTCTATCAAGGATTACATCAATAATAAGCAGAAGAAATCAGTACAAACAAAGTAGAATCAGATACTAAACTCAGTTCTTAAGATGGTTAAGGTCAATCCTTATTTAGCTTATTTAAACCCTTATCTAAATTATTCTATTTATATAAAAATATGAGATTAGGTCTCTGAGAACATTAAACCAGATCCATGCTTTCTGTTAGGCATTTTCACCTTCTGTCAGCCATTTTCCTTATCAGCATGGCTTCTGAGAAATTCAAATGGTGATTTTGCCCCCTGAGCTCAAAATATACATTAACAACATTCATTTTTGCCATTTCACACAGGAATAACCAAAGACTACTATCAAACATAATAATCAAAACTTTAACTTCCCATGTTCTTTCCAGAAAACAACCCAGAAAACTGCATAGATATATCTGACTTCTGACTAGCCAAAGAAATACACTGCCATGAGGCAGAAGTCAAACAAACATCCACTCTCCATCTTTATGATTTGCTTTCTCCAGTACCCCACTCCTCACTAACTCATAATGTGTTAGTTTGGGAAGATGACTAGAGAAACAAATCCACAGAAACTAAAATGTGTTCATTGGCAAGGTTGTCCCAATAAACCCAACTATCACAAGTGTTAAAAAGCAAAGTTGTCATTTTGAAGACTAACGTGTGTCTAATATAAGCCAAGGTATTTCCAATTGGTTCTTGTGCATTTGAAAGCTAGACAATGAATAGGGAAATCCAAATAAGGATTGATAACTTTAAATTATGGTGTTGGTGAAATATATTAAATATATTGGGGATGGCTAGAAGGATAAATTAAAAAAAAAACATTTCCAGGAAGAAATAAAGTCACTTACAAGTGAATATGGGTAGTCATTATATCATGTTGCTTGGACATGTTATCTAGGAGGGACCACTATCTGGAGAAGGACCTCATACTGGTAGAGTAGATGTAATTGACAAAGAGGAAGACTCTCAATAAGATAGATTGACACAGTGGTTATTACAGTGGGCTCAAACAAAGACAGGATTGTAAGGTTGACCCAGGAAATGGCAGCGTTTCATTCTATTGTGCAAAGGCTCTCTATGAGTCAGGATTGACCTTTTGGCACTTAACACAACACTGAGAAGAGCATACCCTACACACTTGCCAGTTCCATAATTAGAAGTTTGTTGTGCATACTTGAGCCTGGTATATACTCTGGAGCAGAACAATCCCTCTCCTTTGTTCTTGAACACTAAGATTTTTTCCTGCAGTTTTATTGACATATAATTTGCATATCTTAAAATTCAAGAGTTCAATCGTTCAATCAAATCATGGAGAATTGTACAATCATTACCACATCAATTTTAGAGCCCTCCCATCACCATGGTTAAATCGCCTTCAAAATGACTTGTGCAATCACAATCTGTTCTAGTGCTCCCTAACCCCTGCCGCCTTCATTATGTACTCCTGAAATCCCCCTTTCCTCCCTATCTCCCACCCCCACCCCTGCGTTCTATATTACCCCTGTATCCTTTATTATCATTATGCATCCACTCCTTCTGTGCTTCACAGCTGGGAAACCCAATAGAAAACAATAAAAAACAAAAGCACACTAAGGTGGTAAGGATAAAATCATAATAGTATAGACACAAGACTACAAATAATTTGTTAGAAGTAAAAGACTCCCATCTACATTGAAAATCCAGGGAAGAAATTTTTGTCATGGACCAAGTAAGAGACACTTTCACCGAGGACAATTTCAGGTCGAGTCTATAGGTTGGTAAACTGGCCAAGTATTGAGTTTGATCCAGTATAATCAAGATTACAATGGTCTCTGCCTGATGGTAAGGCTGATCCAGACTCTTGCTTGTGGCTACAGTGGTTTTGCCAGCGGCTTAGTCTGACTAGACATTCTGCACATGGGGTTTGGGCTCCCACCAGCCCCCACAGCCCTCCACTATTTGGGTGGTCATAATTTTAGCTCTGATACTTTTCTCTTCACCATATTCAAACTTTTTTTGCAATTGTCATCTTTGGATTACACAAACTGATGTGCTTCTTCCATATGGACTTATTTGACTCCTCGCTTAGATGGCTGCTTGTTTGAATACAAGCCTTTAAGACCACAGGCCCTATTCTGTGTGATAACCAGGCACCATCTGCTTTCTTCTCTACACTTTGCTGTAGCACCCTTATCTTCAGTGATCATTTCATGAAGGTGAGTATCGAGCAGGGCCATGATGTAAGAACTGATTGTTCTTAAGCTGGAGCTAGGGTTTCACTACTAAGATTTTTGCACTTTTAAAATGCAATATTATATATGTGGGAACCTATTATTAAAAAATCCTAAAATATATAATAATAGTTGTGGGATTAAAGTATGAGAAATAAGGAAATTATTACAGAAATGTGAAAAAATGACACATATGCAATGACAAAACATTAAAAACCCGATTGCCTAGAAAGCAGAAAGTATTTAATACTTTTGCAGCATTGGCTAAAGAGATTTAAAGTTAAAATATTTGGTATCATGAAGTGTCTGTTACTAGCTGCACTCGATAACACTACAAAAATGGGTTGAGCTAAAAATTTGCATTGGCTTATTTTCAAGCAGAGATCAGATTTTAAAAAATTACAGCTTTCATGTTGTAAATTGTAACTTTTATCATCTAATTAAGCATGTGGCTATTAATACACAGCATCTTGGCAAAGACCAAAACAAACCTGTAGTTTTTCTGTCATGAGTTGAATTATGATCTCCCCTAGAAATATGTGCCAAATTGGTTATGGCATGATTTTCAGGAGTTTTCTAGTTAATTAATTATGTTTTCGGCAGTTATATCATGATGTGGTCATTCTGTGTTGTAAATACTAAAACGCAGAATTCACATGGGGTGTATTTTTTATGATTGTAAATTTCATCTGTAATTATATTGCAAGTTCGTTTTGGGTTTATTGGCATTTCAGTTGTATGTTTCAAGTGCCACTTCAATTAAGGCACCAGCCTTCACCACCCACTGAAGTCATGCCTTTCCTCGAGTTACACTTTTTGTCTTACAAGTGAAGAGCAGAGAGACATGAGCAAGGAGAGAAGGACCTAATATCACCAAGAAAAAA
>NW_022111319.1:1131177-1133457 GCF_000313985.2 Echinops telfairi
TAACACAAAAGCTAAACAGATTACTTGGGAGAGGGGAGTATAGAAAAGCAAAGGCATAAATCTGACTTTAGCAGTTAAAAAAATGTCAATAGATACCCACTATGATGCAGGCTGGACCTGATCTGGTTTCCAAAATTTTGGGTGTGTATTGTGTTTTTTAATTGTTGTTAATATTAGAGTGTATCTCAGAGGTGTTATGTCAATGGAGGTCACCATCCTGAAGCTGCTTTATATACTTTTCTGTTTTTTCTGTATATGAAACCCAGTATTGATGAACCTATAGGAACAGCAAGTAGAATAACTGGTTTAGGGGATACAATGGTGGTGGTGGGGTAAAAGGGAGACGAAATCAAGGAGTTCATGTAGAAAAAGAATGTTTGGAAACTGATCGTCGTAGCAATTGTACAATTCTACTTGGCTCAATTGAAATATGGAATGATATATGTATCAATTCCCAACTACTACTACTACTAATAAAGAATGAAAAGTCAAGATCAAGCAAAATTATTTAGCAAATTGTATTGCCCAAAGTGCTTCCAACCTTCATTACTGAAGCCATTAATTAAGACATAATATTAACTTTAGATCTTAACTTTCTACAATTAGAAAGAAGTTTGGGAAAGACGTTTCACCTCACAGGATAGCATATTGCTGCATGGCTCCTTCAGATGTGATGAAGGGAAATGACAGAAAGTGAAGGAGCCTTTAGAGCGTGCAACTAAGAATCATGAAGAACAATGAGCTGAAAAGCTACTCCAAAGTAGTAAAATTGGCCATAAAAATATTCTCTAATTTACAGGGAGGGAAAAGTTATTCATTGTTCTGCTGAATCCCACGCTTGATATGGACTACTAATTGTTAGGAATCGTTTGCTTTTCCTTTGCTTAAATGAGTGTTGTTATTATGACTATTATGTGCATAATCATATGCTCGCTATAGGAAAGCTAGATGATTTTTCTTAATTCTCTAATGTTAATTGCCCTCTTGATTATAAGAGGCCAAGACCTGATCTAGATCATGAGATCAATAATTAAACAAGACAGTCATGTGAGGAAGGAAAGAGTATACATAACATATGAAAAGAAAATGTGTGCTCAAGAAAAAGCTTTAGTAGATGCACTATGGCTATTACTTTGTTTACTGCCTCTGTGTAATGCTCTAGTAAATTTACATCCTTTGTCATAACTGCAGAGTCTCTAAGTAGAGTAGGTGAAGTATACCTTCTTATGCCATTTATTTTGACCTTGACCTTGTAAGGCCGTTGCTTTGACCAATGAAATGTTTGTGGATGTGACTGATTAGTGGTGATAAATGTGCTTTCGTGGGGTCTTGTCCTCTTATACATCTTTTATCTTCTGTGTGAAAGTGCATTCCCTCAACCCCAACTCATTATAAAATGAGTAATATGTGAAGCATAACCAAACTTGGCATAAAATCTGAAACTACCCCAAGTTTATCCACAGACATATGAAAAATAAAAATAACCATTAGCTGCTATAAGCCACTGAGAATTTTTTAATTTAATGCACCATTATCACAAAGCTGATTGATTTGCCTGGATATGGATATTTGTGCAGAGAGTGTTTGAGACAACCTCAGATTTACAGGTAGATTCAGAGTAAAGTGGAAGAGCAGTCAAAGATTTCCCTAAAATTGGTACAAAAATAACAGAGACAGAGCTGGGTTTTAAGAGACCCTAATGAGAAGGACCCCAAGTGAGTAGTGGTTATGTGTTGAACTGTTAACCGCGTGCAAGCTCTGCAGTTGAAACCACAAATTGCTCCCTAGGAGTATACTCCTATAAAGATTTACTGTCTCAGAAACTCCCAGTGGCAGTTCTGCTCTGTCCTATAGTGTTGCTATGTATTGACATCAACTCAATGGCAGTGAGTTTGTTTTCAGTATTGAAGTGAGGGATGGGAGGTTTCTTAAGTGAAGAAAATAAAATACTGAATTAACAGATTAAACTTCTGCTAATGAGAAGAAAGATTTAAATTAGAAATTCAGGTCAATTATACTAAATTAAACTAAAACCAAACCAATTGCCATTGATTGAGTGAATTAAGATTTATGGAGATCCCTCTATCATAAGGTTTTCAAGGTTGTGAGTTTTTGGAAGCAGATTGTGTTATTCTGAGGCACCTCTGGATGATTTTGAACCATTAAACTTTCTGTTAGTTGTGGAATGCTTAATTCTTTTTGCTACCATGGACTCCTATAGAAAAAAATAAAGTTAAATTTCTTGGTCATTGTGTTGATATCTTGAGAGTCACAAAACAA
>NW_022111319.1:1134112-1136302 GCF_000313985.2 Echinops telfairi
TGGTCTATGCTCAGAGGGGACTGACCAGAGCCTTCTTCCACATGTATTTCCTCTTTTTTTTTTTAACTGATGGAACTTTTAAATGGGTGAAAAGGAGGATCAAATTATATGCTATCTGTTAACTCTTCAAATTAGGTGTTACGTATTAATCTGTTATAATGATTTCTATAATACTTTCTGTCTGATAATGAAGGTATTCACATCTCATGACTATGGTCAGAGGGAAATTACAGGACGATTAATTGATGTGAAGCTCATGCAAATGGATCCTGGGCTTTCGCTGTCATCCATAGCACTCCACAGGAGTTCACAATTTAAAGTCTGATACCATTCTTTCCTTTGGATTTGGATTATAATATTTATAATCCTTGGATCACACAGACTGGTGTGCTTCTTCCATGTGGACCAGTTAATGCCTATCTAAACAGTTACTTGTTTAAAGAAAAGCCTTTAAGACCCTAGATGCTATTATTTTTGATAGCTAGGAACCATCTAGTTTCTTCATCACATTTTGCTGTATTCTTCCTATCATCAGTCATCTCTTCATGAGGGCTCGTATCAAGTAGGTCCATGTCAGAAGAAAGAATTATTCTTAGACTGGAAGTAGAATTAAGTGTGAGTCCCAAATCCATTCATATATCCATGGATTGTATATGTCTCTGGTTCACTTTAGAGACCTCATTGTCATTTTATGTTAGAGAACATTGTCAGTCATCTCCTTGGAGTGTAAGGACATTCTGTCAATAGTGTTATTAATAAAAAGCAATTCTTGAAAAAGGAAGGAAGTGTCTTGATACAAAATGGAGTAGGTAGTTTAGTGCTTTATGCAGTAAGGAAAATACATGAACAACCTTAGGACCTTTCTAGAAAGAGTGAGATTCTTGTGAATCTTGAAGTCAATCAATAATTCTAGTTGGATATTTGAGGAAGTACTACTTCTGTTACTATTTTATTGTTGTTCCAAGACTTTTCATACCACTCTCTAACTTGATCATGTAGCTTCCTTTCCTTTCCCATTCCCTTTCCCACTGTCTGATTTTAAACTCTCATGAACTTAATGAACTATTTTGAGTCACATGCCTTGCTTCTGCAGTCTATTCCTTACATAGTCACCATGGGTACTTTCCTATCAATTTCACAGTGATTTGAATTTAACTTATGATTTCCTATAGTGAGCCATAAACTCTCTTTTTGAAAACTCAGTATAAGCTGTGCTTTCATGAAAAAATTATTTTCTTAAAGTCACAGCACATTGTGAACATCTAAAAATAGTGACACATGTATATAGTTATAATTATACATATATAATTTAGAACCATTAGATTGATAGTTGAAATTTCCCTTTTAAGATGTCAAAAACATAATTAAATGCATTTCTAATTAGTGAATGCAAATAAATATATTTGTTGGTGCAGGTCAAATGAAAAATTCCCAATATTTAAACATTGAGAACTAAGCTTAGGTTTAAACTGAAAAATATTGTAAGCCTTAGGAAAAGAAAGCAATTAAGTTTTTAAAAGTACCTTAATGAATTACAAAATATGTTTTTTAGGCAGAAAGGAATAATCAGTAACTGCCATAAGTGATTTATTTTCTAAAATATAGTTTTTCTCTACCCCATTTTTTCTCAAATATGGTCCTAAGGCATGTTTGATGTAATACAAAAATGACTACACTAAAAATTTGATTAAGTCATATTAAATTATTAATGGGTTTATGAATTCACTGAACACTTCTAACTGGCAGCAGGCAAAAAACAGCTCCCTTTTGTTGTCAAGAAAAGCTGTCTAGGCTAAAGAAATATGTTTTATGAATTTCAAGGAACATAGCTCTTGTTTCTTTTTTATTCCCTCCATCTTTCTCCTCCTTTTCTTTCTCTCCTCTTTCTCACTCTCTTTTGCTTCTCCCATTCCCCTTACCTCCATCTCCCCTGATCACTGTCTTTCCTGTCTTTAATAAGTTTTTCTATGTTCTGCTTTCATTTTCATTTTACTCCAAGTATTTTCATATTCCCTATTTATTTACACCTGTTCCCTTGCTTATTTTCCTTCCCTTAAAAATTATAGCTTGGACTAAAATTATTTGGTTCTGATGAAGAACTAAATTTTGAACATCTCACTATAGAAAGAAAAGGGAGAGTTGACCTATTTTATTTTTTTTCACATATGTAATGAAGATGAGGAAAAAAAA
>NW_022111319.1:1138736-1139933 GCF_000313985.2 Echinops telfairi
GGTATCGCCACTTACACCACTGGTCCTGAAAGGATCATCCCTCCTGGATTCCCTGTGTTTCCAGTTCCTATCTGTACCAGTGTACATCCTTTGGTCTAGCCAGATTTGTAAGGTAGAATTGGGGTCATGATAGTAGGTGGGGAGGAAGCATTTAGGAACTAGAGGAAAGTTGTATGTTTCATCGTTGCTGCACAGCACCCTGATTGGCTCGTCTCCTCCCCGCGACCCTTCCTTAAGGGGATATCCAGTTGCCTACAGATGGGCTTTGGGTCCCCACACTACACTCCCTCTCATTCACAATGATATGATTTCTTGTTCTTTGATGCACCACCACCTTCAAAGAATTAAGTATGTTACTGCTCTACCTTACTTACTTTTGATATCACACTTAAAATTCTACTTTGTAAATACTTTTTACTTTGTTTTTTTCTATAAGCCTACAAACTCCTCAAAAATGTGGATAAAAAAAGATATCTGTGTCTACTGCACTATTTACCTACTGTGACACTGTTGAAAAACAATAAATATTTGATAGAAAGATAATTTTAGAAGAGCATGTGCAATGTATAGCTTTTACATGAATTCTTTTAATTCATTGCCTTCCTAGTAATCAAGCGACCATAATATGCTACACATGAGCAACTGTAGCAAAAAGAACTGGCCAACATTCAGGCTCGAAAGATGGGCCATACAATCAAGAACCAAAGATACTGAAGAATGAAGTCCAAAATGCACTGAAGGAATTGGTGCAAACAAGACTCCAGGGACTGATGATATACAATTTGAGATGTTTCAATAAACCAATTCAATGTTACAAATGCTAATTCCTCTAAGCCAAGAAATTTGCAAGAGCACTACTTGGTCAGCTAATTGGAAGAGATTCATATTTTTATTCATTCAAAAGAAAGACGATCGCACAGAAAACCTAATTTATCAGCCAATGACATAACCATCACATGAAAGTAAAGTATTGTTGACAATAATGTAGAAAAGACATGAAATAGAATAAAGGATATCATTGCTGATGTCAGAAGCATTGTGATTGAAAGAAAATGTCAGAAAGATATCTCAGGCTGAGTTCTCTAGAAAAGAAATGCCAGTTATGTTTATACTTGTTTATATAAGTAAATGGTTATTTATTAATAAATGGCTCTCACAATTGTAGAACCTCTCAAGTTCCATGCATGTAAATAAGAA
>NW_022111319.1:1141852-1142917 GCF_000313985.2 Echinops telfairi
TTCATTTGGGTTTCAGTAATTCCTCTGGGTTACATTGTCCTTGATCAAGCCCTAACAGCCCTCCAACACCTGCCTCACCATTGATTTTAGTTCACTTGTTGTTCCCTTGCCCCTGGGTTTAACACCCATTTCCTTTCCCCAGTTCCCCCTCTCCCATGTCCCACCAGAACCGTTGTTCCCGTTTTCTCCTACAGATTGTTTATCCCACCTATTCTATCTAGATAGACATGCAGAGATAATAATATGCACAAAACAAGACAGAGCAAAACAAAGCAACAAAAAAAGAAAAGAAAACAACAACAAAGCAATGACAAAAAGAGAAAAGAAAAAGAAAGGCCTCTAAATAGTTCAAGGTCTGTTTGTTGACCTTTATGAGTGTTTTCTGGTCAGGTCTGATGGGATGCCACACCCTGGCCCCACAGTCTATTTTTGGTATTCCCGGGACTTCATTGCTCTGCTCCCCCTTGCTATTCTGTTGCACGGCCTTAGTGTTTCACTTCTGTGTGGTGGGGTCAGATTGAGCAGATTATAAGTATTATTAAATCAATTAGAAGGAAATTACTCAAAGGTTATTGGTGTGGAAAAGTTTTCCTGCTTTTGCTTGATCTGAATCCTGCATCTGGCTCATCCTCTGACCTTCAATTCTTTGCAAATGAACTATCTGCTCAGCATATTGCCTGTCCATCCTAGAAGTTGTCAGGATTCTGCCATCTTACCTGCTGAACTTGGATTCATTCACCTCTGCAGCCACAAACCTGTCTTTAATCTTCCTACCTATCTTGAATTCATCAGTTCTCACAGCTACACGAGTCAGGAGAAGCCTACAGTGTAACATTTGACCCACGGACATGGAATTTGCCCATGTCTACAACTCTGTGATCCATTTTATTGATATAAATTTATTTCAGTATATAAATACATAAAATTCACAGATTTTGCTTCTCTAGGGAACTTAGCCTCTGATATTACTCACTAAGCTCCTACTTATATCACTTTGAATTTGAGCGCAAAGGTGCATCACTACTGTTAACCAATAGTTTCCCTTTAACATTGCTGGATGCTGCT
>NW_022111319.1:1143309-1145302 GCF_000313985.2 Echinops telfairi
ATATTCATTTTTTTCATTATGGATTTATAGGTTTTAAGCATGAGTGGAAAAGCTTTCTGCACACCCAAAGTTTAAATGCTCTTATGCATTCTTTTTTCACTACTTTTGTTTTGTATTTTTAATATTCAAATATTTATTCATTAGGAATTATTTTGGGTTATAGGATAATTGATGTTCAAATGGGTAACTAGATAACTGAATACACTTTTTGAAGCAGCTCATCCCCCCTAATAATTTGAGATGTCCTGTGTATCTTATGGTAAAGTTGTGTATTCGGGCTTACCTATTGATTCTCTGAACAATAAATCTGTCTTGGAGGAAGTACAGACACGGTGTTCCTCAGCAGAGTGCATGGTGAGACCCTCTCATGTATGTTGGAGATACCAGTCTCTGGAAAAAGACATACTTCTTGGTAAAGTAGAGGGTCAGAAAAAATAAAGAGGAAGACTTTCAATGAGATGTATTGACACAATGACTGCAACAATAGGCTCAAACATGATAATAATTGTGAAGATGACTCAGTATCAGTGTTTTGTTTTATTGTAATCAGGTCTGCGATGTGTTTGAATTGATTCCACAAGCCCTAACAAGTATAATGAATTCTCTATGGTGACATGCCAACAAATTCCCCACCAAAGAAAATATTTTTTTTAATTCTGCATATTGTATTCACTATATACAGAAGGCAGCATGATGCCTGCTGGATTTCTTTGGATTCTGAAGTCAAGCAGCTCACACTGAGAAATGTTGCTAGATGTCATTTACCAACCATGTGTTCATAGCAAACATCTTTCTCAACAACATGGACTTCCACAGTTGTAATGCACAGAAATCAAATTGACTATAAATGTGGGATGACATGATGATGAAACTCAATATCCACAGATAAAACACGACCAGGGGCCTATGTGGAACAGACCATCAACTCTTCATATGAAATTTCAGGATAAAGCTGTAGCAAATTAAAACAAGTCCACAGGAGCAAAATATTACCTTGAGTCTATCCCACCTGAAATTCCAGAACATCTCATGAAGAGATTTGAGGCATTGAACACTAATGAGATATGGGAGTACATCAAGAACATAATTCATGAAAAAAGCAAAGGGTCATTAAAAAGACAGGGGAGAAATAAAAGATCAAAGTGGTTGTTAGAAGAGACTCTGAACCTTGAGAATGGAAGAAGTCAAAGAACTGGATAAAAAATTTCAAAGAGCAGCTCAAGAAGACAAAGAAAAATATTATAACAAAACACTCAGGGACAAAGAAAAATTCAAGGACAAAAGAAGAGGAAGAGCCATTTCATTGTATCTGAAACAAAGAGCTCAGCAAAAAAATTGAAGCTTTGAATTGCACTTTTGGAAGATTCTATAGGAAACACATTGAATGATGCAGGAAGCATCAAGAGAAGATGGAAAGAATCCACAAAGTCACTGTACCAGAAACAACTAGTCGACAGTCCACCATTTCAGGAGGTAGAAAATGAGCAGGAACCAGAGGTACTGAAAGAAGAAATTCAAGCTGCACTGAATGCATTAGCGAAAAACATGCTCCAGGAATTGACAGAACACCCATTGAAATGTTTCAGAAAGCTCAAGAGGCACGGGATGCATTCATTCATCTATGCCAAGAAATTTGGAAGACATCCATATTTGCACCCATTCCAAAGAGAGGTGACCCAACAGAATATTCAAACTCTAGAATGATATCTAGAATGATATTGCACGCAAGTAAAAATTTACTTAAGATCATCCAACAATGGTTACAACATATTGAAGGCCAGAAATTCAGGTTGGATACAGAAGAGGGCATGAAACAAAATGTAACATGAATCTTGACTCAAAGAGAATATCAGAAAGATGTTGAGTTAGTTAATTGTGCCAGCCTGGCCGATTATCACATGTGGTGCTGGTTGAAAGGCGGAGGGATAAATGGGTGGTGAAGCCTCGCCTTTCTAGTTCTTGGGTCTCTTGTTTTGTGATGGTTGCATCGGGT
>NW_022111319.1:1146292-1156870 GCF_000313985.2 Echinops telfairi
GCATGTGAAAGTTGGACATTGAATGAGGAAGACTGTAAAGAATGGATGCGTTTGAATTGTGGTGCTGGAGTAGAATATTGAAAGTACCGTGGACTGCTAAAAGGACATCCTGATTTGTATTGGAAAAAGTAAGGCCAGAGTGTTCCTTCAAGGCAAGGATGGCAAGACTTGGTCTGACATACTTTGGACATATTGTCAGGAGAGACCAGTCCCCGGAGAAGGACAACATATTTGGTATAATGGAAGGGCAGCGTAAAAGAGGAAGTTCTTCAATGAGATGGATTGACACAGTGGCTGCATCAGTGGACTCAGGCATAGGGATGATTGTGATGACAGCACAGCACCATGCAGTGTCTCATTCTGACTTGATGGCACCTAACAACAACATTTCATTAGTTGTGCCTTCCCTAGTGGTGCCTGGAACAGAATAGCAACTTTTCAGTTAGTCCAGTCCTTTATATCAGGAACCTTGGCATTTGTGCCATATAAACTGCAGCTGCTATTATTGGAAATATCAGTGCTGGGGAAAATGTACGGTAGAGCTATGGCAGCATACAATCAGAATCTTAAAGCCTTGGATTCTGGCCTAAGCCCATTCTATCCACAGAAGAGAATTATATGCTCTTTGAATGATACTGGCCCATAAAATATATAAAATGTTTTACCATTGGACACCAAATGACCATGATTCCAGCACTACTGATTATAAATTTCATCCCACTTTGTAATAAAGGGGTCTGAAAATTGGCCCATGGCCATGGGATCCTGCTGTGCAGTAAATTGCTTCCCGTATATACTCATGTATAAGCCGAGTTTTTCAGGACATTTTTAATACAGTTTTTGTGGTAGGTGCCTCAGCTGATATTCAGGTAGGCTCTTACTTGCGTATATAGGTAATATGGCTGCTCCAAAAATAATCTGTGTAACTCCCACTGAATGACTTTTCCTTGATATGCCTTGGTAAGAGAACGTAACAGAAAATGCTGAAAAAAGTTCAGTTGTGAGTGAGTGATAACAGGGCTAAATATAATTGTAAAAACTTGGAACTCTAACGTGGGAATTGGTCAACTTTGCCATACTACTGGCTTTAAAATGAGCCATCTCAGAATCAGGAGAGGGGATTTCACTATCATGAAGAAAGAACTAGGAAAGAAGTGCATCCTTTGGACCCCCAAATCCTGGCACATTGAACCTCTTTTATCCAGAGGGATAAATTGGTGACATCAAAGAATTGACAGTACTACACTCAAGGGCTAGAACACAAGACAGAGTGTTATTTTTGGATTTAATTCCAAAAGGATGCTATCCTTTGCAAAGCAGTATATGCTTATTTACAGAGACTTTTTATACTGTTGTGCACTCAAAAAGGAAGAAGACATTACACAGCTTTTTGTTTCTTTTCCCAGCAACCCTTGACTCTATATCAGACCTTGTCCTCACAAGAAGACATGCCCTTGATGGGAGACACAGCAATAGTCCTACTGATGTATTTTTGGCAGGGTACCTTGAACTCCATGTGTCTAGGGACTAGCCAATGAAAACAGCCAACATACTGACAAAAGTAATTTAACCTGGTCAGTATGAGGAGAGAGAGCTGTTTTATGCCATGTGGGAAGAAAGATATATAGATGGAAGCTACACGATCATTTTGTACTTTTCTTGTTACTCCCTTGCCCAATTCTACTTGAAAATTTCCCCTCAAAAGAAGTCCCCCAAATAGTGGAGGAGCTGTTCTCTAAACATAAACAGATCTGTGAGAGATATTCATGGAAATTTGCTGCTCAGATAATACTTTGAACAATCCTGCTGTGAGAAGTGCAGTGCGTTGATAGCTGCTAGGTGCTTCTTATTTGAGATTCACCAGAGTATTTAAGTTTGGGATCACACCCTCCCCAGACTGTTCCCAGAGAAACATTGAGCATGGTGGGACCAGGTACTACTAAGGTCAGCGCATTTCTACCCAATTCAGACTCTTCTTTTTTTTTTTTTTTAACATTTTATCAGGGGCTCATACAACTGTTATCACAATCCATACACACATCAATTGTGTAAAGCGCATTTGTACATCGTTTCTCAAAACATTTTCTCTCCATTTAAACCCCCGACATTAGGTCCTCATTTTTCCCCTCCCTCCCCGCTCCCCCCTCCCGCGTGAGCCCTTGATAGTTTATAAATGGGTATTTTGTCATATCTTGCCCTGTCCGACGTCTCCCTTCATCCACTTTTCGGTTGTCTGTCCCCCAGGGAGGAGGTCACACACAGTTCCATGTAATCGGTTCCCTCTTTCCTACCCATTCTCCCTTTACCCTCCCTGTTTTGCCACTCACACCACTGGTCCTATAGGGCTCATCCGTCCTGGATTCCCTGTATTTTCAGTTCCTATCTGTACCATTGTACCATGACTCGAATTCTATCTTGCAAGACTGGCTAGACCAGAGGAGGTACAATGGTTCAGACTCTTCTAAAGAACAAACTTTGCCCTGGATTCTCATTGGCCTGGTTGAGACCTTCTCTGACCTGCAGTGAGATCTAAGGCTCTTCTTACCCAGTCCATTGTTCTTCCTTTTCTCCTTTCATAAGTCTGATCTGCATGGTAAGCTGAAAGCTCTCCCCCCTCCTTTTCTTACATCTCTCATTTATCCTGTACGAGTGTTTCTTTGAATATGTCTTTACACTTGTAATTCTGCCTTGGCATTTGATTCCTGAAAGATCTCTTAGGCTTTCAAAGGAGCATTTAAGGAGGAAGTGAACAGTGTAACTACCATTTATCAATATTTGGAAACATTTCAGGATTTTTCCCACTACTATAATTATCAGTGTGTATTGACTGAATTTCAGTAATGAGTCTAAAGTTCATGCCTGACTCTCACGCAATTATTAGGCTCTTTGTCGGCAATCATATTTATTTTGTGACTATCTTATTACAATCCCTTCAGAATTTCTGTACAAATAAAAGCAAATGCAAATATATTTTTATTTTCTTCTTCTTATAAGAAAATTTGCGGAGCCTCTGTGGCACAGCGGCTGACTCCTGACTCCTTGTGCTGTGAACGGCAAGGGCAGCTGTTCAAAACCTGGGGCCACTTCGGAGCCAGCAAGGTGATGTGAACCTTTTGAACCTCGAACTTTATTCTTCATCTGCAAGCAACATTGCAAACTAAGAACATCTGCTACACCAGTATATATGTCTGCACCTTATAGTTTCCCATTTCAATTTATCTTGAAGATCTCTCCATATAACTACACCAGAGAGCTTCCTGATCAATTTTTATATTACCATGTCATAGATAGTGCATAAGCTCTGTTACATATTCATCAATTAATATATTTATGGACAATTTTATTGTATCTAAGCCTTTCCTATTTATATTTTACATGTGTCGTTTTGATTATGTGTAAGATGAACATATCAGCTCAAAGGACACTTTGTTAAGAAAGGGATTTCTGAGAACAAACTACAAAATCAGATTGATGGAGGGAAGGAGGTCTTCATATATTTATCTATATGTAACTCTACCTATATATGTATAATCTATCGAACTATATCTTGAACCCTTCTATACCCCTATCCTGCCCCCAGGAAAGAATGTCACAAGCAGAATCATAGAAATATGTAAAATGATGAATAGATGTATGCTAGTCCTTCAATATTTGTAGTATTTTTTCATAAACTGAAAGGAAAAATATCTAAAGGCAAAGGGTTAAATTTATAGTAATTTTTATGTGTGCAGGATTTTGGTAGTGCTAATCTGTGAATCAAAAGTCCAGGGGTTCAAGCCTACATCTCCACAGGATAGATTAGCAGCAGTATGTTTCCATAAAAATTATAGCCTTGGAAACTCTAAGAGACAGTTCTACTGTTACCAGCAAGGCCACTATGAGTTGCACTCAGCAGCAGTGGGTTTTGGTTTGGGTAATTTTTGTGTATGGGGCCAAGGGGCTCTCTGACTTCATAGTTCTCTATTTTTACAGTTCTCTATAGTTTTCTATTTAAGAGTGTGAGAAAGCTATTTTCTTCCTTCCATTCTCTATCAATTTCAATTAAACATGATGAGGGCATCCAAAGGGAAATTGACAGATCCTTATGCAAATTTTTTAAGTTTCCAAAGTTGAAACTTTGATTCATGGAGTAAAATGCTACATTTTCTTTTTGCCTGAGTTATTCAAGTATGGAGTAAAATGCTACATTTTCTTTTTGCCTGAGTTGTTCAAGTATCTAAAAAAGTAAAGCATATACCTTTATATGTCACCATTATGATATATGCAACCTCACAGCCCCCCCAAAAACCCCAAACCGAAACAAAAAACAGTTTTCAGTACTCTTGGCAGAATCGTTTTTATTTATTCCAGTTCCACAGATGTAGAAATGCTCATTTGAGAGTAGCGAGCGTTTAATGTGGTAAGGCCAGTCTGTGAAACCATGTGCTCAAATGTCCTTTACAGCAGCTTCCAAATCCACTCAGCTTCAGGCTGAAGAATAAAGTAGAAAAGTGAAAAACAAAAGTAAAATTCTATTTGTCTACTATTTCTAGTTAGTCCCTGGCGTGTCGTGGACCACATCAAAGCACAGAATGTCACAGATAGAAAAGAACTTGGATATTTGAAAAATATTTTTTTTACAAACACAGACTCATGGACTTTACCCCAGATAAACTAAATCAAAGTCGGAAGAAAATCATATGAGGAAGATCAGCTCTGCCACACACGATCTTAATAAGATACAATTGATTCAATGGTACCTAACAACAGAAACAAATATATTTACATAGGGTGATTTACAACAGACACTAAAATCACTTAAAAGCCACTTTTCATAATACCTTATAATACCCCGAATGTTACCATTTGAAATTTATTCAGTTAGGTTTTGGCTTTGGAATGTTTCAATGCTACCATTGTAATGCAACTATTAATGGAAGAATAACAAAAACTGGGGTTTAAATAAATTAGTGAGAATTACGGTATGTTGACAACTCAGGAAATGGTAGTAGGCAATAAGATCTTTTTCTCATACAGGAAATATTTTCTGGAATGTAGAGAAAAGGGAACATTGCCTGAGAAAGGTAGATTCTAGAGATATTTTTTATCAACATCTGGAGACCAACTAGAAGACTTTACTGTCTTCTAGTTGGTCTCCAGATGTTGATAAAAAATATCTCTAGACAGAGAGAAGACTGAGGGAGAAGTAGAATAATTGCATGCTTAGTGCACATCAAAGAAGCACCATATCAACATTTATACAACAAAAATATCATTTTGAAAGTCGACATTTTTAAGTGCATCAAAATTATTAAATATAAAGCAGATCTTTGTTCAGCTTCTTTCCATTTATTTTATACCTTATTATTTCTTAGTATTTCAACACACATACTAGGAGAGGCTTACAACTTTTTTATTATTACTTTAATGGTCCTTAACTTCTCATCATATTTACACTGCCAATTTCCAATCCTATGTGCACCCCCTCCTATGGGGGACACCCCCCCCCCCCGGCAAGCACCCAACCACAACAAAATCCACTTTGCCCAGCACTTCTGGGTTGTGAATTCTGTTTCCTTCCTTAATTAACATCAACTTTTATGAAGAGGAAAGGAGATGAGATTGGAGGACAAAGGAAGTCAGATTATCTAGGGTCTTGGAAATTGCAAAGATTTTTTACATTTATTCTAAGTGAAATAATGAGCCATTACAGTTTTTTTGTTTGTTTGTTTGCTAGGTTTAACTTAATTTTAAATAAATTGTAATCAATTTTATTGTTTGGATTCCTGTAAAATGAAGTGCATCCATTTAAACTGTACAATTCAGTGAGTTTTGTTAGATACATACTCCTATCAAGCTACTCTCATAATCAAGACATAGACCATTTCAATTACTGATGAACTTTCCATGTGCCCTTTCATTTGGGGTTTTATGAAAGAGAGTGACAACATCTGGTTTAATTTTCCAATAGGATACTCTGGAGCATTGAAAATAGAGAGGAGGTAGCATCAGAAGTAGGAATATATTTTAAGAGTCTACTGTCGTAATCCAGGAGGAAGATGATAGTGCCGGGGGCCAAGGTGGTCGCAGTGTAATTAATGAGAACTCGTCATATCCTACTGATATATCTGAGGCAAAATCAGAAAAGTATCCAACAAGGGATATACTAAAAAAAGAAAGAAAGAAAAAATTCTTCTACTATATCCTTATTTTATTGGTGATCTAAATAGGAATGGTAGAGCATTAGTACTAAGCATGACTCTTTCTGTAAGGGTTTAATGAGGTGTCATCATGATAAGAACACTTTTTTATCATTGCTTGCTGAATACTTAGGAATATTTTTCATCAAATACGCAAAAAGAAAAGTCTACTTTTCTAATTTTGAAAAATACGTTGGATAGAGAATCATATAATCCAAAGCAAAGCCAAAGGAGAGGATAGTAGCAGAGCCTAAACTGTGAGATTCTGGTTTGCAGAAGGCTCTGGATGACAGTGGAAGTCCAAGATATACTTGTGAGAGCTACACAGGAATAAACCTCCGGTGATTTTCCTCTGTCCATAACGGAGGGATGGGAATAAACTGCTTAGCAAACAGAGTACCGGAGAGATGACTATAGGAGATCAAAATGAGAAACTTCACTTGAATGGATAAAACCTTGTCACTTGGTCCTCTTCTTTGATACATGTTGGGTTTGATATGGTTTCAACCTTTTCTCTGTGTGTGTGTGTGTGTGTGTGTGTGCTTCACATTGGGGTTTATCTTTAATGTATTTTGTCATTGTGGGCAGCCCTCTTTTATTTTTGTTATATGTTTCCCAGTATATGAAAACCAGGATTTGTGAACCTATAGAGACAACAAGTAGAATACGTTTTCCTGGGGGGCACAGTGGGGGAGGGAGGGAAAATGGGAGCTATCAAGGAGTCCAAGAAGGAAGGAAATGTTTGAAACTGATGGTAGTAGCAATTCTACAATACTGCTTGATGTGATTGAACTATGGAATAATTTATCTGCATTAGCACCCAATAAAATTGTTTTGGAAAAAAAGAGATGGAGTGTTTATGTAATATTTTTGGGTTCCTATTCCAGGACACCTGCGAAAATTGAGAAGACTTTAACTTATAGGTTTTTAGAGACTGTAAATTAGTATGGGAGCAGACAGCCTCATCTCTAGCTCTGAGTGACTAGAGATGGGTTTGAACTGTCAGCCCTTCAGCTAGCAGCACAACACCTAATCCACGAGTCAGTATTACATTCTGTGTACATGGTGTTTCTCTGAGTCAGAATCTGCTAGATGGAACCTAACAACAACATTTAAGAAGAATACTTGTAGCAGTGTGGGCTAGAGATTGGGATGCTATTCAAACTTACCAATGGTTCTATGGGAGCAAGGTGAGGCTCTCTGCTACCATAAGGATTTACAGTCCCAGAAACCCTACATAGGGTTGTTTTGAGATAGAACTGAAACACAAGACATTTTAGTTTCCTGTAAGAAAAGTTTAAGTTATTTGGCCAAGACAAATAAACAACAAAGGCATGCAACCATGTATCTGTACTGTTTAGCATATTGTCCAACAGAATTATTTTGAAAGGAATATTTTCAGATACATGAAATAAAAGAGTGAAAATGTACTATTTCAGTGAATACCACAAAGTTAATGAACTTAACAAAGTCAATCAGTCCAGGCAATATAATTATTTCTACATCTTGAAAATGTCCTGGGTTCAGTGGTGAAGAACATTATTTGTTCTCTGACCTTGATGATCTTCAATCTTGTTGGAAACAACATTAAAATTAACCAAAAAATACTGTCATAAATATTATAATGTTTTGAAGCTATGTTGAGCTTTGAAGGAGATAACTGGAAAAGAA
Source organism: Echinops telfairi (assembly GCF_000313985.2). Lineage (NCBI taxonomy): Eukaryota > Metazoa > Chordata > Mammalia > Afrosoricida > Tenrecidae > Echinops > Echinops telfairi. The sequence continues at coordinate 1,154,143 of NW_022111319.1, forward strand.
GGGAAGACCAAATGTCGAAAAAGGTGAACACTATAAATGAAGGCATAAAGGTAGTCATAACAGGAATAAAGTCATATTTTATAGTGACTTAGCATTTATAATACACATTTGACAGTGGGTTTTATTCTTGTGTTTTGTCTTTTTTTTTTTGTCTCACCGGAGCCTCAGAACAGTTTTTAACATTAGCAGCTTATCCCCATTTGAAGATGACTTGACCCAAACACACACATAAAAACACATAGACACATACACCCACACACAAATGCTAGTTAATGGTATACTTAAATCTCAGATTTATTTATCCTGAAACCCAGCAACGTAGAAATTTCTTGAATGTAGGGTACAGCAAATGATAGTTTGGACGATGAAACAATTATATGGCTATAAAATTTAAAGTACCTACAGAGAAGTGAAAATTGAAGCAAATTAATAGAATAATAGGCCCATAGATTATGTAGAGAAAAATGGAGGCTCAAGAGCTGAAAATCACCTTGAATTGGAAGTGGAGGAGAATGTGGAAGAAATGGAGCTAGAGAAATAGCAGTGGGAAGGAGAATTGTGAAAGTGAACATTCAGGAACTCGGAATGGATCATAAAGTTCCAATATAGCTAGGAGAGCATAATGGAATGAAGATGGTGGGGAAGACGTGGCATTTTGGGAAAGGTCATGATAACGCACCATTAAAAGAATACTTTTAAAAGCACCAGAGAAAAGAGCAGTGGAAGGAGAACTAGAGAGTATAGATACTGCCCAAAAGTAAAAATAACATTGAAAATGACAAAGGTATCTAATACAAAAACCGAAAATAACAATAGAACTATATGAAGAAGCTAGAAGAAATGAGGATAGTGTAAATGAACTAAATTATTTACAAGACAGAAAAACAATAGGAAATGTCTAGAATTGAAAAGTAGACATATAAAGATGTTATTTAAAATTATGAAGGTAATAAATAAAGTCTAATGGCCCACCAGGTTAGAACTTCTCCCATGAATACAAGACAAAACACAAAGTTCAATAGCATCTGATGACTCTAGAAATTTTGATAATTATTATTTTCAGTTTACTCTTTTTGAGAGATTCTGTTGGATTGACTCAATTTTAATTAAAAATAAGGTTGTTATTTTATACATTCATATACACATACTCATACACATTTGAAGGTGAGGAGGGAAGGCTTACCATGTGCTTATGTTTTTCTGTTTCTATGAGTCCTTACATTATACTGCTACTGAAAAGTCTCTTCATAAAACCAGTGAGATCTCTTCATTATTCATAAATCCTTCATAAATATCTAATTTAACAAATTAAAACTACAGCACGTTAAACATAAAAACTAAAACCAGGAAATGATCGTGTCAAAAAAAATAACCCCTGATGTGCGTGGGTTTGGACTGATGGCAGGTCCGATCCGCGGGCCTCTCGTCGTGTCCCATGCCAGAGCAAACGGGAACCACGAACCACTGAGCGGCTTTACCCGTGGGCTTCAGACACGGAAGCAGGTTGCATAGCGAAAAGAAGAAGAAGAAACAAATAACCCCTGATGTTGTGATTATGTAGTGTAAACATATTTCTAGAATATTTTGAAAAACTCAAAAAATCAAAGTGGTGCCCAAGAAGAATTCCTCTATCACTTGTTTTGGGATTTCCATAGATAATATTTTCCATTCTATATAATCATTAATTTGTATAATTCAATTTTATATTCCAATTAAATACTGCTAACTCACTGAAAAGCAATGGAATATTGCTAGCTGACTGAAAGCCAACACCAATTTCAGTTTAGTCTGATCAATTTCTCCTCACAAGAACCCTAAAAACCAGGGTAGAACTGCCCCAACTGACTTCCAAGGAACTACTCTGTATGGAAGCCAGCACCACAACCGGGGGGTTCAAACTGCCAATCTTTCTGTTAGCAGCCCAGCATGTTCCCTACTGTACCAGCAGTTACTCCTTACCTCACTAGGGTTTTGAAAGGAAGCAGAAGGGAATAGATTGCCTTTTCCTTTCTTATTACTGGGTTTGGGTTTTTGTTGTTGCTGTTGTTGTTAAAAATGGTGTAAAATAAAAATTTGAACGGAAAACAAAACACCCTCACATAACACTTTACCTTTCTCCCTTCATCAGTAGAATATAATTGTGTCTTCGTTTATGGTGGAGAATCAGGCTAGCTTTGCAAACTTGTTCCATGTTCATTTTCTTGATTTGGGAGTAGAAACAGAACTGACCCTGAAACACGCATTAACCTTGTTGCTGTGAGATGTAGGACTCTGATAGGATGAGGGAAGCTAAAAATAGTTCAAAGAGCCAATGCTAAAAGGTATCTAAAACTCATTAAGTATGCTTATATATTCTGCACACGCAATGGAGGACCAATATATCTCCTTTATAGACATTCACCTTTCCCTTCCAAAATGCCTTTATGTTCACTAAACAGCCTTTTGCTCACTTTATTTTCATAAGGCAAGAGGAGAAAGGGGATATCAGAAGGTCCGTTATTGTTATGTAATCTGCAACCATTTAGAAATACCAACTTATCAACCAGCTAGGTGCTGATTTGAAACTGGGGACAGGGCAATGAAAAAATAGACTTAGCTCACTTCCTGTGTGTGTGATTTGCCTTCTGATGGTGAAATACTTAAACAAAAGAAAATGCTTTTTCAATTCTATAACATACATTTATTTAAAGAAATATAAATTCTCTAAAGAAAATTCAAGTAGAACACA
>NW_022111319.1:1158056-1159499 GCF_000313985.2 Echinops telfairi
AAACAAACAAACAAACAAATAAATAAGCTTTGCATTTTTGTAGTTGGTAGATCATTTTGACTTGGTCATTTTATACGTAGCTCGCATGCTGAAAAAGTGTAGCACCCCTGATGGAGACCATTAAGGATGTAGCATTGGAGATGGATAGATGTGGTTAACATAGTGGGTTGCAAGTTGGGCTGCTAACCACAAGGTCAGCAGTTTGCACATACTAGCTACTCCACTGGAGGAAGATGAAGTTTTCTGCTCCAGTAAAGATATATAGACTTCAAATCCACAGGAGTATCTCTACTCTTTCCTATAGGGTTATTATAAGTAAAAATGAATACCAGTGTATTTTGGTTTATTTAGATGTACAGTAAAGATGATGGTGATTTACCATTAATGTGGAGATGGAAAGACATGGATTTATACAGGACATATTTTGTATGTAAAATACACAAGTCTTATTGATAAATTATACAACACAACAACAAATTTTTTCTTTTTTTTTTTTTAGTCCTGTTTCTGGGGTTAATTAGGATAGTGATACAGAAATTTGCATTGGATAGACCTGATCGGCTTTAGTTTCTTCATTATAGTGTTCCACTCTATTTCCAGCTATTGTTATGCTAATTTATTGATTTACAATCCTAGTTTTAAATATGAAAATAATTCAGATCCATAAATTACATAATAAAAGAAGATAAGAAATAGTTGAAAAAAGGTAAGTATTAAGGGGCTTTCAAGGGAAGCTGCAAATGGATTCGTTGTGGCTAATAGGTTACACACTGAGTTGCCAATCATAAAGACAGTGGTTGGAACCCACAAGTCACTCTGCTGCTTTTTAAAAAGATTTAAAGGGGTATCATTGCTGATGTCAGACAGATGGTGGCTCAAAGCAGAGAATACCAGAGAGATGTTTGCTTGGGTTTTATTGACTATGCCAAAACATTCAACTGTGTGGATCACAACAAACTATGGATAACCTTGAAAAGAATGGGAATTCCAGAACACTTTATTGTGCTCATGGTGAGCTTGTACATGGATCAAAAGGCAGTTGGGCAGACACAACAAAGCTATACTGCATGGTTTAAAATCACAAAAGGTGTGTATCAGGATTTCATCTTCTCACCATATTTATTTGATCTGTATAATGAGCGAATAATCAGAGAAGAATAATCATATGAAGAATATGGTATCAGGATTGGTGGAAAGCTTATAAACAACGTGCAATGTGCAGATGACACAACTTTGCTTGCTGAAAGTGAGGAGCACTTGCTGATGAAGATCAAGGATTTCAGACTTAACTATGGTTTACAACTCATTGTAAAGAAAACAAAAATCTTCACAACTAGACCAACAGACAACATCATGACAAAAATATCGAAGCTATCAGGGATTTCATCTTACTTAGGTTTATAATCCATGTTCATAGAAATAGCAGTCAAGAAATCAAATGGG
>NW_022111319.1:1160826-1179250 GCF_000313985.2 Echinops telfairi
ACCCTACTACAGGAAACCCAAAGCAACCTCCACAAATTGGAAGGCTTAACATAGTAAAGATGACAATGCTATACCAATTCAAATATCATCAACCTTTTTCAAGGAATTGGAAAAACTGTTCACCAATTTCATATGGAGAGGGAAGAAACCCAGAATTAGTAGAGAACTCAAGAAGGACAAAGTTGGAGGACTCACCTTACCCAATTTTAATGCCTATTACACAGCTACAGTGGTCAAAACAGCATGGTACTGGCACAACGGCAGACACTCAGACCAGTGGAAAAGAATAGAAAGCCCAGGAATAAAACCATCAGCATATAGACAACTGATCTCCATCAAGGGTCGCAAGATGATCAAGTGGGAAGCGGATGCCCTTTTTAACAAGTGGTGCTGGAAACAATGGATATCCCCATGTAGAAAAATGAAACAAGACATTTACCTCACCCATGCACAAGAATAAATTCAAGGTGTATCACAGACCTAGAAGTTAAACCCCAAACCATCAGGACCATCAAGGAGGGAATCGGGACAAACCTGAGAGCACTGGCCCAGGGAACTCATAGGCTCACTGCAATAGGGAAGGGTACACACACAGGTGAACTAGAAATCGACAAATGGGATTTAATAAGAATAAAGCACCTATGCACCTCGAAAGACTTCACCAAGAGGGTGAGAAGACAACCCACAGGCTAAGACAGGATTTTTAGTAATGACACATTGGACAAAGGGCTCATTACTAAAATCTATAACACCCTCATGACCTGCAAAAAATGGAAAACAGTTAACCCCCTAAAGAAGTGGGCAAAAGAACTGAAAAGAGCCTTCACTAGGGAGGAGACCCACATGGCCAACAAGCATATGAGAAAGTGTCCTGGTCATTAGCCACAAGAGAAATGCAAATTAAAATAACCATGAGATACCACCTAACACCCCTGAGGCTAGCCCAAGTCAGTAAATCAGAGAACAACAAGTGTTGGAGGGGCTGTGGTGAAGTCGGAACCCTTCTCCACTGCTGGTGGTTGTGTAGATTTGTACAGTCATTGTGGAAAGCAGTCTGGAGATACTTAAAGAAAATGGAAATTGATCTACCTTATGACCCAGTCATCCCTCTACTGGACATATATACCCAGTGGAGGTAACAAATAAAACATGATCAGTCATCTGTGCTCCAATGTTTATTGTGGCACAGTTCACTATCGCAGAGATTTGGAAACAGCCTACGTTTCCATCGATAGATGAGTGGATTAGTAAACTCTGACGCATACACACAATGGAGTACTATGCAGCACTGAAAAACATGGACAATCACATGAAACACGTCATTTCGTGGGAAGAGCTGAAGGAATCATGTTAAGCAAGGCAAGCCAATCTCAAAAGGACAGGTGTAACATGAGTCCCCTGTACGGCAGGAATAGAAGAATAGACACTTATCTCGCAATAAATGGGTGGAAGCATAGATAGTTGGGGGGATGGCAGACCACATCCAAGGAGGTACATGAGAGTCCAGGATAAAAAAGGGGAAGGGAGGAAGGAGGAGGGAGAATCGGGGTGGGGAGAAACTGAGTTGATGACATGGGGGAAACAGGGTCCTAATCCACCCAGGGAGAGAGTATTGGTTGTGTCCCCACAGAACTGGAATGTGCATACAGACCCCACCATGATGCGCCAAGCCAGGAGGGCAATATAACGCATGGAGGAAACCACAGAGACTGGACCATATGCCCAGCCTCAACCAGAATCAGCCCGACCCCCACCATGGAAGGGTGTGCCACAGAAAATGAAAATAGATCATCTGGGACCTACCATACCCAGAAGGAAGCTGAAACAAATGAAGTGGGAGGAAGGGAGTGGAGCACACCAGGGCCCACCAAGCTCAGAGGACAATAGCCCGGCTCGGAGCGGCCAATGCACAGAGAAGAACATATGGCCGGCCCCACTGCGAGATGCGACATCCTGCATTGACCCATGGCCCTACACGGGACAGCACCGGAGACACAGTGTAGGATGTGAGACCGAGCTGACCCCACCACACTGAGGTAAAACACTGGGGGCGTGCAATAGAGCAGTGGGGGAAGCAGAGCAAGGAGGTCCCGAGGAAGTATCAAGGATGGACTTTGGGGCCAGGGCGTGGCACCCCATCAGACTCATCCAGAAAACACTCCTAAAGGTCAACAAACAGACCTTGAACTATTAACAGGCTTTTCTTTCTTCCTTTGTTTTTTAAATTTTTTTATTAATTTTTTTCTCTTCTTTTAGATTTTGTATGTCAGTGGCTTTTTTATTTGTTAGTTTGTCAGTGTTGCTGCCGTCGCTGTGTTCTTATGTGCCACTTTGTCTCCTACTCCTTTCCTCTATTTCCTTATGCTTTCCTCCTGTCCCACTACCATGTTCACCCTTCATTCTGGTTTCAGTAATTCCTCGCAGTTACCTTGCCCTTGGTCACTCCCTACCAGTCCTCCCATCCCCTCCCTGCCACTGGTTTTGAACCACTGGTTGTTCCCTTGTGCCTGGGTTGGCCAACACCTCCTCCCTTCCTCAACCTCCCACTCTCCCATGTCCCCCCTTGATCCCGCTGTTTTCTTCTCCACATTGTTTATCCAGCTATCTTATCTAGATAGACCTGCAGAAATAATAATATGTGCATAAAATTGTGGATGGCCTTGACAGCACCAAACAAAGTGGAACGGGAAACACAGGGAATCCAGGACAGATGAACTCCTCAGGACCAGTGGTGAGAGTGGTGATACCGGAGGGAAGAGGGAAGGGGGGATATAAAGGGGGAACTGATGATAAGGATCTACCTATAACTTCCTCCCTGAGGGATGGGCAATAGAAAAGTGGGTGAAGGGAGGTGCCGGACAGTGTAAGATATGTTAAAATAATAATTTATGAATTATCAAGGGTTCATGATGGAGAGAAGAGTGGGGAGGGAGGGGAGAAAAGGAAAATGAGGAGCTGATTCCAGGAGCCCATGCGGAAAGCGAGAGTTTTGAGAATGATCAGGGCAATGAATGTATAAGTGTGCTTTACACAATTCATGTATGTGTGGATTGTGATAAGAGTTGTATGAGCCCCAATAAAATGATTTAAAAAAGAAATATGGGAGGAAAGACTTTATCTCACGTATTTTGGACACGTTACCAAGAGAGACCAATCCCGGAAGAGGGACACCAGGTTTTGTTAAATACAGAGTTACTGAAAATGAGGAAAACCCTCAATGATATATATAGACACAGTGGCTTCTACAGTGAGCACAAACATAACAATTGTGAGGTTGGTAAGGACCCTGGAAGTGTTTTGTTCTGTTGTGTATTTGATTTCTATGAGTCAGAACTAACACACACGTGCACACACGCGCGAAGTACACACACAACATCTGCATGAACTTAGAATATAGAGATTATTTTTTGAAGGAGGAAGAGAAGGGGTAATCCATTGCAGGACATGAAAACATAAACTGAGAGTATTTACCCATAAAGAGGCTGAGATAACTTGAAATAGATTATTTTAAAGTAGAAGGGGTTGAATTACCTCTGGCAGGAAATATGGTGCTAGCAAAAGTATTGAAAGTACTGCGAACCCCCTCCCAGGGGCCGAACAACAGAAAGTAGGTGATGGGCAGCAGAGGATGACATTAGATATGAAAATAATAATCCATAACTTATCAAGGGTTCATACGGGAGGGAGGGAGGGGAGGGGAGGGAGTGGGAAGATTGAGGAGCTGATATCAAGGCCTCAAATAGAAAGAAAATGCTTTTAAAATGATGATGGCAGCATATGTAGAAATGTGCTTGACACAATGGATGAACGTATGGATTGTGATGGGAGATGTAAGAGTCGCCAATAAAAGTATTTTTAAAAAAAGAAAGTACTGTGTTGTTGTTAGGTGCCATTGAGTTGGATCCAACCCAGTATCCCTATGTACAGCAGAACAAAACACTGCACAGTCCTACGCCATCCTCACAATTGTTCCTGTGCCTTAGCCCATTGATGCAGCCACTGTGTACGTCCATCTCCTTGAAGGCCTTCCTCTTTACTCTGCCCCTCTACTCTACCTGATACGGTGTCCTTCTCCTGGGACTGGTCTCTTCTGACACTCTGTCCCAAGAATGTAAAATGAAGTCTCTCCACCCTTTCTTCTTCGTCCAATACAGATCTGTTTGCCCTTTTAGCAGTCTATTGTACTTTCTCTTCCAGCACTGCAATTCAAATGCAATGATTTTTCTAGAGTCTTCCTTATTCAGTGTTCAACTTTCATATGCTTATGATGCCATGGAGAATACCAATGGATTGGGTGTCAGGGAAACTACCACAGACTGCCAGAAGAATAAATAATAAATAAAGCTGTATTGGAAGCAGAACAGCCAGAATACACCTCAGAAGTGAGGATGGTGAGACTTCATCTCACATAGTTTGAACATATTATAAGGAAAGACCAGTCCCTAGAAAAGTACATTATGATTGGTAAAGTAGAAGTTCTTAGAAAAAGAAGAAGACAGTTGACAGGATGGGTTGACAAAGTAGCTCCAATATTGGGTTCAGAGATAATAACAATGTGAGTATATCAGAGTACATCACACTGCTTTGTTCTGTTGCACATAGGGTTTGCTATGAGTTGGAATCAATTCTAGGGCGTATTATTACAACTATGCAACAATGAACCAGTATTTTAAACAAAAGTACCCTCATTACAAGTAACTTAAAAAACTTTTCTTAAATCACAAGCCAGTTCCCTCTGATCCACTGTATGCATTTGCTATTCTTGTAATGTTTTGACATGAAATTGTTATAGTACTGTTCACTTTTCTTACCTGCAGGTCTCAAACTTGACTCTATTCCACAAAAGAGAATTATTCTTCGAAGAGGATATAGTCAAACCTGTAAAAGTGTACTTCATATACTTCTATAATTTAGGATAAAAATAAAACAGGAGAAACATACCAAGGGAGCATGTCTTGCCTTTGAAGATGAAGGACATACCCAATAGGAACGTCTGACCTTAGGTGGTGGTCTTACAGGATCACAAGGAGGTAGTGGTCGGCTTTCTCTTGACGGAGGAATTCTGCCTATGCCTGTATCTTTCTCGTTTCCTTTAAATTTGGTCTTTTTGGATGACATTCTGTAACCTTTCGTTTGTACATTTGAATCTGTGGATGTGGCATCTGATTCATACATTTGGCCCTTACCTCCAGGTGTACATACTGACTCATCAGAGTCAGCATCTGTTTCTTTGAATAATGCTCTTCTTGGACTTTTCTTTGTATAATCATCATATTCATCATCAGTAGACTCTATGGCACTTTTTACATCCTTCTTGTGATTTGATTCCCATTCAGAGTCCGTTTCTGCATCAGTAGACACGGAGGACTTCTGTGCAATCTTGTTATCTTTCTTCGACTCTCTCTTCTTTGCATCTTTTTCACTCTTCAACTCCAATTCAGATCCAGAGTCTGCTTCAGTAGATAGTACGTTCTTTACATGCTTCTTCTTAGTGTCTTTCTTTAATTCTGTTTTACCTTTCTTACCCTTTTTTGTCTCCAGTTCAGATTCAGATTCAGCATCAGTAGACTCGGAGTAATATCTTCCATCCATCTTTTTGCCTTTTTTAAGCGCTTTCTTTTCCCTATTTAGATCCTTTGAATGGTCAGAATCCGCATCAGTAGTAGACTCTTGGTCCTTCGTTGCACCTTCCTTAGCGTCACTCCTTGCATTTTTCTTATCTCTTCTTGCATCCGTTGAGTCTTCAGATTGACCCTCAGATACCTTCTTGGCATCATCCTTTGAGTTATTCTGTGAGTTATTCTTTAACCATACGTCAAATTCCATGGATTCCCTATTAGGGTCATTTAAATACATTATCAAATCCGCATTTGAAATATTTGGGGGCCAAGTTTCCAATTCAGCCTCAGCTTCGTTTGAACTATTTATAAAATTTTCCTTTGGCTCAGTATTTGTACATATGAATTTAGTATCTTTGTCCTTGTAGTTTTTAAAATTTTTCTCATCTTTTTTTGAGAACTCCATATGATACATGAATCCCGAATTTGTATCTGATTGGAATGTTGATGTTTTGTTTCCAAGTGATCGGTTTGATGGGATTTTAACTGCTTCATTCTTTCTTTCATATTTTTCATCTGCTACTGTTTCATTAGTTTCTAGAGTTGTAGCATGTTGACCTATTTTTTTCTTAAACTCGTTCTTTATGTCTTTAATTTTTTTGTCATCTTTGGACTCGTTAGCTACTGCCTTTCCAGAATGGGGTTTAGGAATATAAGAACATCTGAATGGAACTTGTCTCCTGGCAGTGAAGTAAATACCTGGCTTATGGACATTTTTTCTCAAAGAACGTCTTATCCGTATATGAGCTTCCTTTGGATCTTCTTTTAGTTTTCTTTTGTCCTGTCTCTGAAAAGATTGATTAAAATAAAAACAAGCATTTATAAGTGAGTATTGTATTTTTTCTTGTCAAAATGTCAAAATGGTATAATTTTTCTTTGATTTACTTATAATGGAAAACAACACGTTATTCTCCTTTAAATCTCTGTGTAAGAAGACACAGAGAGATCATTTAATTTGGGACACAAGGTGACTCAGGTCCTCTCAATGGTTTATATGAATATGGAAGGAGGCCCATGACAATCCAGGGCCTGGGAATTTAGAGTGGATCTGTATATAGTAGAGGTTTTTTTTGACACTTGGCCCAATTTTCGCCCCAAGTTAGCTTAGAAACAAGCCAATCCCCTTGACATTTGTCATGACAATTCTTGTGAGTTCTATTCTTGCTTTCAAGGTTTCTGGTCAATGTGGGAGACTGAGACCTCTACTGTGAGATACTACAAAACAACAAACAAAAAAAGAGTAGAAAATAAAACAAAAAGTTTGATTCTTATAGCAGTGGTGTAATTTTAAAAAATCACTCAAATCTTTATAAATCTGAGTTCCATAATTGGCCACATAGATTTATCTTAGATTTACTTCTTGTATGCCTTCAGCTATTCATTCAAGGTACTGGTAATCAAGTATATGGTCATATATAACTAAAGAACAAATATGAAGGGACGCATGGAAATAGATTGACTAAAAATATAATAATGGCCCTTGAATAATTGCCATGATTCCAACTCTACATCAGGAGAATATTTTTTAAAAAATATTTTTAATCTCCATAGGTAAATCCTGTGTGTTAGTGGGTTGTTTTTTCTTTTTTGTTAATTGATAGGATACCTCCACCGTATACAATGAGTAGGAAACAAGAATCTTCAAGTACCCACTATCCTGAATTCCCATTTTAAAAAATAGGGAGGCCCTAAAACATCAATCAAGATTTACTCCTGCTCTAAGATTTGAATTTTGAATGATTTTGTCACTGGTAAACATCTTCCCTGAGAGATCACACTAATTGCAATGTTAGGTGCTTTTAGCTTTCTTAGTCTCAGAAATGTAATGCCTTTGATGTGGAGAATGACGTATAAATAAAATTCAATCTGAAACAGGTGAGCTCAATCTGCTACACAGGGAATTTTAATTAAAAAAGTAATCTATAACCTACAAGTATTAAAATCTAAATTACATATAACTTATTTTTAATATAGTTTTGCAAAGGTACATTTAATTTAAAAGTTGAATTATTCAATACTTACAGGAACTGTGTCTCGAAATTCCAAAGATCTGGATGTTTTTTTTCTATCTTGCTGAGGTGGTTTGGGAAATGTCGAAAGAAAATTTTTTATATTCCATAATTTTCTGTTTGATGAACTGACTAAAATAAGACAGTACAAAATGTAATTTGGAGTTAATAGCCAGACTTTCATCAGAATTAAGATATTTATGAGCAAAAAATATATCATTTGTATTAGATTAAGTTATACCTTAAAATATAGCTTTTTTGCCTGTGGTTTGTAGTTTATTTGCACACCGATTAAGGAAAATAAAATCTCATTTTCCCACTTAGCTATGAATTATGTTAAATGACATTGCAATTTCATGTTACAGATTAAATAAATTTTCATTTAAATCATAGTGATTTGAATAACATAATTAGACAAAAATGGAAAAAGAAAAGATTCACTATTTCTTCATAACATCTCTATCCTCTTTTCTATCTTTTCTTTTATGTCATTTTGATTATATTGCAGGAAATGTTGCTTCTCCTTCATGTTTCCCATAATATAGATGTAAATACTACGTTTACTTTTGAGAATTTTATTTAATGACAGTCTGTAGACAGAATAGGGTATTTAGGAAGATAAAATTCAATGACAATTATGTCAAAAGAATAACTAGTGAGGACACTAAGGATAGTTTTCCTGGAGATGAGAATATTAATAAGAGATGTGATCACTATATTCAAATGCGGAGTTGTTATGTAGAAGTGTAACAGTATTAAAACTAATATAACCACAACTGCTAACATTTTCATAGTGCTTACTATATGTCAAACTGTGCTCTGAGACTTATTTAATCTTCACAACAAGCTTTCAAGTAGATAATTTGATTTTACAGATGTGGCAAGTGAAATACAGATTGGTTAAGTTACTTCTTCATAATTATAAAGCTGTAAGTTAGCAAAAGTAGTTGAACCCTAGAACCCTCTTTCTTAATTACCTGTTATGTATTTATTTTGTGCATTTCCTTACAGAAAAGTTAGAATAAGAGTTGCAGAAGTGCAGAGATATTTCAGTTAAATATATTTTAAAATTTCCTAAAGTTGTAATATTATGTATTTTGATTGTGAATTTTGAACACAAGGAAACTGTATGCATAAGGTGGGTTTGTATTTACAGGAAGAAAACAGCTAGTACAATATCAGAAATGTTCTACATACTCACACCAACATACACACAGAGACACACATACAAATACATGCTACTATTCAAATTTGATAAAAATTCAGGACATTTTCTGCTTTACCATATTTCATGAAAGACAATAATTATTTATACCTAAACTTATTTTCAAATATAATCTAAATAAATGTCAAACTCAAAAAATGAAATTCTTACTTGGAGTGGAATTACAATGTATTCTGATGTTTACTTCTTGTCTATTGAAAAGAGATAATATATTTTAATCGAATTTTTACTATGGCTAACAATAAAAACCATTATTATTGTGAATACAAATGCAATATCAATTTGTAAATGTTCTTTTTTTCCGATGTACTTATGTAAGAACGTATATTTACAGTTCATGACCCAGCTTTTCTACTCTAGATGAATAAGTGATTATTGTTGTTAGGTAGAGTCAAGTTGGCTCTGACTCCTGGCGACCCTACACACAGCAGAATGAAACAATGCCCCATCCTTCACCATCTGCATGGCTGTATTTCTGCTAGCGTCCATTGCTGCAGCAATGGTGCCACTCCGTCTTGTCGAGGGTCTTTCTCTCTTGTGCTGCCATTCTACTTTCCTAAGCATGATAGTAATTTCCGGGGACTGGTCTCTGCTGCTAACATGTCCAAAGTATGTAAGAAATCTAGCTACTGTTGCTTTTAAGGAGCATTCTATGCTACTTCCAATAATCATTTCTAACATCATAATTCAAAGGCATCGATTCTTACTCAGTCTTCCTTATTCAATTCCCAATGTACACATGAATGTGAGGCAATTGAAAATACTGTCTTGAGTCATGTGCACCTTAGTCCTGAAAGCAATATCCTTGCTTTTCAGTATTTTAAAGAGGTTTTGTGCAGATGATTTATGCAGTGCATCAATTGATCTCTTGACGGATGTTTCCATGAGCAAGCAAGATATAATCTTTGACAACTTCAATCTTTTCTCCATTTATAATGATGTCATCTTTTGGTCCAGTTGTGAGGATTTTGGTTTTTTTTACAATGAATTCTTATCCATACTGAAGGCTGCAAGCTTTGATCTTTATCAGCAAGTGCTTCAAGTCCTTCTATTCAGCAAGCAAGGTTATGTCCTTTGTATATTGCAAATTGTTAATAAGCCTCCTTCCAATCATGATACTGCATTCTTCTTACTATAATGCAACTTCTGCTCATTATTTGCTCAGCATACAGATTGAATAAGTATGATTAGAGGATAGAAATATGACAATTTTATTGATTCTAAAACATGCAATATTCCCATACAGTGCTTTTTCCACAAGCACAATTAAGTGTTCTGGAATTCCTATTCTTATTTTAATCCACACAATTGAATGCCTTTGCATGGTCAATAAAACACAAGTTAACATCTTTCTGGTATTCCCTCCTTTCAGCCAAGATCCATCTGATATTATGAATTTAACCAGAATCACTGGCAGTTTCCTGTCAATGTATTGCTGCTGTTATCAACTGTTAGATGATCTTCAGCAAAATTTTACTTGCATGTGATAGCAAAGATATGGTTCTATAATTTGAGCATTCAGTTGGGTCACGTTTCTTTGGAATGGGTACAAATAGTTTGGCAAGTAGCTATCTTCCAAAGTTTTTGGCATAGGCAACCGAGTGCTCCCACTGCTTCATCAGCTTGTTGAAACTTTCTTAATCATATTTGATCTTTTCCTGGAGCCTTGTTTTTGGATAATTTCTTCAGTGTACCTATGGTTTTTGATCATATGCTTCCTCTTGAAATGATTAAATGTAGATTAGTATGTTCTGGTAGTGTGACCTTGTGTATGCTTTCAATCTTCCTTTGATGCTTCCTGAATTTTTTAATATTTTGTTCATAGAAACTTTCAATATTGCAACTTGATGCCTGAAAAATGTTTTCAATTATTTCAGCTACAGATGTGCTGAGTGTGTTCTTCCTTTTTGATTTCTATCTCTAAGTCCTTGCACATTTCATTATAATATTTTATTTTGTCTTCTTGAGCTTCCCTTTAAAAATTTATGTTCACCATTTTCTACATCTTTCCACCCCATTTTATTTAGCTACTCTGTGATTAAGCACAAGTTCCCGTGTCTCTTCTGACATCAATTTAGATCTTTTCTTTGGTTCTTGTCTTGTTAAAGGCTTTTGTCATTTTCATACATGACATTTTTTTATGTCATCCCCCAGCTCATTGGGTCTTCTGTCATCGGTGCTGAATACATCAATCCTTTTTTTTTGAGATGTTCTCAAAATTCAGGTGGTACATGTTCCAGATTGTATTTTGGTTCTTGGTGACTTATTTTAATTTCTTTCAGCTTCAACCTAAACATGCATATGAGCAATTAATGGTGTGCTCCACAGTCGGCCCCTAACCTCACTTTAGTTACTGATAGTGAGTTTCTCCCTGGTCTCTTCCCACAGATGAAGTCAATTTGATTTCTCTTTATTTCATCAGGACAAGTCCACGTGTGTAGCTGTCTGTGTTGTTGAAAAAAGGTCTTTGTGATGAAGAAGTTGCTGGTCTTGCAAAATTCCATCATGTGATCTCGTTTTGTTTCTATCATCAAGGCCATATTTTCCAGCTACTCTTTACTCTTTGTTTCCGATTTTCGTTCCAATCATCAGTAGTTATCAGTGCACCTTGATAGCATGTTTTAATCAATTTGATCAATTTCAGACTGAAGACACTGGTCAATTCTTCAATTTTTTCTTCACTAGCTTCAGTGTTTGCTGCATAAGTTTGAATAATAGTTATCTTGATTGGATTTCCTTGTATTTGGATAAATATTATCCTATCACAGACAGCATTGTACTTCAAGATAGATGTGCTTATTTATGATGAATTTGACAGTGTCACTCTTAATACATCTTTCCTAGTAGAGTAACCATATGCCTATCTGATTCAAAATGGTCCATGCCGGTCATTTTCAGCTCACTGTCTCCTAGAATATCAATCTTTATATGTTACATTTCATTTTTGACCATTTTCCAAAAGATAGTTGATCAATGTTCTATTAATATTTGGTCAAACCACATTCAGTTGTTAGAGTAGCTTTAAGAGATTATGGCCTGAAATTCTGGAAATTTGACGATCTAAACATCTGCTATGCTGACTGTGCAGCTGCTTTCACACTTTGGAAAAAACAACTTTCACTTTCATAGAGTTTAAAATTCTAATCCATAATGTAAGTTGGTTATTTAAATCTTTTTATTTTCAAGGACTTTAATCATATCATATGAGGCTGAAAAGAGATCTACCATCTAAATATTTATCTCAACAAGCTAGAAGTAGAACAAGTTAAAGCAAAAGTATGTGGGAGAAAAATAACTAAGATAAAAGTAGAAATCACTGAAATTAGGAAAATATCTTTCTGTCAGTGAATTTAAATTCTTAAATAAAATTAGATAATACTCATTGAATAAGAAAACATATGGAAGGGAAAATAGAAAAACCTGAAAAGTATGTTCAACAAAGACTGATCCAATAATTTAAAACTTACTGAAAACAAGAACTCCAGGTCCAGATGGTTTCTTTGGTAAATTCTCCCAAATACCTAAAAAAGGAAAAAAACAACAATTTTTATTTAAAACTCTTCCAAACTAACAAAAAAAGAGACAGAACACTTAACAACATGTTCTATGAGAGCATAACCTTAATACCAAGGCTTGGTAAGACCTTTACCAGAAAATAAAATTTCAAACCTATGTTTATCATTAATGTAGAGTCTACTATGGGATTATCTGTGTCCCTCAAAAAATATTTTTTAAGCCCCTAAACCTTGGTACTTGTGGATGTTACTTATTTAGAAACAGTATGTGATAGTTAGGTTAAGTTTTATGTCAATTTGGCTGGACCAGGATTGTAGTAATCTAGCATGTGATCTAATGCAATTTAATCATCTCCATAATGTGATATACTCAGGATCAGTTGTAAGAAGATTAGGGTGGAATGCAACTTCCTTACTCAGATCAAAATCTTAATTGATTGAATCAATTGAAAGAGTTTCAATGGGAGTGCGCTCTACTTCTAATATAACTGGATGCTATCTACAAGCTTGCTTGCTTTTTGCTGGGTTTATAACCTGTATCTGGTTCATTGAACTCCAGTTCTTTGGAATTTATTCAATGATGTGTCTGTCATATTGCCTGGTGATCCTGTGTGTCATGAGTGGCCTGACATCTGACTTGCTGATCTTGGAATCAATTTGTCTTTAAAGTCACAGGTCTGTCACCTTTCTGCCAATCTTTGGTTCATTACCCCATGCAGCTGTATGAGTCAGGAGAAGCCTCCAACATAACATATCACACTTGGACTTGGAACTTGCCCAGGCTTGGAATTTGCCTGTTTCAACATCTGTATGAGCCTTTTTCTTGATATACGTTTCTCTATTTCTGTAGATATATAACCTTCACTTCCTTCTACAGAGAACCCTACTTAAGGACCCATCCTTGCAGGTGTTAATATGAGATCATTCAGGAGTAGGATGGGCCCTGGTCCAATATAGCTGGTACCTTTACGAATAGAGAAGAGACCCAGACAGACACAGAGAGAAGACAGCAATATGAAGTTAAAGACAAATAGAAGTGATGCCGAGAAACTACTAAGGATTGCTGGTCATCACCAGAAACTAAGAGGAAGGCAGGAAACACATATTTTCTCAGAGACATCATAAGGAGTAATCATTGACAGCCCCCCAAAATTAATACAGATTTTTATACCTAGGCTATGGTGCTGTTGTATAATAAATACCTAAAATGTGACAGTGATTTTAGACCGGAGCTATGAGTAAATATGGGAAGAGTTTTGAGGTGTTTAATAATAAAAGCAAGATTGCATTGAGGAGAATGTTGATAGAATTAAGAGCATTTATACCACTTTTTCAGTAGAGACGGCAGTGAACATGAGGAAAATTTTAAATAGATTTACTACATCAATTAGTGAGAACAATAACTAACAATTGAGAGCTGCCAGATATTGTTACAAGCCCATTCAGGGATTGTCATCTTAAATTCAAATTGAAATCAGGTATCATGGTTATATTCCGCCCCACCCATACATATTTATATTGTAGAGGTGTACATGTGGAGTAACATGAAAGTTGGATTGTATAAAATCAGGGTTTGGGGAAGAGATGTGAAAAGGAGAGTTGTGTAAGGAGTTGAGATGTTCGCAAAGGATAATCTGTATTGATCCACCATGTACTTGTAAGAATAGAAATATATAATTCTCGTGATGGGTAAAAGCACAAGTAAAGTCATCAGAGAACAGGTTGGAAAATCAATTGTAGCTTTACTGGGGTAGAATTATTTTCGTAGATATATTAGAGGTATCTAAGGCAGTAGTTTGAGAGTGAATTGTTTAAAATTGAGATTTCATAGGGTATACAAGTGTATGCTAGGGAGCAACTGAGCATAAAAGACAAAATAAGTGTATAGGACCAAGTAAAATAATTGGGAAGTCAGAGTATGAGATTTATTACTTACATAGTGAAATAATAATAAATCAAGAAAAGAGTACTATTGAAGGACATCAAAGTGGGCTATATTGGGGGATGTAAAAAACTGCAGGAAGTAACTGGGGCTCAGTATATGCATAAAATAAGAAAAGATAGTAAGTGATATAATCTGATGACTTGAGACAAGTCTGGCTAATTCTTCAAGAGTAAGAAAGAACAGTCCAGAAATGGCATTTAGGACCAGTGACAGCAGAGTATGTGGGAAAGAAATTATCTGACTTGAGAGAACTGCAGGAAAGTCAGTGTGTTTGAAGGAGATTTGGGGTTTCAGATAAAACAAGGTGATCATATCATTCAGATAAAAAGTCGAAGAGGATACAGGGAAGGTTTGTTGATGGCAGCGAGTTTCAAAGAGACAATAGCCAATGGTGACATAATCCTGAGGTCTTTGTGATGTAAGAAGAATTAGATGTTCACAGCATCAAACTGAACATGTCTTTATTAAAGAACCAGTGTTTCTAGGAACTTAATTTGGGGAGCTAACTTTTAATTTCTAGGTTTTTATTATTCTTTTAACTTTTATTAACTTTTCTGATTCTAAAATAATAAACATTTATTGAAAATTGTTAATGGTTCAGAAGTATATCATTTAAAAAGGAGAAAAATAACTTTTTCCTTTCTGAGAAATAATTTCCAAGACTTTGAATTTTTGCATCAAAGGTTTCTTAAATTGCCTTTTTATTATTGGAGTTGTGTACCTTTTCACAAGTCAATGGGTGTTCCTTTTCATATTTCTTTTTCTGTGAATTGCCTGCACATGTCTTCTGAATTTATGCCACAATAATAGTACTTTGAATTTTGTAAACTTTTCATATGAGGTCGAATCATATGACACTTTCATTTTATATCCAAACCCCCCCCCCCAAATAAGAACAAATAAAGGAACCTCAGTGACATTTTGGTTATGCGCTGGGCTGTTAGTTGCAAAGTCTACTCTGGTAGTGAGTCACAGTGTAGGAAATCCACAGGGGCAGTTTTACCCGATCCTAGAGAGTCTTTATGAGTCAGAATTGATGACAGTGAGTTTGAGGCCACAAACGGTTAACTATTGACAATTTCATAAAGTTCAGCTTAATGCATAGGGATTTTATCCACTAGGAGCCCTGGTGGTATAGTGGTCATCAAAAGTTACAGTCTTGGAACCCCCAAAGGGTTGCTATGAGTCAATATTGACTCGATGGCATTGAGTTCCTGGTCAATACATAGGAATATTATCTAGTAGCTCCAAGTCAACATAGTAGATATATGCATATATATATATATATATATCAACAATATTATCGTAGAAGAAATTTACCTTTTTGAACTAAAGACTAAGAATGAAAGTAGCTAGTAAAGTCTACAAGATATTTTAAATTCTATATTAATATTATTTTGACATCAATTAATTACTTATTTAAAAATAAATGCACTATACTTCCTTTATTTGTCATAATACAAAACATTCACTCTATCAGAAAAATAAAATAATCTCATTTACCTTACACACATAGTTAAATATATCAAGCTATTATAATAGAATCTTACTATATTGTATCCTGCTTTACATTTCAAATTAATTCCTTCTATTCTTCTTAAACACGAGGTCACAGGAAGGTGAGATTAAATAAATAAAATGGCTAAGGTCATACATCTATTTATGAAAGAGCACGAATTAGCTAAATCTAATTCCGAAGCACACAATATATTAATGGCAACTTCATAATTCTATTTTAAATATAAATTGTAACCTGTAAATGAAATTACCATTGAAGACATTATTTACATTTAAAAATATAAGTGTCTAATCAAATTGAGTTACAAGTTGGGCTGCGACCCGCAAGGTCAGCAGTTTGCAACCACAGGGTAAAAAGGAAACTTTCAACGCCTGATAAGAGATACAATCTGAGAAACTCTGAGGGGCAGTGGTACTCTGCCTTATGATAGCAATGAGTTTAGTCTTTGAGTCAAATTGAATTAAAAACAGGAATTACAAATACAAATATATAAATACTTTTAAAAGACTTACAACCATGGAGCCGACATTTCCCTGCCTATGTGTTGCCAGGACTTCAGGTTTGTGAATTTAAACTGCTGAGGTTGAGTGATGACGTCATAAAGGAATTATGAGCAACAGCCAGTTCAAGGGGAAGCACAAAGTAAATAATATTTTTCATGGCATAGGTCCTTCTGGGACATAGGTATGCATTGATTAATATCCATGATACTTTCTGTTAAATAAGATGTTATATAATTTGGGCATAATGTAAATATCATGTTAACCCATTATGAAAGCCCACTGTTCCAGATGCGTGAGAACCCAAGAAGCTCGAGCAGATTTGGCTTAGCAGAACATCAAACCACCACAGAAAGTCTTAGAGATGGTATCCAGAACCATGTCCTCACCTGTCCATACCCAAATGTGATCCAGTGATGCAGGAGTCCGAGTTTGGAGTCTGTAAAACTATTCAAATACACCCCAAACTCACTGTTGTCAAGTTGACTCCAACTCTTAAGTGACCCTTAAAGATAAAGTAAAACTGCCCCTGTGGTTTTCTGAGGCTACAGAGTTTGGAAGCAGAGAAACTCATCTGTCTCCTGTGGAGCAACTGGTGGGTTCAAACTGTTGACCTTGCTGTTAGTAACAGAACTTGTTACCCAGTAAACCATTGGGTTTCTAAATAGAAACTTTATTAAACAAAAAATATCAAAATGTGAAGCTATTGGCTCTCAACATATCCTTCATCTAGGTCTATATATTTCTGAAGGCAGAGATTCCATCTCGATACCCTTTCCCTTAGTGGCACTGAGGATTTATACATTGGGCTGCTAACCACAAAGTCGGTAATTGAACGCAACTAGCCATGGTGGGAGAAGGATGGAACTGCCTGCTCCCACAAAGATTCACAGTCTCAGAAATCAATTATGGGGTTTCTAGAAATTGAAATAAACTCTGTGACACTGGGTGACCCTCTCCCAAACAATCTTGTCCTTTGATTTATACAACGTTAAAAAGGGCAGTTTTGGCATCCTCAAGAAACTCAAATCATGTTCCTCTTAAGTGTACTTTGAGTTTAAGGAAGAGAAAGAAGTGTGAAAGGGCAAGATTAGGGTTGTAGGGTTGATGCGGTGAGTTTCCAGGGAAATTACCTGGAACCCTCAGGTGCATTGCCATGATGGAAAAGAAAATTATTTGATTCAACGTTACTGTCCTTTTTCTTAACAATGCTGTTTTCAAATTTCTTAAAATTCCCTAATAAGCCCCCGTGGTTACATTATGTTTTTTGAGAAAATTTATCAATTACTCTTTTGGTATCACCCCCCAAAAACAGTCACCACTTCTAAACTAACCTCACTACCTTGAATTTCACTTGCCCAGCATATCCCTCAGAGCCTTTTCCTTTTGAAGCCACCCAACAAGATAAATGTATTATAGAGATAACTTGTGGAAATCAGAGAAACATTCATAAACACATTTTGCTTGGAATAAACATATGGAACTCATATATAACAGCATCCTATATGTGGTTGGTTGTTTCCTAAATGTTAACTACATTTAAAATTTGTAATTGAGTTTATATATGACTCCTTTGAGCTTGAACTGAAAGATTCAGTAAGTTATTCATTGATTACATTCATTTGGCTCTTTAGTAAATAGATAATTGTTTGATTCCATTATATTTAAACACTAGCTTTGAGTGTTTGTGTACACAGAGTCATGTATGCAGTTGTATATGTGAGAGATACATACAGGCTGAAAGAAAAATGAAAGAATACAAACATTCCCCTACAAATGTCAATTGGAATTCAGTGTAATTTCTTTTACTTCAGGTTCTCTACCCTAAAAATTCTGCATATATTCATCTATTCCCAAAGTAATTTATATTTGGCTTATTCTTAGTTTAGTTAGTTCATAAAAGATTAAATATTTATAAAAATAGTACTGATATGTCTATCTGATGTTTTCTCCCCAAACAAGAAAATGACTGTTTCTTTTCTATTTTATTTTTTAATTAAATACTTTTATTAAGGGCTCTTACATCTCTTTTTACAATCCATACATTCAATCATTGTGTCAAACACATTTGTACATATGTTGCCATCATCATT
>NW_022111319.1:1180037-1181574 GCF_000313985.2 Echinops telfairi
CTTCCATAGACAAACAGTTATAATCTAGTAAAATATGATTGCTTTCTGAAGGAAAATATTACAGGTTTATTGAGTTTGTAAGTTAAAAACATTCCACAATCATACATTTCAAAGAAATATCAACCGCATATCAAGGTTGTTGCTAGGTGCCCTTGAGTCAGTTCCAACTCATAGAACAACAAAAAGTACCTCCTAACACCATCCTAAAAAATTGTTCTTAGGGTTGAGCCCTTTGATGTAGCCTCCGTGTCAATCCATCTTGTCAAAGGACTTCCTCCTTTTTGCTGCCCAGCTATTTTACCACACATGATATCCTCCATGTTGTCTGAAGTACATGAGATGAACTTTCCCATCCTTGCCTCTAAGGAGCATTCTGGATGTTCTCCCATGAGACATTTTTATGATCTTTTGGCAGTGCATACTTTCAATATTCTCCAATAGCACCAAAATTCAATTCTTCTTCAGTCATCCTTAGTCAATGTTCAACTTTCAGATACATTTGAAGCAATTGAAAAAAAATCATGGCTTGGGTCAGGCATACCTTAGTCTTCAAAGTAACACTATTGCTTTTCAACACTTAAAAAGGTCGTGTGCAGCAGATGTACCAAACATAATGCATCATTTGATCTTTTGACTGCTGCTTCCATGAGCATTGATTGTGGATTCAAGCAAGACAAATCTTTAACAATTTCAATTTTTTCTCAGTTCACCAGGAAGTTTACTACTGGTCCAGTTGTTAAGATTTTGGTCTTTTTACATTGAGTTTTACCCATACTGAAGGTCGAAATTCTTGATCTTCATCAGCAAATGCTTCAAGTCTTCTTCTCTTTAAGCAAGCAAAGTGTTTCATCAGCATGCTGATTTTTTCTTCATATAATCCTGCTTCTCAGATTATTTGCTCAACATACAGAGTGAGTAAGTATGGTGACAACATGAAACTCTGATGCACAACTGTTTTGATTTTAAACTATGCAGTATACTCTTGTTCTTTTTACACAACTGCCTCTTGATCCATGTGCAGTTTCCACTTGAGCACAAGGTAGCTTTCTGGGATTTCCATTCTTCTCATGGTTATCCAGGGTTTATAAAGATGAACACAGTCAGATGCCTTTGCAAAAGTCAATAAAGCCTAAGTAAACAACTTTCTGGTATTCTCTACTTTCAGTTAAGATCCATCTGACATCAGATATTATATCCCTTGTTCCACACACTTTCTGAATACAGCCTGAACCTCTGGCAATTGACTGTCAATGTACGGCTGCAAATGTTGGACGATATTCTGCAAAGTTTGACTTGCATGTGATAGCAATGATATTATTCTATAAATTGAGCATTGTATTTTTTCTTTGGAATGGGCACAAATATGTATCTTTTCCAGTTAATTGGTCAAGTACTGTGTTCCAAATTTCCTTGTATCATTGTATAAGAGTTTTATTAACTTGCTGAAACATTTCAATTGGTATTCCAACAATTCTTGGAGCCTTGTCTTTAGCTAATGCTTTCAGTGCAAGTTGAACTTCTTCCTTCAGTAACATTG
>NW_022111319.1:1181707-1183878 GCF_000313985.2 Echinops telfairi
TGTCTAAATATTGTAATGTGAGGCTTGGATTTGTATTGCATTATTTCCATTTCAGATTCGCTGAATATGTTCTTCATTTTTTGGTTTTCTAGCACTAAATCTTTGCACATTTTGTTATAATATTTGGCTTTTTCTTTTTGAGCTGCCCTTTAAATTTTTCTGTTAAGCTCTTTGACTTCATCATTTATTCCATGTGCAAGGTTCGGAGTCTCTTCTGACACTTGTACTAATCTTTCTTCTTTTTAATGATGCTTTGCTTTCTCTATGAATGATGTTCTTTATGTCTCTCACAGCTGCTCAGGTTTTCTGTCATTAGTTTACAACGTGTCAAGTCTGTTCTTAAAATGTTCTCCAAATTCAGGTGGGATAGACTCAAAATCCTATTTTAGCTCTTGTGGACTTAAAAAAAATGTCTTCAGCTTCCACCTGAATTTACATTTGAGCAATTGTGATCTGCTCCGGTCAGCCCCTGGTCTGGTTGCAGCTGCAAACATTGAGCTTCTTTCACATCTACTCCCGCAGATGTAGTCAATTTGATTTCTGTACATTCCATCTGAAGAAGTCCATGTTTACAGTAGTCTTTTGTGTTGTTGAAAAAGAGGTATTTCAGATGAAGAAATCATCGGTCTTGTAAAATTCTATCATGCAATCTCTGACTTTGTTTCTATCACAAAAATGCATATTTTCAACTGCTATCCCTCCGTCTTTTTGGAACATTTAGATCCTGATATCCAATGATTATCAGTGCATCTTTTAAAAAATAATAGTTTTATTGAGATATATATCACATACTATACATTCCCATAGACTACTCATGTTTAAAAAGAGTTGTCCATGCATCACCATGACCATTTTGAGAACATCCTTCCTCCTTCTGTTGTTATTATTTGCTTCTCATTTCCCTCCCTCCTCTACTCCCCCTCCCCCTGTGAATCATTACACTAATTATTGTCTCTATACATTCGCCCATCCTGTGCTTAATGTACTGGAAAACATACCCCCCCAAATGGAAAAGCAACAAAATAAAACAACAATAAAAAATGAAAACAGTAAATCAATTTTCAAGAAAGAAAGAAAAGACTAACGATTATATTAAAATAAACTAGAGTGAAAACAACTCTCTTGAGTAAAAAGCTGGAAATAATGAAAACTAGAGCAAATCCAAATGGATCAAAGGGAGGTAAAATGACCATGTACCACATTATCACCTAATTTAATCTGCCATAATCAAGTTTACAATAGTCTCTGTCCCTCGACTGTGGTTAGAAGAGATCCACTAGAAGCTTAATCTATGAAATGACACTGCAGATGGATTTGGGGCTCCCATTGTCATCCATAGCATTCTGCAAATTGGGTATTTACAATTTAGCTCTGATTCCTTTCCCTCCTTTGGATTTGGAGTTTATTGTTTACAACCCTTAGAACATACATACAAGCCAGTGTGCTGCTTTCATGTGGATTTATTTGACATCTCACTTAGATGGGCGCTTATATAAATATAAGCCCTCAAGACCCCAGAGAGATACTATTCTTTTTGTTAGTCAGGCACCATCTGCTTTCTTCACCACGCTTTGTTTTATAAGGGCAAGCATTGAGCAGGGCCATGTCATAAGTACTAATTATTCTTGCATTGGAGCTAAAATTAAGTGAAAGCACAGGATCCTGTCACTTGTCTATGTATTATATACATCTCTGGTTTACTTTAGAAACCTCATTATGATTTTATGACAAAGAACATTATCATTCATCCTCTGAATTATAAGGTAGCTCTATTGATGGTGTAATTAATCTATCCGTAGGATTAGAATTTAATATACTGTTGAGAAAAGGAAGTTATGCAGCCCCAGCCCACAATCCATGAGATGTTGATTTGTACTGATTTAACTCTTAAATGATTGAGCTCTTTTTACATTCACCATAGGGGTTGGGGAAAGGGGGACATTTCCAGTAACATTCATTCACAGGGGGATAACCTTGCCTATGTATGTTGTAGTAAAGCAATAAGGGCATTAAAATAGTAAAAATATAATGGTCCTGGGCCACCTTTCATTGGACATCCAAAAAGCTAGATCCTTTTTTTTTAAATCAATTTATTGGGGCTCATAAAATTCATCACAATACATAGATCAATTGTGTAGAGCACATCTATACATTTGTTGCCCTCATCATTC
>NW_022111319.1:1184062-1185147 GCF_000313985.2 Echinops telfairi
TCATCTGCTTCTTCTAACATCAGGGAGTTTCAGTCCAGGGACTGCAGGTAATTTTAAGTAAAGCTCAGTTAATTCATTGGGATTTCCACATCAAAAGCTTCTGGTGCTACCTATGAGGGATGTGGTATTACCTGCCACAATAGTTCCTGGCCTGAAACACTGAGGTATTGATAGAAACTAGGCCAAAAGTGTCTAATCAGGAACATAGTACCAGG
Source organism: Echinops telfairi (assembly GCF_000313985.2). NCBI lineage: Eukaryota > Metazoa > Chordata > Mammalia > Afrosoricida > Tenrecidae > Echinops > Echinops telfairi. Next base: position 1,184,278 of record NW_022111319.1, read on the forward strand.
GTAATTCTTCCCTTGAGTTATCTATAATAATTGTTGACCATCCCTTCCTGAGGTGAAGTTGTTCCGCCCCATTTACCCACCAACAGAAGTGTACATGCTTCATCTGAAATCTAGATGCTCCCCTCTCCTGATCTTGCCTTGACATCCCAGTAAGGTTCATTCTCACTCTTGTGGAGTGTCCATTGAATTGGGATGACCTATTCCAATTTTGTATGGCCTCAAATGGATGGTCTCCCTATTCCCTCTTCTTGAAGGAATGACCCATACTAAGGTGAGGATTCCTCTTTTTAGGTGGTTCTTAAGATGTGCAATTAAAAAAGATATGCATATAAGGTGGGTGATGTATGCTTCCTCGATGCCACATAGGCTCTCTACTTCTTTGTTTGATAGGCTGAATCAGAAGTTTATATGGTTTGAGAGCCTGCGTGTTGGTGTTATTCCTTATAGTAGTGGGATCATACAGTAGTTGTCCTTTTGTGATTCACTAACTTTACTCAGCATAATGGTCTCCATGTACTTCCATGATCTGGTGTTTCATGCTTTCATTATTGTTTTTAGGGATGCATAGTATTCCACTGTGTATATGTATCATTGTTTCTTTATCCATTCTTCTACTCTTGGGTACTTGGATTGCTTTATGTTTCTTGCTATTCTGAACTATGGTGCAATAAACATGGGAGCACACATGTCTATTTGCATTCTGCCTTTTATGACTTTGGGGTTTATGCCTAAAATCAATATTGCTGGATCATATAGGATTTCCATTCTCAGTTGTTTTAAGTCATGTCATATTACTTTCCATATTGGTTGTATGTATTTTCAAGTCCACCAACAGTGTTTACGAGTTCCATTTGTCCACATCTTTTTTTT
>NW_022111319.1:1187916-1188983 GCF_000313985.2 Echinops telfairi
GCAGATGAAGGGGGAGGAGGAGAGAGTGGAGCACATCCTGGCCCACTAAATCTTGAGGACGATGATCCCAATTAAAGCAGCGAGTCCACAGAGAGGACCACATGGCCAGCCCCACTATGAGATATGCCTCCCCTCACTGACCCATAACTCTACAGGGGACAACACCGGAAACACAGTGTGGGAATTGCACCCGATCTGATCCCGCCACACTGAGGCAAAACATTAACGAGGTGCAACAGAACAGCAAGGGAATGGAGCAGAGAGGTCCCCAGGGAATGCTGAAGGTAGACTTTGGGGCCAGGGCATGGTGCCCCAACAGACTGGACTGGAAAACACTCCTAAAGGCCAACAAATGATCCTTGCCCACATCTTTCCATCACTTTTGTTTCCATAGTTGGTTATTCATTGTGAGTGTAAGGTGGTATCTCTTTATAGTTTTAATTTGCATCCCCCAGATAATTATTGATCATGAGCGTTTTTTATGTGCTTGTTAGCCGTTTGTGTGTCATTTTTGGTTAACTATTTGCATCCTTTGCCATTTTAATTGGGTCATTTGTTAATTTCTTATTCAGGTGTTGTACAGTGCTGTGGATTTTGGTTAATGAACCCTGGTCTGTTGTGTTATTTGTAAAGATCCCCCTATCCTCAGAATTTATAGGCCCTGTTTTATTCTTTTTATGAAGTTTTTATGTGCATACGTGATTTATTTTTAGCAAGTCCCAGTCATCTATTTTGTCTTCTGTTGTATGTGTTTCTTTTATTATACTTGGTAATTTATTTATGCCTGAAATAGAATGTTTGTTGCATTTTTCTCATTTATGATTTTGATAGCTCTGGAGTTTGTTTTTGTGCATGGGAAGTGATATGGGTCTTGATTTATTCTTCTTGTATAGAGATCCAATTTGTTGAAGAGGTTCTACTGATCTCATTTGACATTTTTTTTGATCCTTTGTCAAAGGTTGTTTGTTTGTAGGTGAATACATTTACTTCTGGGCTTTCTTTTCTGTTCCATTGGTCTATATAGCTATCATTGTACTAGTACCAGGGTGTTTTGACTACTGTGGCTC
>NW_022111319.1:1189394-1203607 GCF_000313985.2 Echinops telfairi
CCAATTGATTTCTGCTTGCTTTGTATTCTGCTACCTTTCCGAATCCCTCATTTGTTTCCAGTACACTTTTTTGTGGAGACTTTTGGGTTCTCTATATAGGATATATAGGATCATCTTGTCTGAAAATACAGTTTCACTTCTTCTTTGCCTGTTTGTATTTGCTTGATGTATTTTTGTTGTCTGATGGTTCCAATAAGACTGCCAATAGAATGTTGAGTAAGAGTGGTAATAGGCAGTATCCTTGTCTGGTCCCTGTTTTCAGGGGAAATATTTTTAGTTTTCTCATTGAGTATGATATTGGCTGCTGATTTTGCATATTTTATTTTTATTATGTTGAGGAATTTCCCTTCTATTCCTATTTTGCTGAGTGTTTTTATTAGAAATGGTGTTGGATATTGTGCCAAAATTTATTTCTGCACCTATCGATATTTTCATGTGGTTTTTGCTCTTCCTTTGTTTATGTGCTGTATTACATTGATTGTTTTTCAAATGTTGAAACATCCTTGCATCTCTAGTATGAATCCCACTTGGTCTTGGTGAATTTTTAAAAATATGTTTTTGGACTCTATTGGCTGGAATTTTGTTGAGGATTTTTGCATCTATGTTCATGAGGAATATTGGTCAATAATTTTCTATCTTTGTGTGATCTTTGCCTGGTTTTGTTACTAGGTTTATGCTTTATATATAGATTGGGTTTGGGAGTTTACTGTCCTTTTCTATATTCTGCAACAGTTTGTGTAGTATTGGTGACTGGTATTTTCTGAATATTTGATAGAATTCTTCTAGAAACCCATCTGGTCCTGGTATTTTCTTGATCAGAAGGTTCATTATGGCTTTCTGTATTTCTTCTTATGTTATGAAATTGTTGAATTTTTCAATACCTGTCTGCATTATTTTGAGTGGATGCTGTATTTATAGATATCTGTCCATTTCTTCTATGTTACCAAATTTATTGGAATACATTTTTCAAAGTAGTCAGTTATTATTCTTGAAAGATTCCATGGGCAAAACATGGAATGATGCAGGGAGCATCAAGAGAAGATGGAAAGAATACAGAGTCACTGTACCAAAAAGATCTAGTTGAAATTCCACAATTTCAGGAAATGTGTATGAGCAACAATCAATGGTGCTGAAGAAAGAAGTTCAAACTTCCCTGGAAGAGATCCATATTTGTACCCATTCCAAAGGAAGGTGACTCAACAGAGTGCTCAAACTATAGAACAATATCATTGATATTGCATGCAAGCAAAATTTTGCTGAAGATAATCTGACAATGGCTGCACCAATAAATTGGCAAAGAACGGCCAGAGGTTCAGGCTGGATTCAGAACAGGATGTAGAACAAGGGATATCGTTGCTGATGTCAGATGGATTTTGGCTAAAAGCAGGGAATACCACAAAGATGCTTATTTCTGTATTACTGACTATACAAAGGCATCTGAATGCATGGATCATAATAAACTGGATAATCTTGAGAAGAGTGAGAATTCCAGAACACTTCGTTGTGAACCCACAGAACTTGCACAGGGATCAAGACGTAGTTTTGTGAACAAAACAAGGGAATACTGTATGATTTAAATATCTGGAAAGACGTGCAGCAGGGTCGTATCCTCTCACCTTATTTATTCTATCTGTATGCTGAGAAAATCATCAGAGATGCTGGATTATATGAACAATTTGGCATCAGGATTGGAGGAAGGCTTATTAACAACCTGCAGTATGCGGATGACACACCCTTGCTTAGTGAAATTGAGAACTTGAAGCACTTTCTGATGAAGATCAAGGATTGTAGCCTTCAGTATAGATTATAACTCAGTGCTAACAACTGGACCAAAAGACGTCAAATGAAGAAAAGTTTGAAGTTGTCAAGGATTTCATCTTGCTCAAATCCACATTTAATGCTCATGGAAGCAGCAATCAAGAGATCAAAATACTTGTTCCACAAGACCTCTTTAGAGTATTGAAAAGCAAGGTTGTTACTTTGAGGACTAAGGTTCTCATGACCCAAGCCATGGGGTTTCCATTGCCTCTTATTCATGTGAAAGTTGGACATTGACTAAGAAAGTCCAAAGAAGAATCACTGCATTTGAATTGTGGTGCTGGAGAAGAATATTGAAAGTACTATGAACAATGGGCTCAAGTATAGGAAACAATTGTGAGGATGGTATGAGACTGTCTTGTTTTATTCTGTTGTGTATATGGTCCCTATAGGTCAGAACCATCTCAACGGTACCTAGCAACAACAGTATGAATGACAGTGGAGGTCCAAAATCCATTTTCAAGTCCCCACATCGCTTGAATCCCATGTGACCAGAATCCAGGAATTTGAGTAGCCTTGCTATCAGATAGAAAACACTGCAAAGTTAATTAGTGTAAAATGTAATCAGTTAATTAGTGTCATTAGTTTAAAATGCCATACTTTACCATTAGATCTCTCTTTTTTCCTGCTATCTTTCGGTTTCCAAACAGTCTTATTGGCATATAATTCACATAACATACAATTTAATAATTCAATCACATCAAGAAGAGTTGTACAATCATCATCACAGTGTTAAAACATTTTGTTCAATCTTGTACTTATAGTTATTATCTCATTTCTCACCAACCTAATTCATTTTAAAGTTGTTTCTATTTTTAATATTTTCTGCTTTCCTTTGAATTAGGGTTTTTCTATTTTTTTCCTAGTCATCGTTGTTTTTGTTTGTTTATTTGTTTGTTGTCATTGTTGTTCCTGATTGTGTGTTGTTTGATATTTTGTGTGTGAAATCCAGGGTAGATAAATCTATAGATACAGTAACTGGATTACTTAGACAGGGATATGGTAGGTGAGGATGGAGGGAAATGGGGACCTAACAATGAGTATGAGAAGAAAATATTTTGAAATTGTGGTGATGATTGTACAAATCTTCTTAATATGATTAAATGATTAAGTTGTACGATATGTGAAAAAAATTAAAGTTTTGGAAACAATTTGGGATAGTTCTGTTCTGTCTTGTAGACTCACTATAAGAAAGGATTGACTAAATGACAACTTTAAAAAAAATTACAAATTGTCCTTTGTTTCTTATAAGAGATTTGGCTTTAAATCTATTTGTTTAATATCAATATGGCCTCTTCTGCTCTCTTTTTATTTTCATTTGCATGATTTTTTTCTTCTTCTGGTACCTTTCAATTTATCTACATTCCTGTATCTAAGATATGTGTCTTGTTGAAAGCATATGAATGTGCAATTTATGCACACATACCCATACACAGACACATATTCTGTGACTCTTAACCTTTTGCTTGGACTTTTAATCCATTACAGTAAACTAGAGTAAACATTGATAAGTAAGGACTTACTTCTGTCATTTGGTTAATTGTGTGTGTGTCTTATATCTTCTTTAAGGAGCCCTAGTGGCAATGTGGATTATTAATTGAACAGATAATTGAAAGAGTGGTGGAAAAAACCCACCAGACACTTCATGGGAGTAAGATGAGGCTGTTTGCTTCCATAAAGGCTGATAATCTCAGAAACTCAAAAGAGTAATTCTACTTTGTCATATAGGGTGAATGTGAGTTGGAACTAATTTAATGACACTGATTTTGGTACATCATCCCATATCTTCTTTTACCCTCATTACTTGACCTTTTTCTATTATTTGTGTTCAGGGTTTGTTTGTTTGTTTCCTTATTGCTATTGTTTCTAAAGTTTTGTATTTCATTAATTAGGCTTCCTTTTTATTACTTTCTGTGTATATGTTTAAGATATTTTGTTTGTAGTGAATATAAATACTACATTAAATCTCCTAAATGACAGCAACGTAGATCATGAAATGTGTGTTAGAGTTGTAGCCTCTCATCATACTGATTCAATCTGCATGCTGAGAAAATAATCAAAAAGCTGGATTATATTAAGAAGAATGGGACATCAGGATTGAAGAAAGGCTTATTAACAACCTGTGACATGCAGATGCCACAATCTTGCTTGCTCAAAGTGAAGAGGACTTGAAGCACTTGCTGATGTAGATGAAGAATTGTAACCTTCAGTATGTGTTATAACTCAAGATAAATAAAACGGAAATCCTCACAACTGAACTGGTAGGTAACATCAGAATAAATGGAGAGAAGATTGAAATTGTCCAGGATTTTGTGTTGCCTGGATCCACAATCAACGCTCCTGGAAGCAGCAGTGAAGAGATCAAACAACACATTGAACTGGGTAAATCTGCTGCATAAGACCTCTTTAAGGGGAACCAATTATAGGGATCTACATATAACCTCCTCCCTGGGGTGGAGGGAGATGTCAGACAGTGTAAGATATGACAAAATAATAATAATGTATGAATTATGAAGGATTCCTGAGGGAGGAGGGAGCAGGGAGGGAGGGGGGAAAATGAAGAGCTGATGCCAGGGGCTTAAGTGGAGAGCACATGTTTTGAGAATGATGAGGGCAACGAATGTACAGATGTGCTTTAGACAATTGATGTATGTATGGACTGTGATAAGAGTTGTATAAGCCCCCAATAAAATGATTTAAAAAAGAAAAGAAAAGAAAAAGAATACTTGGAAACTGATTGTGGTAGCAAAAAAAAAAAAAGACCTCTTTAAATTGTTAAGATACAAGGATGCTGCTATTTTGAGGATTAAGGCGTGCTTGATCCAAGCCATGATATCTCCAATCAGCTCATATGCATGTGAAAGTTGAATATAAGAATGAAGAAGATTTGATGTATTTCAATTATGGTACTGGTAAAGAATATTGAAAGTACCAGGGACTGTCAAAAGGAATAACAAACCTGTCTTGGAAGAAGTAAAGAAAAGTGCTGCTTAGAGGCAAGGATGGCAACACTTCAATTCAAGTATTCTAGGAATGTTGTCAGGAGAGACCAGTCGCTGGAGGATGACATCATTCTTGAAAAAGTTTCAGGACAGAAAAAAGAAGACCTTCAACAAGCTGGATCGGCATATTGACTGTATTGGTATCTAGAGCACAAGAACAATTGTGAAGATGGCAATGGACCGGACAGTGCTGTGTCATGTTGTACATAGGGTCACTATGACTTGGAACCAATTTGAGGGCACCTAACAGCAACAACAACAGCAGTTTAGCTTGATATCAAGTTAAATTCAGGAACAGCCAGAACCTTGCCCATTTCTGCTCATCTTATAAATTACATATATAAATCATGTAGCTATTAAGATCACTTTTTATAAGAATTTGCTTTTATGAAGCTTCTTTAATAACAACTAAAATTACCATGACTTGTGTATTACTGCGATGCTGGAACCTATGCTACTTGTATTTCAAATACCAATAGGGTCACCCATGGTGGACTGGCTTCAGCAAAGCTTCCAGATGACAATAGAGTAGAAGAAGAAATAAGGGGCCTGCTTCTGAGAAATTAAATAGAGTAGAAGAAGAAATAAGGGGTCTGCCTCTGAGAAACTAAGCCACTCAATCCCATGTGAGTAATAATGGAACGTTGTTTAATAAACCCCTCAGTTTAGCAGGCACTGAGGCATGACTGGAGAAGAGCTCTCTCTTCAAAATAGAGTCGTCCTTAAATATGTACACCAAACAAAGCTTTCTGGATGTCTATATTTTTGGGGGAATGAATCAAAATGAGAAGAAACAGCTGAAATCATTTATTAATAGCCAAAACATGGAAAGTACAAAGGATGAATCCAGAAAAATCAAAAGTCATCAAATGAAATGGAACTTAGCGACTGATATCCTAAATATTAGTAAGCTGAAATGGACCAGTATTAGACATTTTTAATAGGACAATCATGGTTTCTATGTTGGCATGGCAAAGTAAATAGGAAATGACATAACATTTAGTGCCAAATAGGAGATTTCATTATCTACCTTGAAGAACAATGTCTGTGTTAATATCTATATGTAGATAATATCAATATGTCCATAAGGGAGACTAACAATCAACTTTATACAGCTGTTGCTCAAAGTTTCACACCAACTTCTAAAGCCAATGATGAAGAAATTGATGAATCCTAACAGCTTCTTCAGTTTGAAATAGAGCAAGCATGCAGTCAAGATGCCTTGATAATTACTGACAATTGAAATGGGAAAGTTGGAAGAATGAGTTCTCATGATAGAATTTTGCAAGAGTCTTGCTAAAGTAAATAGTAGCTAAGTGAATGGAAGAAATATGAATTAACAAAGCTGAATAGAAAATTTTAAAAGGCAGCTTGAGAAAACAAAGTAAAGAATTACATTGAAATGTCCAAAGACCTGGAGTTATAAAATCAAAAGAGAAGAACACACACACCAGATTTCCAATTAAAAGAACTGAGGGAACATTTCAAGCCTCAAATTGAAATGCTGTAGATTTCTATAGGCAAAATATTGAACCATGCTGAGAGCATCAAAATAAGATGGAAATAATACACAGTCATTGCACCAAAAAGAATTGGCCAACATTCAACTATTTCAGGAAATATCACATGATTAAGAACTGAATGTATTAAAGGGAAAAATCCAAATTCCACAGAAGACATTAATTAAAAAAAAAGTGGGACTCCTGGAATTGAATGAAGAGTAATTTATGTGTTTTGTATCAAATCCTGACTTGACTTCAAACTCACCGCCATCGAGTCTGTGCCAACTAGTAATTTATGTGTTTCAACAAACCAATGCAACAATGGAAGTACACGTTTGTCGACATCAAGACATTTGGAGGACAACTGTCTGGCCAACTGACCAAAAGAGATCCTTATTGGTGAACAGCCAAAAAAGGTGAACTGACAGAATGCTGAAGATACTTTAAAATTTTTCCCAGTAGTATACTCTGCCCTGGTGGTGTAGTGGTTACTCATTGGGCTTTGATCTGAAAGGTCAGCGGTTTGAGACCACAAGCCACTCCAAAGGAGAAAGACTGGGCCTTCTACTACCATAAACAGTTATAGTCTCAGAAATTCCTAGGGGAAGTTCTACCCTGTCTTATGTCCTATGTTGCTATGGGTCGGCATTGACTCCATAGCAGTGAGATTTCTGTTTGTTTTGAATTTCCAGAAATTCAAATCAGGCTCAAAAGCTGTTGGAGAATGCTATTGTTGATGCCAGATAGATCTCCGCTGGAGGCAAATGATATCAGAAATATGTTTACTTGTGTTTTATGGATTATGCAAAGGCATTCAACTATGTGGATCATAAACTATAGCATTAGAGAATAAAGTAATACCAGAACACTTCATTATGCTCATTCAGGGCCTGTGCTCAGACCAAAAGGTGGTTGTTGGAATAGAGCAAGGGGATACTTCATGGTTTCAAATAAGGTAAACTATGCATCATGATTGTTTCCCTTCAGCATGCTTTTTAATCTCAGTGCTGAACACTTACAATATGTGAATATTGCATTAAGAAAACTACTGAAATAAAGAAAGAGGGAAAATGTGGCCTTTGCTTACTTACCGTGTGTGAAGGAGGAAGAGTTTTTGCTTAGGGGGAATTAAGATAAACTTAATGGCGGTGGAACAATTTGGAGAGGTATAGCAATAATGATTTTATGACATGAAGCGTATAATCAAGGACACAGACTTATATATGTAGAAGTTGTTGAATTGGTGAATGCTTTGTTGTGTATATTTTTGCCAAAATTGAAAAAAAAATTGCCCAAATAACAATGAGTACAGGGGAAAAAGAAAATGTTCTAAAATTGATTGTGGTCAAGATTGCACAACTTTTCTTGATATGGTTTAGCTATTGAACTTTATGGTATGTGGACAAAACTTAATGAGAGAGAGAAAAAGAAAGGAGGAGGGTGGTGAGACTTCATCTTACATACGTTGGACAGGTTATCAGGAGTGATCTATCCCTGGAAAAAGGAAATCATACTTAATAGAGGGTCAGTGAAAAACAGGAAGAACCTCAAAGATATACTGGTACAGTGGCTGCAATGATGAGATCAAACAATTAGGAAGCTAGTACAGAAGTGGATAGTGTTTCTTTTGTTGTACACAGTGTAGCTGCGAGATTGAACCAACTCAACGTCACCTAGTAACAGCAACAATAGAGGGCAGTTTTGTAAGAAAATAACTTAAAATAACACAACATTGCATTATCAACAATGCAACATCATTTATCTTACTTTCTCCCAGTTTTATTTTAATTATTATGTCTGTTTCCATTCTTCCCCCTTTCCTAACCCATACAAACTGTACACTCTGGTAAATACTTCCCATTTAATCTCAATGGCAGGAGTGGGGAACCTCTTTTTTTTTTTTTAACCAAGGGCCATTTAGATATTATTAACATAATTTGAGGGCCATACTGGTTATACATTTAATTAACTCACCCCAATGTAATGGCTGTAACTGCTTCTCCTGGGTGAAGTGTATGATGCTAGCTGGTATTGATAATTTTGCAGAGCTTATATGGCATGCGGGCCGGACATGCCCCACCCCTATAAAGAGTGCATGTCTCCCTAGGGCTACTGCTCCTGTTATAAACCTGTGTATTGTTTGGCTGAAAATGTATTTTTCTGTGTAACTAAGAAAATTACTTTTGATTGAGAATTCTGAGAGTGGATCTGCTACTGACTAGTTGTACAATTTTGAATAAGCTACCATCTCTATACCATAATTTGATTTTTGGTAAAAATGAGACATTAAAACATTTTATCTTTGACACCAGGGATCAGAATCAATATTTTCTGAGCTTTTTTTCCATTCTGAAAAGCAATGACTGTAATTTTTGTTAGTTATACATTGATGTCAGACTTTAATATCAGGTATTTCTGATATCAGATTATAACATCAGATTTCATTGCTCTTAAACGAGTGTGAAAATGGTGTGAAGGCCACATCCAATCTCTTCTGTCTACCTAAATGAGGAATATCGAATGCCACACAATCCAAAGCCAATCGCCACAAGGCAAAAGCTAGACAAGCTTCTGTACTACATCTTTAGTTTACCATACTATGACATCAGTTGCTCCTTCAAGGGCATTCGACTTCTCTACTGGGTTCAATAATCCATTACAGTGGCCACACAGAATGCACAAAAAAAGCTCACTCTTAAAAGGGTTTATCAGAGAATTAGCTGGTTACCATTAGCCATGACAAGAAAACATTAAGGAGAGCCGTTGTTCCCTAGCAACACCTTTCCTCATCCAGCAGCCAAGGCTTCTCTAATCCTCGGCTTTCAGCTACATAATTCCTTGGCTTCTTCCTCTGTGACCAGGAAGCCCACTACTGCTCTACCTCAGAGTCTCATAGCACTGCTCCTCTGTGCTATCTCACAGTCTCCTTGTCTAAACCGCTGGTCCCAGCATGGCATGGTGTCTGCTGCCTCTGCAATTTCAGATTGAGATTTCCAATGTGCTCCACTGGTGGTTCTTCTTCTTTGATAGTACCAGGAATTCCCTCTGTTCCTGCTTCCAAGATGACTTTTGTTGTTAGGCATTTGTGTCACTGCGTCATGCAACTTACTTGTACTTTCAGGTGCTGATCTAATGTATTTTCCTATATACCTCTTCCATTTAATGATGAAGTGCTGCTGTGCATGTCCAACTTTATGACTGTGTGGATCAAACAATACCCAGTTCATGATGAGCAGCTCAGACCTCATGGTGAATTCTGGGACCAATATGAGGCATTCAATCTCTATTAAGGCAGATTAACCAAACAAAAAGTGCTTTACAGAAGGAGAGTAGTGATCTGTGGAGGATGAAAGAGGTTTGCTCCAAAATTCTATGGCTGTGCACTATGGTTCACTAATAATGGCCTGTCAAAGACTCCAAACTGCATCTTTGTCTCACATTGATCCATCAAAAACCATTGAATCAGCTGGGTCATGTGGCTCAAGAGGCAGGACGGCTTGCATAGCAACTGAATCTGTTGCAAAGTCTTCTCTTATGCACCCCACACAAAGCAGCTTTTTAGTCATTTGATAAATAGGCCAGAGTGGCACATGCAATGGGGGATAGGGTGCCTCCAAAATTAAAAAAGGCCTACCAGGTACAGCGCCTCCTTTTTAGTTGTGGGCAGGGTCAGATGAAATAAATTAGCCTCTTCTTTAGTAGCCATATCTCAACAGTTCTCACACATCAGGACCACTAGGAATTTCAGTGAGGTGAAAGGTATCTGAATTTTTGTCAGGTTAATCCCTTATCTATAGCATGCCAATATGTTACCAATAAGTTTATTGTCACTGATACTTATTATCTATGTCCAGTTAACATAATATCATCAATATACTGCACCAGTGTAACATTTTGTGGAAGAGAAAGATGATTGATCGAGTTCCCTGTGGCCTAAATTTTGACATTGGACTGTTAAGTAGAGATAACTTTGAAAGAAAACAGTGCATGTTACTTGTTGCCTTTGTTAGCTGATGGCAAACTGCGTCTGTTGGTTCTTTGAAATCAAAATTGAGGAAAAAGGCACTTTCTTGATCAATAACTGTATACTAGATACCACGAGAAGTATTAATTTTCTCAAGCAATGAAACCACGGCTGTAACAGCAACTGCGATTAGAGTTGCCACTTGATTGCATTTATGATGGTCCACTCCCATTATCCAAGAAAAATTTGGTTTTGTTTTTTTCACAGCCAAATATGTGAGATAAGTGGAGGATGTAGTGGGAATGACTATGTTTCATCTCCTTGATGGTGGTGTAAATTTCTGTACTCTTTCCAGGAACACAATATTGCTTTTGGTTGATTAGCTTCCTATACATAGGTAGTTATAATGGCTTCCACTTGGCTTTTCCTACCATAATAACCCTGGTTCCAGATTCCAGGGTTCCAATAAGTGGGTTCTTCCAGTTGCTTAATATGTCTATTTCAATTATGCACTTTGGAACTGGGTAAATTACTGCAGAAGGGGTTCAGGGACAGACTAGACCCACTGTCAGATGAACATGAGCTAAGATTCCATTAATAACTTTACTGCCACACACCAACACCAAACAGTGGACCTTCAAACATCTTGGGTCTCCTGAAATTGATATTATTTCGGAGCATGTTTCTAGTTATTCCTGAAAAATTTGATTATTTCCCCCAAAATTAACAGTCCCTCTTATAAATGATTTTAGATGCCTTTTGGGAAGGCTGGGAGAAAGACTAACAGTAAAAAATTTTGCCAGCACAGTGGGGACCTTCCTTAAGAAATGCAGCTCCCCCTTCATTCAAGGAATTATGTATCTGTAAATTAGCTTACATAAGGAAATGATTAAGGGGTCATGGCTCTCTGTTCTGGTGATTCAAATTGTATTGCCTTAATCAGACCTAGAATTCTTCTCCTGTACACAGCAAGTAAATATTTAGTAAGTTTCCTGTTTATTTCACTACCTGAGTTGCTAATGCTGTATGTTCCTAGGAATCATACTGTTTGGATGACTACTTTGACTTTACTGTCCTTTGAGAGAACCATTCCCACTATTTCTTTGTCAGTTAAGTGTTGTCACTCAGTTGTTACCACCACAGCCCCATTGTAGTTAGATGTCTTATTTTAGCTAGGGCACTTCTCACTGTCAAACTTGGCCTACATAAAATAGCAGTCGTTGAAATGCTGGGCCTTCCTTCACAAAAATATTTCTTACTGCTGTGAAAAATTGTTTGTCCTCTTGGAACTCCATATATGGGTTTATGGTTTTATCCTGATAAATCCATTCAAACTTGCCAATTTCCCTAAGTCTTTGGAGACCTTCTTCAAAACTTTGACATATTGTAGGCAATTACACAATCCATGCTACAGTGTACCAGCTAAATAAGCTTTTAGACACTCTCAAGCCTCTTGAGCTTACACATTGAAAGAAGAATTTGTTCTCAGTGGACCCATACCAACAAACTCATATTCATACACCTTAAGATCTTCTCACCATTATCCCGCACCCATTTCCACCCATACTCTCCATGTTTCTGACTGTAAAGATAAGAATATTCTAGTAGTTCTTTCCTATTATAACTCTCTTGGTAACCATTTGTACTACACCTTCTGGGACTCTCTGTGATATGTCAAGCTATTGTTCTAGCAGTAAAAATGGACTTGGAGAGTGTTAACTAGGAAGACTCAGCATTGTCTTGGAAGGCATCCACCTCAGGCGATACTCCAATCACAGCCCCGGGTGCTATGTCAGAATACACCGTTAAACTGATCTCTTCAGATCATCTCACATAATTTGGACATGTTGTCGGGAGAGACCAGTCCCTGAAGAAGGACATCAAGATGTGTAGAGGAGCAGTGAAACCGAGGAAGGCCCTCAAAGAGATGAATCAACAATGGGACTGCAACAATGGGACGAGATACAGGAAGAATTGTGAGGATGGCGGAGGACAGTGCATGGTTTTGTTCTGTTGTGCATAGAGTTGTTATGGGTCGGAACAAACTCAATGGCACTCAATGGCACAGCAACCTCAAATGTAGGTGGAAGGGATAATGATTTTACTGACAATGCAAAGGTGGAGTAATCTTTTCACATGGGAGAGGTGGTGCTGTTGGCTAAAGTGAATATAGGGGATATAGGGGACACATATCCATATCTTCCTAATTTGCTCTCTACATGCTCCCATTTCAAGATTCAAAAGACTTATGTCCTCCCAAACAATACCCTCATTTTAACATCATTCGAGGTTGAGAATTAAGCTGGTATTCTATTTCAACTAGTCTTATAATATGACTCTGTGTCTGGGGTTCTTTCACGAAACAAGTGGAAGCATTGAGGTCTTTCAGACAGTGTTTTGAGTTGTGTCTCCCAAACCTGCAGCTCATATCTTTTCCTTGGCCACTTTGTCTATTATAAGAAGTACCAAGCAACTGGATACTTTATACTTCTCATTACAAAAGTGCTAAGAAACAGCACAAAATAATTCAGAGCCTCACTTCTCACCAACATTTTATCTATTGGTTTGTGATATTTTGGATATTCACATTGCCACTTCATACCATAGATGAGCATCTCTTTAGTTACTAATAATGCCAGACTTGTCCATACTAATGGATGGCAGTTATCAGTGCCTTGATATGTAGTCAAACATTAAAACCCACATAGAAAATTGGGTTTGTTTTCCAAACAAAATGCTTTGTTTAATGTAATGAAACATTAAAACCCACTTAAAAATTGGGTTATGATTTTGTTTCTCTAGAGCCACTCTATAACAAATGGCTGAGTTCTATCCAGAAGCAAAATCAGTGATGCTTATCTATGTACATATAAAAAGGAAAATGGCTCACACAGGTAAGTCAAATCCAGTTTCAAGTCCATGGGTCAGATATTAAGCTGGAGACTACTCCCGACTCACAGAGCTTTGGTGGCTAATTAACCCAGGATTGTCGGGAACACTAAAGTTTGCAGAGTTGCATGAATTCAAGGCTTACAGGTCAGACTTGTGCCTGGAGAAGCAAGTTAATCCAAAGTTAGCTGGTCAGACGGCAGATCAAACAGCAGGCCACTGAAGGCTCCCAGAATAGGCAGGTCATATTGTAGGCAATAGGACCAAGGCCAAAGAACTAGAGCCCAACCAGCCAGGTGGGAGTTCTAAACCTAGCAAAAAGGAAGCATGTTTTCCGCAGTAACTATTTATATAGAAAGCCATATCTCCAAGGAATCTTCCTTTCAATTGCATGAGGCTGCATCGCTGCTTAAAACAGATTCCATCATGGAGTTTATTACATTGTGTTAGGTCACATCATGGGGAATTACTAGGCCTCAGGTGCCAAAACATTGAGAGTTCTGGCCCAGGCAAATTGCCACAAAACCAAGTTTCAAAATATTCATGCAATCCTTATCAATATTCCAAAATCCCTGATGGCAGAAATAGAAAATTCAATCTCAACATTTTATGGAATGCACACAGCTAAGTATTTACCCCAAATATCCAAAGGACCCAAATATAAAAAAAACACAACTGTGTGTATATTGGGGGAGAAGTACAAAATTGAATGACTCACACTTGTCAATTTAAAAATATACTATAGAGCTAAAATATTCAAAACAGTCTGGTACTGGTATAACAAGACACACATAGACCGATAGAATGGAATTGAGGGTTCATAAATAAGTCCATATATTTAGGTTTGGTTGTTTTTTTTGGCAAATGTGTTCAGTCCAATAACTAGGGAAATATTATCCTCTCCAATTAATGATAATGAGAATATGAGATCTCTACTTGCAAAAGAGTGAAATTAGACCCCAGACGCTATATCTTTTGATAGCCGGGCACCATCAGCTTTCTTCACCACATTTGCTTATTCACCCGCTTTGTCTTCAG
>NW_022111319.1:1205361-1211543 GCF_000313985.2 Echinops telfairi
GGGACATTTGAACTTAGTCTTGAAGCATGGACAGAAATTTGACAATCTAAGTTTCAGAGCAGGGTTCAGATCAGCCAGTGAGGTAAGAGTTGCAGGTAGAAAGAATAAAATGAATGGATAGTAGAAACCAACATATATTTAGAGTAACAAGGAGGTCCAAGAATATGTAGGAAAGTGGTGATAACAAAGCTTTAAATATGGATTGTATGCTATTTTCTCATTATTCCAGTTGATAGTTGGTTTTTCAAATGAACAGTTTAGATTTTTGACTTGATACCATCTAAGCAAATGTTATCCTTCTTTGAGGACTGCAGAGGGCAGTCTGACACTTGCTACTGGGGATCAGAAACTAAAATTGAAGCTCACATATGCTAGATTATTGTTCTTCCTACACAGTACTGGGGTTGCTCTGCAGATATCCAGGTAACTAATAAATTGTGTTACATCATTAGCAAATTTGTTGCTAGTGTGTTGTCAGAAAATCTGGTTGGTTGACTTAAAATGTTCACTTTTCAGGCTTTTTCACTTAATATTTGATATCTTATTGTGAAAAATGGCTAAGATGATCTGTATAAGCATTACATTATGGCTAAAAAAAGTGAATTTCTCATGAGGCAAATGTCCACTGACATTTATAGAGTGAGTGAAAGGCAGGAAAGCAAACCAATGGACTGATTCTGGCTCAAGACTGTCAATTTTGTGAGAGGTAGGGGAATGGTGTGTGTTGAAAATTTATTAAGTCTATTTTTGGTGCAAGTTAGTTGATGATGTTTTCTTCATGTCAGATAGTTTTATTGTAAAGTTTAACACTCCTAAGTCAAACAATTTGTTTATTTTGTAAATAATAATAATTAATTCATAAGTGTTTTCACATGTACTACTTCTCATAGCACATTTATATGAAAGACACTGACTATATTACTACCCTCATTTTACATACTACTAAACTAAAGCTCAGATAGACTAAGTGGCTTGCAGAAAGTTAAAAAATCAGTAAGTTAGCAACGTGAGGGTAAAAGTAGAACTCAGGATTGGCCCTGTTGAACTCATTTTCATTTCTATTTTGCTTAAAATTTAATTTCTCATCAGTTTGGCAAATGAATCATACAAACAACTTACAGCTCTTATTTCTATAGACACCTTCATTAAGAATTTAATAAAACAATTTTTAAAAAAAGAAAAGAATGTAGGCCAGTCACATTCAATGAAAAATGCAGCCATCAATTTTGCTTTCATATCTTTGGTCACTAGCCTGAGCATCCTCAAAATAACTGAGCAAACTACACATAAGGAAAGGCATCTAGGCACTTTAAATGCTATTGTTGTTATTGTCGATAGGATAAAGAAATGTAGGATTTTAGTTGTAGTTCTAGGGCATTTTGTACTGTGAAATAAAGTGCCAAATATTCACCCACAATGGATTGGAGAAAAGTATGACTCTAGAAAGGAAAAAGTGTTAAAAAGAAAGCATAATGTTTTAGTTATTGTCAATAATGATACCTGTTTTTGTAATTTAAATTTGTTACTGCAAATATTGTTGCAGCCAACACTTTGGAAAAAATATTGATTATAGAAAATACCAACTCAAATGGGCTTGATATATTTCTATTTAATTTGTTGTCCTTCCAACAATCTCCTTCATTCTGGGAAAAAGCCCAATTCTGACAATCTCTTGTGTTCTGGAGTGTAGAATCTTTCATTTAAGAAGCATCAAAGCAATCCTAAGGGGCCTTAAAGCAATAAAAGGACGGGAGCCTGGGAGAGAGACTTCAAAATGTTGGCAGGAAGACAAATAAAATACACTGCACATTTAAATGAATGCAAAATTTTATGAAACTGTGTCTAAGAGATGATTCCCAGTGTGTATTTTAGAAAACATTGGCCTGTGTTCACAAAGAATGGCGTATGCTTACCCCTAAACTCCAAATAATAAGTATTCAAAATGTCCTATTCATGAAGATTTTCATTCAGAAGTTTAGACTTATTTTTATTAGCCAGATTATATTTGAATACCTTGGGAAAAGGTAAACAAACTAAGAAAACTATGTTTTTCTTCCATCTTTTTTTAAGTGAAAAAAATTAAATGTTTATCTTCTATTCATACTTTGAAATGTTTCTAGTTAATAGATTAGGGAGGTGGGAAAACAGAATGAACTTTTCTGAAGAAACTTTTTTAGATATGAGTATGTGGCTAGTCTCTGAGGGTGAAAAGTAAAGAGAAACCTGGGTTCTCTTCTGTGCAATATATATTTTTTACTTGTATTTGTTCTATCATCATGCCCATTAAATTCATCTAAATACCCAGTTTTTCAAGAATAACATGGTCTTAATCTTGTTCCTTTTAGGGTTTACTATACTAATGACTGCGTTCCCCCAGGGAATCAGAATGGTATTACATTTTTGGCTTCAGCCAGCTTCTCATGATCACAGAGTTCTACAATATGCCTTTGCTGAAAGTTTCTGTGTATGAAACCTTATTTTTATAAGCAAACTTCTAATAGCAAGGAAAATTACCCCCAAAATGAAATATCTCAGGAAGGCATGCGATACACAAAGACCAATGAGTAAAAAATAAATTAATATTTAGATAAAGTTACTTTAATAAAATGCTTGATAAAATAGTGTGACTGGCCTGTTTTGTTATAAGTATACTGACATTTTCTGGCCAACCTTTAGTGAGCCTTCAATTTATACTCGATATAATTTATTTTTTTCATGTGTAAAACTGAACTTCGCAGTAGATTACTCTCCAAAACCACAAAGAAAAAAAAGCATTTTCAATGACATCATTTTAAATCATGTGACCAAAGGGAAAATTGAATAGCATAGTAGGCAATATTTTAATCAGATTTTTTAAAGTTAGGGAATGATCCAGAAAGGGATGGTTCTTATATAAGTATTCCATAAGCAATGGGAAGATTGCTAAATCTCTGTGAAGGAACTACAATACAATAATTTGAAAATGTAAACCTTCTTACTTATCAACATGGATAGGTTACAAGTACCAAATTGTTATGCAAAATCATTATTATGTGAAAGAGAAAGATTACCACATCAGATCACAAAATAGAGCATGACTGCGCTATTACATAATTGCTAAATCATACCAATACATAGTTGTCAAATTACATCATTACATAACTGCCAAAACACTGAGAATCATGGCCCAGCTAATCTGGGTCATAACCTAACTAAAAAATCCAGCATTATTCTTTCTTTGAAGTTTAGCATGTGTTACCACCAGACATGTGCTATTTATGTATAACTTAGATGGATAGTGAGATTTTTAAAATTGTTGTAAATTCAAAACATTGGATAATGAAATAGTCAACAAGGGGGGTTGTTGTTATGTTCCATCAAGTTGATTCCAGCTCTTAGCAATGCTGAGTGTAACAGATTGAGATATTGCTTGGTTCTGGACCATCCTCACAATAGTTGGAGCTACTGTTCCAATCCATCTCATTAAGAGTCTTCTCTTTTCACGGACCCCCTGTTTTACCAATCCCAGTGTCTTTTTCAAGAGACAAGTTCTTCCTCATATTATGTCCAACATACATTATTGCTTTTAAGGGAAATCCTGGTTGTACTTCTTCCAAGACAGATTAGTTTTTTCTTTTGTGAGTCTATGGTACTTCCATGAGTCTTCATCAACTCCATAATTTAAAGGCATCAATTTTTATCCAATATGAGCCAGTTGAAAATACCATGGATTGGTTCCAGGCCAACTTAGTCTTCGCTCTTCAACACTTTAAAAGAGTTGTGTTGGCAACACTTTAAAGAGTTGGGTTGTGTGTGGGCAAATTTTGTGCAGCAGATTTGTTACACACAAGTAACAAGATCATATTTTCTAACTAATGCTCCTACCTATTTGTTTTCACTTGTTTGAATTTTACCAGGATACCAGATGAGTTTTATGCATGTGAACTTTTAAAAACACTGACCTACAAAAGAGTATCGCTATGGAATCTAGCACATAGCTAGAAAATATTGTGTTGGCAAAGGAATAAGAAATTTTTGCTTTAGATATAGGAATAATAAGTCTTCAAAGCTTTGAAATAAAGAGGAAGGAAGTTGGGAGGGTTATATCTGGTGGTCTTGCTCTTCTCATTGATATAATTTGAAAATAGAGATGTGAAATTGGAGAAGAGGAATTGAGTAGAACTATGATTAAAGGGAATAAAATGGAAAGTAAAAAACTAGTGAAATGCATGTGAAGTGCATAGGATTGAGTTAAAGGAATTTTGCAATCGACACAGTTTTTGTATTGATCATTCCTAAACAAGGCCATAAAAAAATAAATTCGCTAAATTTACTCAGGTTTTGGAATTCAAAATACAAAAATGTGCCAAGAAGTCGGGAAAGTTAAGTTCATCCTAGTGAATGAGTGCATGAGTAGTTCAAATGAGGTGCAAGTAAAGATGACGAGTGCCGAAAAGAAGAAGACGTGACATCAGAATGCTTGATAGGATGAGTCATTTGCTGATAAAGATGTTGTCCTTATCTCTGATGTCTAATTAAATGACAAATCTTATTACCTGCACTTTTGTATTATCATTTATATTTTCCCCACTTTTCCATATCACTGTCATTGTCTTTGTTAAAAGTTTTGACATTCCTTGTTTGTATTTCTTTTTTGAACTTCTAAGATATTCTCCTAACTAGTTTTCCTATCTCTGGTTTTCTGTATTTTCCACCAGTTCATAAAATAACAGTCCAAGTGGTGTATGTAATCTCATTACTGAAATATCTTATTTCCAACTCACCAGTACCTTTCTAATAGCCTACAGAATACGGTAAAAAAACTCCTCAGAGTAGCATACATAGCCATTCATGATTTTTCTAAAACTTTTCACTTCAGAATCCTATTTATACACTAGATTTCACAGTGTAGGTTCCAGGTACAGTGAATTCCGTACTGATTCTCTCACACTGTATTCTCTTTCTCTTCTTGATGCTTCTACACAGGCCTCCATGATGCTTAACTATCATTGATATTTCCTTTTTAGATAAATTAAAACAAAGAACAATAGATATTATTCTCCAATGAAGTTTTTTAATTCATAGGGAAAAGAGTATATGAATAAATAATGAAACACAGAAGATATTGAATAATTTGCAAAAACAACAGACTGTTTTGAACTTGGAAAGAAATTCACACCAAAAAACCCCAAAACCCTCTCAATGTAAAAGTTAAAAACTCCACAAAGCAAAAAATAAGAAGATCATATAATCCAGTCAAGTAATCAGATAAAGACATAAAAAGGAAAGGGTATATCAATAAGACAATAAGCAAAAAGAACAGGACACAAAAATTTATCATGAAAATTGGAAACAGTAACACCATAAAAAACATACAATAAAATGGCACCAACAAAAGCAAATTTATCAAAACAACACCGCATGTAAATGGACTGAATTCACCAGTTAAAAGACAAAGACTAATGGAATAGATTTTTAAAAAAACCACTAACGTTTAATATGCTGCTGACAAGAAATGCACCTTAGATTAAAAAGCCAAACACAGGCTAAAAATCAAAGGAATGGAATAGATTTTTAAAAAAACCACTAACGTTTAATATGCTGCTGACAAGAAATGCACCTTAGATTAAAAAGCCAAACACAGGCTAAAAATCAAAGGAATGGAATAGATTTTTAAAAAAACCACTAACGTTTAATATGCTGCTGACAAGAAATGCACCTTAGATTAAAAAGCCAAACACAGGCTAAAAATCAAAGGATGGAAAAAATATATCGAGGCAAAGGCAATCCAAAGAAAGCAGGAGTGGTAACATTAATCTCGGACAAAATAGACTTCAAAGAAAATGACATAATGAGAGACAAGGAAGGTCATTATAAAAGTATGAAAATTTTAATTGAACAAGAAGCCATAGCCATAATTAATATATTTGCACTAATAAAGACCATCAAAATACATAAATCAAATTCTTAGAAAAATGAAGAGATAACTGGATCATTGTATAATACTATGTCAATATATCTCTTTTGAATAAAGATCAATCAACTAGAAAGAAAATCAACAAAGATAAAAGAAAATTAAATGACACAATCAATAAATGTAATTTCTTCGACATATAAAGAACATGTCGCCAAACAAAAACTCATTTCACTTTTTGTTCTAGTGCTCACAGTACCTACTACAGAATAGATCATATTTTAAATCA
>NW_022111319.1:1213502-1215396 GCF_000313985.2 Echinops telfairi
GAAGACAGAATTTAAATGAACACCTAAAACATCAACTACAACTGGAAAAAGATCAGCAAAACAAACCCTCAGATAGTAGAAGAAAATAAATAACAAAGATTATGGTAGGAATAAATGAATAAGAAAATTAAAAATATGGATAAGAAATCAATAAGACAAGAAGTTGGAAATGTATTTAGGAAGTTAACAGATAGAATGGATGACAATATTGAGAGTGGTTTAAACAATAAGAATCAAACTTGTGTGCCAATTTTATTTACTAGACTACAAAACACGGTGTGTTTCAAATTTCATTAGGTTTTACATTAAATGATGATTAAATAGGATCTTCAACAAATGGTGCTGACAAAATTTGATTCTATCAGCATAAGTACAAAACAGGATCTATACATCACTCCAATATGTAAAAATAAACTTGAAATGATCAAAAACCTAAATGTAAATCCCAGAACTATAAAGACCATCAATGAGAAAATAGGAACAAGTTTAAAGGCCCTGCTCTTGGGTACAAACATATTATCAAAGTTAATAAAGGAAACATACAGTGGAAGAAAAATGGATGACTGGGACCTACCAAAAATAAGATATTTATGTGCATCAAAATACTTCATCTAGAGTAAAAAGAGACCCCATAAATTGGGGGGAAATTTTTGGCAATGACACAATGGAACAGGAATTAATGTTTATAATCTATAGAAAACTGTAATAACTCAGTAAGAAAAAGAAGAATAATCCCATTAGAAAGTGGGTAAAGGAAATGAACAGAGAGTTCACCATAGATTACAACCAATTGGCCAACAAACATATGAAGAAATGCTCAGGATCACTAGCCATTCACAAAATGCAATTAAAAACAAAGATGAGATACTACTTTACATTGATAATGACAGTAAGCAAACAAACAAATAATAAAAACTCCAGAAAAAAGCCCAAATACTGGGGAGGATGTAGATATTATCGATAACTTGGCTTACTTGCATTTTGTGATATTCATAAAGCTCTGTAAGCAAACAAACAAGAAAACACCCAGAGAATAACAAATGCTGGAGAGGGTGTTTAGATTCTTGTCAACTTGGTTTTCTTGCATTTTATCATGCCCAGGAAGCCCTGGTGGTGCTCTTCAGTAAGCATTGGAATAATAGGGTAGCCCTTATTATTCTTGAAGGAAATGAAAAGTTTTAATACAACTCTTCTGGAATTTTTCTCTTTGATATAGTTTTAAATGTTCTTTAAACTTCTTCATAAACAGCTCACATGATTTCTCCATGTCCTCTGAGAAAATCTACCAAAGTAATCTATTTGGAATACAAAAAAGAAAAAAGTCACAGTGACATTTCTTTTTCCCCCAGCTTGGCAAATAGAAACGTTATTACTTTCATAGCAACATTGTATGCTTTCTTGCCAGTTGCCTTCAGGCCAGGTGTTTTCAGTTGGCCTTGGATTGCCAACAACAAGACTGAAACCCACCAGTCGCTCCATGTGAGAAAGATGAGGCCATCTAGTCCAGCAAATAGTATCCAGAAATCCTACATAAGATCACTGTGAGTCAGAATTGACTCCACGCCCTTGGTGACTTGGGTGGTATTTCCTGGGCTTTATTATATTGATCATATTGAAATCAACATCTAGACTAATATCTGTATAAACTACTCTACTGAAAATAAGAGTGAGGGCTTTTAGGAGTCTATCTATCTATCTATCTATCTATCTATCTATATCTATCTATCTATGTATCATCTGTCTATACATGCATAAGCAGAAATCAAAAAAGTATGCCTGAAAAATCATAAAAACTTTATTAAACAAAAAACATCCTTGGTGAAGAAAGCTAATGGTTCCCTGCTATCAAAAGATACAGTGTCTGGGGTCTTAAAGGCTTGAAGGTAAACAAGCA
>NW_022111319.1:1215989-1217872 GCF_000313985.2 Echinops telfairi
GGAGGGGAAAAATGAGGAGCTGATGCCAGGGGTTTAGGTGGAGAGCAAATATTTTGAGAATAATGTGAGCAATGAATGTACAAAGGTGCTTTACACAATTGACGTATGTATGGATTGTGATGAGTTGTATGAGTCCCAAATAAAACGATAAAAAAACAAAAAAACCCTCCCAAAGGTGAAGCTATTATTTTGACATATTCTCCATCAAGATCTCTACATTTCTGAAGACAGTGTTTATAGTTCTCTAACTCTTCCCCCCAAAGGATTTTTTTGTCCTTAATATCTGCTAATCAGAACAGCAGTTTGGGTATCCTTGAAAAACTCAAGTTGCATTTGTTCTAAATTTTCTTTGAGGTCAGTGAACAAAACAAAAAAAGTCTGATGGTGCAAGGTTAGGATTGTAGGGAGAATAGGGTAAGGCTTCCTAATGAAATTCACACAGGGTAGCCCTTATTATTCTTGAAGGAAATGAAAAGTTTTAATACAACTCTTCTGGCTTTTTTCTTTTTGATGTCGTTTTAAATTTTCTTTAAACTTCTTCATAAACAGCGGACATGATTTCTCCATGTCCTCTGAGAAAATCGACCAAAGTTATCTATTTGGAATATTAAAAAGAAAAAAGTCACTGTGACATTTCTTTTTTCCCCCAGCTTGGCAAATAGAAACGTTATTACTTTCATAGCAACATTGTATGCTTTCTTGCCAGTTGCCTTCAGGGCAGGTGTTTTCTGGACTGGAGCTTTCTGACCTTTCTGAGCTTTTGGAGGCATAGGCTTCTGGCCGACAATTTTCTTTTTCTGGACAGGAGCCTTTTTGTTTTGAGCACGAGCCTTTTCTTTCTGGGAAGTAGCTTTCTTGCTGGCAGCAGCCACCTTCTTGGCTGGATCTTTTGCCACAGTTACTGCAGCATCTCCCTTAGCAGCACTTGCATTTTAGGGGAGAAGCTTTCAGAAGCTATCTGACCTGTTGTGTTAGTCTGGGTACTTTTATTTTTATTAGGGCTTAATCCATACATCATATCATTTAGTAGTTCAATCATATCAAGCAGTATTGTACAGTCGCTACCACAATAATTTTCAAAACACTTTCTTTCTTCTACTCCTTGATATTGGCTCTCCATTACTGTCTCCCTCCTCTGTTATACCCTACAAGAATTCTTATTCTAGTTATTGTCTCTATAGATTCGCCCAACCTGGGTTTCATATACCAAAAACATAGAACGATACAGATCTGAGAGACAAGAACGCTACCAACAATAACATGTTTTCTTAATGTTTACTTCCTCTTATATATAACCTACCTCTCCCGTATATACATATGCGTGTTTATGAATTTGTTTCTCTAGTCTACCCAGACTGACACAGGAGGGACGTCTGGCAAAAGATGATCCGTAGACAGACATGCTATACTACATGACACTCTTCAGTAAAGGTATAGCAAAGACAAATACGATGGAGGAACCTGGAGACATGAATCTTTGCAGAATGAAAAACAAGTGAGTTGACACCAACAGAGGAAATCTGAGTGTGGAACCCACACAAAGGGATTGAGAGGATATCACCTTTCCCAGAATGTAACAGCCATTGGAGCACTGGAGTGTGAGTGAGGTGGGCCAACCTTCCCTTCCTCAAACTTGCTGTGTGAATGGAGGAAACCACAGGTGTATTAGTCTGAGTACTTTAGAGAAACAAATCCACAGAAACTCATGTATGAGAGTTTTATATAAAGTTAAGTGCGCATCAAGAAAACATCCCAACCCAGTGCTGCCCAAGCCCACAAGTCCAACATTAACTCATTAACCTATATGTCCAACATCAATCCACAAAGTCCTCCTCCATCTCATAAAACACACACTATGATGCTGACTTCAGGAGGAAAGCTGA
>NW_022111319.1:1217991-1228319 GCF_000313985.2 Echinops telfairi
ATATGGCTTCTCCTCAGGGATGTTTTGCAGGAAGTAAGCCTTGCCAACTAAAGCAGGGAACTGGCTAAGGTGGCTGCACCCCGGTCGGACCATCAGAAAACAAGAGACCCAAGAACTTGAAGGGCAAGGCTCACCAAGCCATTTATCTCTCCGCCCTTCAATCAACCCCACATGTGTTTATCTTCCAGGTTGGCACAATAAACTAACTCAACAGGATTCAAACTAGTCCACTTAAAGGCCTTTGTACACATCCCTCCACAAAACCAGGGTAGTATGTTCATTCTCAAAATGGAGTGAACTGCTGGGGCTGACTGCTGACAACACAGAAAGCTAACAGAAGGGTGTTTGAATCGCATTTAGTTTCCCATGGAATTGTGGAACCTGGAAGATACACACAGCCACAGGTTCTTGCTAGGATGTACTGACGTGGAGGCTTCTATCTACCATTTGGACCAAGCTCAGACACACAGTTCCATAGAAGGTTCCAAATCATACCATTAGTCTGAAATGAAAGCAGCTCTGTATCTGGAGGACTGTGCCCTGTGTTCTTTTCTTTGGGTTTTGGTGTGATAAGCAGGTAATATAGACACAGAAAGGCAGACTCATCCCTGGGGCCCAAACCCAAGGACCACAAAAGTGGTGGTCACCACAGAGTGGGAGGTGACCACAGAGGTGATTATAAAGGGGACCTGGAGAAGAAGCCAGTTCTGGCATTTTCATGTTTTACTATATCCCACCCTCTTAATATTTTAGTTGTTTCAATAAACCAAAACCTGAGAAACATAGGACAACAAGGGTGGAGTCATACTAACTCACCAGAACCCTTCTGTAGTTCCCAACTCCCATGCTTGTGCACCTGAGGATGCACTACTACTGTATATAGCCTGGGTGGGTCATTGACCAGTATACAATGGTGACTAAGGCAAATAAAGCAGCCATTAGTTCTGGCTTAGATGTGTCTGTGTGTTAGATTGATCTTGCTATTAGTTTATGTTTTTGGTTTGTTTCAACTCTTCCAACACTACCCAGCCATTCCTGCATTCAGCTGCTGATCACAAAGTTTCCCACTTCTCTGTGGGAGCAAGATGAGGCTTTCTAATCCAGCAATGATTTACAGCAGGCGTCCTCAAACTAGGCCCAACATTTATCTGGCCTGCTGGGTGTTTTTGCCCCATTTTGTTTTTTTTCTTCAAAATAAGATATGTGCAGTGTGCATAGGCATTTGTTCATAGTTTGTTTGTTTTTTTAACTATAGTCCGGCCCTCCAATGTGTCTGAGGGACAGTGAACTGGCCACCTGTTTAAAAAGTTTGAGGACCCCTGATTTATATTATGGGAACCCCATGGGAGCAATTCTACCCTGCCCTATAGGGTAAACCACTATGACTCAGAATTGACTTTATGGGATTGAGTTTGGTTTTTGGTTTGGATTCTCTCCCTTATCTAGGCTTCCAAATTGACACGTTTTATTTCTTTATTTTATTCTTTTGAGTGAGCCACCCTTCCTATCTGTTTTTCAAAGCTTTGTGATTTCCACTTGTAGAAACTGATAATATAATAACTTAAGTATGAATCTCAGCTATTTGCCTTTCTCCATGTTTGGGAAATATAGAGGACTTCCAAAAGTTTATGTAAAATTCCATTATCTTCCAATTACAGTTTTCTAAGAATGTTTTTGAAGCCTCCTCTTATTTATTTATTACAGATGACTTAAGTAGTCTGCTTGTTCAGTAACTTTTTTTAATTCTTTGGGTAATGGCTTTACTACTGGACATTTATAGATACTGAAGTCTCATCCGAGGCCATACCTAGCCAGTATCCCAAAAGATTTTCTTATATACCACTTTAAACAAAAAAAAAAGGAAATGAATAGAAAGACATCTCCCAACATTTGTAACTTCAGACTATGCATAGCGATTATCAACCAGACCTAGAAGCATAGACCAAACTGAAGAGGAAGCATAAAGTATTATTGGGTATTGGATGCATACGCATTTTGCCCTTGGCTCCTTTAAATGTCCTGTGTGTATGGTACTTTTGAAAAACTAAACTGTTCAAGAAACTAACACATGGATGTTTCTCCTTTGATCTTTAGAAGTTTACAGTTTATAACAATTCCTTTATCTAAGCCCATAAACCATAGAAGGACTGCACCAGCCTAGATAAGGAGGATAATCTCACTTTAATCCCAGCCATCCCACAGACAACTCGGAACAGACATACACAAAGGCCCATCAAGATAAAGAAAGTCTGTTTTGCATATCTGAGACAAAGATGAGTCCCTTGTTTGGCACCATAAATTTTTGTACATAACTGATATAGCTGACACCATCGTCATCCATGACTACAGCTGCCATTGTCATAGAGCAAGGAAAAAGAATAGTGACCACAGGAGAAGGAATGTTTCCTACCACGAAAACTGCATTTTTCTTAATACAGCATTTGTCTAGTTGCTACTACTCTGCAATTATTTTTTTATAGTTTTGCAAACCTTATTGTTCTGATTTTTTTGGTAATAACATTGGGAGAAATTAGTGTTGATTTGCTAATGTCATCATCTTTTAGGTTATTCTCCAATTTAATTTTAATAAAAAAGATTTTGTCACCAAAAGATTTAGATACATGTCTATTGACTCAATTATATGGCCATATTTTCCTTCCTAATATTTCTCTTTGTAATTTGAAAACAGTAGGGTGATCTATGAGTAGATGCATGTATAGACATACAAACTAAACAGGCATGAAATGGAAAGTTGGAATATACCAAAGAATATATGTACATGCTTGATAGATGATATTTGTATAAGTGTATTTAACTTTGCTACAACTATATCCATGAATGTGGTAGGGGATACAAAGGACAAAATTATGCAAACTTTGTAGACATAAGCCAATGCCCTGAGGGAATGACTTGTTATACCTCAGGGCAATATTCTTGGGGGACACCAATATCAATTTGTATGATGTACTTCAAGAAGATGGTTGTCTACATCTGAGTATAGTGAATATTGACTGAGATCTAAAAGTTTTTGAGCAGCCATCTAAAGTAAAAATATTGGTCCTGCCTCATCCAGTGTAAAAAATAGTGATAAAAAATTAAATACCAGGAAACAAATAATACAATTGGCTAGTGGACCTTAAAACATCATTTTCCACAACCCTGAGAGTAGAATTAGATGGTGCATGCCTACCACTACCAACTTCTCTGAAAGGATAAAATTAGAAGGTTCTGGATAGAATGAGAGAAAAATACAGAACAGAAATCAAAATCATGAAAAAGCCAAAATGTATGGGTTGGATGGACACTGGTGGGAACCCCCCCCCCCAAGACTATGGTCCATAAGTGCCCCTTCAGTTCTGGAACTGAACTCACCTCAACCAGTTAAGATGAAAAGGTAGAAATGGAAACACTAAACACTGGGAGGAAGTGGGATAATTGCTGGCATACTGAAGAATTTGAAGCAGATGAACTTAACAAAATCACACAAAAACGTGTTTAAAAATTTAGAGACATTATTCCTTTATTATTTTTGTTGGGTACTGCAGAGTGGCCTCCTATTCATATTAACCCTGTATGACAGAGTACAACTGCTCTTAGGGTTTTCTAAGCTTTCATGGTTACAGGAGCAGATGATCAGATTTTTCTTCCCACAAATTGACTAGGTGAGTTCCAAGCATCAACCTTTCCATTAGCTGCTGAACACTTAACCATTGACTAACTAGGACTCAAGTAAGATCTACTAGAAATGTTTAGTGTACCATTCACAGATTTTTTTAGCTCAAAAATATTGCTTCTTTTGTGATTTTAATGATCTAACTTGGAGAAATTTGAAACAAGGTGTCGAACTACTTATGGTTATTAGGAGTGTGAGTAAAATGTTTAGAGATAATGAACATACTAGATATGATTTTGATTTCAGTTTAACCACATGATTATAATAGAAATGTTCACAAACACACACACACCATCTACATTCCTGAAAACTAATTACCAACTTCAGATGGAGATGGAAACAGCCCAGAATAAGCAAAGAACTCCTCACAAAAAAAAAGAACAAAATAGGTCATCTTGCAATACCAGACCTTCAAACCTATTACATAGCCACAGTTGTCAAAACAGCCTGGTAGTGGTATAATGATAGATGCACAGAAAAATGGAGCAGGACAGAAAACAGAAATGAAAACATCCACATCCACACAAATCATTTTGGACAAAGGCTCAGTAAACATTAAATGGAAAGGAGATGCCTCCTTCAATAAATGGTGCTTTAAAAACTGGATATCTATCTGCAGAAGAATGAAACAAGACAAACACCTCATCCCGTTCGCAAGAACAAATATAAGGTGGATCAAAGACAAAAAAGTAAAACCCAAACTATCAGAATCATCAATGAGAAAATTGAGACCAAATCTAAGTGCGCTAGAGCAGGGCATACACGGGCTACCAGCTATAACAAAGAAGCACACGCATGGAAGACAACATAGATGAATGGGACCTATTAAAAACAAAACACTTGTATATATCAAAATATTTCTTTAAAACCATGAAACAAGAGCCCACCGATTGGGAAAAGATATTTAGCAATGACATTATGGATAAAGGACCAATTACTAAAATCTGCAGTATACAACAAGCCTATACCAAAAAAAACCCACAAAAAAACTCTGAGAAGGTGGGAAAAGGACCTGAACAGCTGATTCACAAAGGATGATATCTGAATGGCTAATAAACACATTAGGAAATGCTCTCATTTACTAGACATCAGGAAAATGCAAGTCAAAGTAACCATGAGATGCCATCTATCACCCATGACTCTAGCCCAATTTAAAAAAAAAACAACTAAGAACAACAAATGCTATAGAGGGTGTAGAGAGACAGAAACTCATGTACATTACTGGTGGGCTTGCAAATATGTACAACTACTGTGGTAAGTGATATGGAAATTCCTTAAACATGGTAATACCACATGATTTATTAATCACATTACAGGATATATACCCACAAAGAAATAAGAAACAGATCAAAAATAGATTGTGCTTCCCCATGTTCATTGCAGCACAGTTTACTATAACAAGAAGTTGGAAACAGCCTAAATTCCCAGCAGTAGAAGATTGGATTAAAAAAGCTCTGGCACATACACAAAATGGAATACTACGCATCCCTAAAAATCAGCAATGAAACCATGAAACACCTCATCACATGAATGGATCTGGAAAACGTTATGTTGAGTGAAATTAGTCCATCTCAAAAAGATAAATATTGTATGAGTCCACTGCTTTAGGGACAAGCAACAGGGTGGGCACAAGCTCAGGCTTGCAGGGCATCCAGTTCTCTGCTGGACAAGGTGGGCAGACAGCCTGATAGTCTGCTGCTGCCAATGAACCATTCACCATCTTCTGTAGGTCAGATTTTGAAGGCCACTTTGGCAGAGGGCTCCTCATGTCAGCTTGGATCAGACTGTCAATGAATGGGGAGGGGATGTTGACTATTGAGTGGCTGCCTTGCAAAGTGATGACAAGGTCCTCCTGGGAAGGTAGACCTCCCTCTCAGAGAGATGAGGGATGCTGATGAGAAAATCAAGTCGGGAGAGGGGAAAAGGAGCAGACACATCTGGGGGAACACAAGTATATGAATAGTTGTAGAAAAACGGTGATGGCTGACTTCAAAGTTGGGTGGGGGGGAGTTGACTAAAAATACTTTCAAGGGCCCTAAAGGGGGAGTATCCCTGGTAATATGGATGGAATAAGCCATATTGGCCTGAGTTTTGGGGCACATCCTGGGGACACAGGCCAAATGCCATAGAATACTGGGGCATTGAATCCTGGATCTTGAGGCACACAGCAAGCTCCAAAGGCTGCACCAGAGAGATCTGATATAGAAATTCCACAAGGTGAAATGAACTGTACCTCAAACACACTTGTAGCCTGAGGATTAAGACTGAAAATTCATGATGTTTAAAGAAGCAGACGGCAACTATACCAAGAGTATTTAACTGTCTGGAAGCAGACAATCATTGATTTACTACATCAATTCCCTATATGCTGTATTAAGATATATTTATTCTGGCAAGCCTGTTAGTGAATATTATTGTAAAATTTCCCTGACAATCAACTACCATTGTTTGTGCAAATACCAAACATCCATGAAAATATTTATTCTGTACAAGTGAATAATTCAGGTATTGAAATATGGAGCTAGCCTATATTGAACCAATATCTCTCTCTCAACAGTGCTTTAAAAAATTAGTACCTGGGGCTAGTTAATGACAATATTAACAGAAGATCTTAATGCCCAAGGGAGATGATTGTTAAGACTCTCTACCATAAATTAGCAAGGATACCTCTAAAGGAAAACAAAGGTAGATGAAAAAATCATAGATCAAAGAATAGATTTTGGGCTTGCACTAAATCCTACCTTCATTTAGGAACAGTTAGTTATTAAATGCTTGATACTTGCCCTCATGAAAGGAACACAGAAGATATGCTATAGCAATGTACAATGAAGAAATTAGATGGTGCCAGGCTATCAGATAAAATAGCATCTGGGGTCTTAAAGGCTTGTTTCCAAACAAGCAGCCATCTAAATGAGATGTCAATTAAGTCCACATGGAAGAAGAACACCAATATCCATGACCCAAGGATTGTAATTCATATAACCCAAAGCAGAAGCAGGGAATAGTATCAGAGCCTAAATTATGAGATTCTGGTTTGCAGAAGACTATGGATGACAGTAGAAGCCCAGGAAACATTTGTAAGATATACATAAAGAAAGGAAGCCTCCAGTAATTTCCCTCTACGCAGAATAGAGGAATGCGAAGAAACTGGTTACCAACAGGGTACATGGGAGAGATGACTATAGGCGATCAAAATGATAAACCTTACTTGTATGGTTAAACCCTTGTCACTTGATTCCTCCTTTTGATGTGCCTGATCTGGTTTTCAACATTTTCTGTGCTTTTTTGTTTGTTTTTATCAGATCATTTTTATTTTCAGATATTTATCTACATTATTTAAATTTCCAATTTCCCCTTGGGGAAGAAAGTTAGAAAAGCATCATGGACTCAATGTCCTACAATTCCCATATCCAACTCTGAGACCTTCAGGAAGCCATTCAGTCACATTACATTACATTACATTACATTACATTACATTACATTACATTACATTACATTACATTACAGTGACACAAAAGGATTGGACTTATCTCTCACCAAACTGATCTACAAAATTTTAGAATTACAGGGAGTAATAGTAAGAACCGGGGTGGGGTGGCGATGGAGAAACTTTTCAAGGGAAGGAGGGGAATATTTTGAGTTCCTATATCTTTATTTTAGTAACTTACAAGATTTTGTGCCATTGTTTTCCCTGTAAACTGTCAACACCACATTCTTGGCGGGGGGAGAGATGTAGGTCTCATACATGGAAACAAATAGCTCTCTCAAAATTGCAGGTTCCATGTCCATGGGTCAAATGTTAGGCTGGAGGCTTCTCCTGACTCATAGATGTGGGGTGTAGTGAACCCAAGATCAGCAAGAAAACTACAGGCTGGTAGCCGGTCAAGGTTGGCAGGTTAGATAGCAGGAAATATGACAAGCCATTGGTTTATGTCCAAAGAATCAAGGGTTGATGAGTCAGATGCAGGATCCAGGCCTGCAACCGTGTAATCTATGAGTAGATTCTTTGGATCCCACAATGTGTCTTAGCCAATTTGTTGAGGCTTCCCATACTATGATCTCCATCTATTTCAGTTTTTCAATCCTGTTAGAATGCATGATGAATCAATAAACACTTGTTACTTTTGGTAGAAATTAAGATGAACCTATCTCCACTTGAAAGACAGGAGTCACCTAACAATACCTGTGAGCAGAACCTGTTTGTTTTTATATTGGGGATTATCTCAGATGTATTTTTTCATTGGCGGCAACCTTCAAACTTTTGTTACGTTTTTCTGTTTTTCAGTATATGAAAACCAGGATTGATGAACCTATAGAAGCAGCAAGTAGAACAAGAGTTCCTAGAGAGTACAGTGGGGGAAGGGGGGTGTTAAAGGGGAGCTGAAGTCAAGGAGTTTAAGAAGGAGGAGAATGCTTTGAAACTGATTGTGGTAGCAATTGTACAATACAGCTTGATGTGGTTGAACTATGGAACAATATGATATCTGTATTAGCTCCCAATAAAATGGTTTTGGAAAAACAAGAAACATAAAAACCAATGATGATAGTTCAGGTCTTCTAACCATTGTTTGTTTGTTTTAAATTATAACCTTCACAAATCCACAGCCATAGATTCTAGCACTTTTAATTAAGAGAAGACATGTTTTATTATTCAAATTCATGAAATTTCTCATGATTCTGAGATTCATCTTCTTCCCAGAGTACTCTTTCTCAATAAACCTAGTTTAACACTCACTCACAAGTGGACCCAAACCTAGTTTCTTTTTCCACCAGCTTTAAGAACCTGTACCAAGAAGGTATCATGTCTTTTACCTGGCAATCACTTTTGTTATTTCTTTATATTCTTAACTTTTATATTTTTGTTAGATGTTGGGAGAGAGATTATATTGAATAGTTTCACTCTACTACATTCACATGAAAATCCTTAATAAAAAATTTAGAGATGAAGTTGGAACTTTATAGCAAAAAATATCCTTTGGCATAGTAATATCACATCTTAAATTATATCCCCCACAAAAGACACGAGAGTGACGGATTTCCCCGAAAGAAGAAAAAGTCAAGGTTATTAAAATTAGAACAGACTGATTTAAATATGAGTAGATAATAATAAATTGTAGACTAATCTCAGAGCAATAAATTTAAAACCTCTTGTCAAAATAAAAAAGAATAAAATTATAAGGACTCAGTAAACCCTACAACAACAACAAAAATAAAATGAATAAGAAATTTGGTGAACAAAAATAAGTTGGTACACAGAGCTATATTAAGCAAAGAATTCATCAACACCACCTGGCTGCACACACACACACAACACAGAGAAATATGACAACAATAAATAAATACCTATTGATAATTACCCTCAATGTACATAGATTAAATTCTTCAGTCAAGAGACAGAGAATAGCAGAATGAATCATGAAACATGACCCATCGATATGCTGTCTATATGCAACACATCTTAGACACAAAGGAAAACATTAGCTTAAGCTTAGTGGATGGAAAGCATATACCAAGCAAGTGGCAGGAAGAAGAAGGAGGAGGAGGAGGATGTGGAGGAAGAAGAGGAAGAGGAAGAAGAAGAGACCAAAAACAGAAAAAGGACATTATAATAGTGATTAAAGTTTCAGTACAACAATAGGTCATAACCATAGTAAATATCTATGCACCCAAAGAAAAATAAAATGTGAAGCTCGCTGCCATCTCATAGAGAATCTATATGACAGGGTAGAGATGCCCTAATGGGGTTCTGAGACTGTAACTCATTACAGGAGTAGAAAGCCTCGTCTTTCTTCCCACCCAATAACAGAGCTCCAACATATATGAATCAAACCTTAACAGAATTGAAAATAGTAATAAATAACTCCACAATAATATGAGCAGACTTCAATATACACTTTTTAATTATGTACAGAACAACTAGAAAGATTCAACAAAGGTAGAGAAGATCTAAACAACAAAATCAACCAACTTAACCTCAGAAATGTATACAGAACACTGGATCCCACAGTGCCACAATACACTATCTAGACTAGATCATATATGTTGAACCTCAAAACAACTCTCAATTAATTAAAAAATTTGAAATACTACAAACCATCTTCCCAAACAAGAGCACTATAAAATTAGAAGTCAATGACAAAAAGAATAAGGGGAGTGGGGGGGAAGGAAAATGAGGAGCTGATTCCAGGAACCCAAGCAGAAAGTGAGTTTTGAGAATGATGAGGGCAACGAGTGTATAAGTGTGCTTTACACAATTGATGTATGTGTGGATTGTGATAAGAGTTGTATGAGCCCCAATGAAATGATTTATTAAAAAAAGAGGGCTTATACCAAGGGCTCAATGGAAAGCAAATGTCTAGAAAAGAATGAAGGCAACATATGTACAAACATGCCTGATTCAATGAATGTATGGAAAGGGATAAGAGTTGTCTGGGCCACCAATAAAATGATTTAAAAAAATAACCCAGCTACCAAAAGATGTAGCACCTGAAGCCTTAAAGACCTGAAGATAAACAAGCACCATCTAGCTGAGAGACAACAAAACCCACATGGAAGAAGCACACCAGCCTACCCCTACTCGATCGCTGAGGACAAAGGGGGTGCATTAGCAAAAGTGGTGAAGAAAGCAGATGGTGCCCGGCTATCAAATGATACA
>NW_022111319.1:1229083-1230475 GCF_000313985.2 Echinops telfairi
AGGGCTCAAGTGGAAAGCGGGTGTTGTGAGAATGATGAAGTCAACATATGTACTAATGTGCTGGACACAAATGATGTATGTACAGATTGTGATGAGTTGTATGAGCCCCTAATAAAATGATTATTTAATTAAAAAAGAATAAGGGGAAAATCAAATATGTGGAAATTGAATAAAACCCTGCTTAAAAGTTAATAGGTAATGGGCAAGAATGAAATAAATGTATATTTTAATCAAATGAGAATGACAAAATATTCCCAAATTTTTTGGACATAACTAAAGTAGTGTTTGGAGGACAATTTATAGTATTAAATGTGCATATGAAAAAAGAAGAAATAACCAAACTCAACACCTTAATCCAACATTTCCATCAATTACTAAAAGGTTAAAAGAAGTTCACATATATTGGTAGAAATGACATAATAACGATTTAAGCATAAAGAAACGAAACATTAAAACAATAGGAAGAATCAACAGAACTAGAAATTGCTTCTTTGATGGGCTCGATTAAAATGGACAAATCACTGGCAAATAAAACACAATAAAAGAAGGAGAAGACTAAAATAGCACAAAAAAGAAATGAATGGACACTTTTACAATAGACCATATCGATGTAAAAAGTAAAACAGATTACAAAGAATTTTACTTATGCAAATATGAAACCCTAGAAGTGAACAAATTTCTAAAAATAAAATGTACACTGTCAACTCCAAATAACACAATCTGATGTAAATAATTTGAAAATACCCATTAGAAAAGAAGAAATTGAACAGATCCCTAAATAAAAGACTCACAACATTAAGTTCTGCCTCAGGAGACTTCACTGGTAAATTCTACCAAGCATTCAGAGGTAGTTGACACCAATTCTACTCAGACATAGAAAGGGGTGGATAACTCCTGAATTCATTCTATGAAACAAGAACAATCCTGCTTCCAAAACCAGGCAAAGATGTCACCAAAATTGAAACGTGTTGGCTAATTTTGCTCATGAACATTGTTGCGAAAACTCTCAATAAAACTCTAGTCAGCCTCCCCCGAGAAGAATTTATCTCAAAGGATGGCACTGAATCTGCAGCTTCAGGAGAAGGATATATCTGATTGGAGCACACAGGAGCAGATGACGGAGGAGGAGGAGAGACTGGAACACATCCTGGCCCCCCAGGCCTTGAGGACGATGACCCCAATTAGAGCAGCTAGTCCACAGAGAGGACCACAAGACCAGCCTCACTATGAGACATGATGCCCCTCACTGACCCATGGCCCTGCGGGGGACAACACCAGAGACACAGTGTGGGAATTGCACCGATCTGATCCTGCCACACTGAGGCAAAGCACTGGGGGAGTGCAGCAGAACAGCAGGGGAGGGGAGCAGCAAGATCCCCAGGGAATGATGAG
>NW_022111319.1:1231944-1234339 GCF_000313985.2 Echinops telfairi
GATAAGAGTTGTATGAGCCCCTAATAAAATGATTTTTTTAAAAACTCTAGTCAGTAGAATTCAAAAACATACAAAAACAAAATAAAATCACATAATCACAAAGTGAGGCTCCTACTAGGATGCTTAGACATTAGAAAGATTATCAATGCAGTTTACTGCATAAATAAAATTAAAGAACTACTTGACCACATCACTTGATCCAGGAAAGGAATTTGAAAAAGTCTCACACTCATTCTTCATGTAAATGACCAACAAAATTGGAGTAGAAAAGAAAATCCTCAAAATTATTAAGGGCAGATAAGAAAAACCAATGGTCAACAGTATTCTTAATGGAAAGACAGTGAAAACATTCCCTTTATGACTGAGAACCAGACAAAAATACCTTCCATCAGCAATCCTATCCAATATTATTTTGCAAGTCTTAGCTAGAGTAATAAGACAAGAAAAGGAGAGTAAAGCCATCCAATTTGGATTCAATAGTAAAACAACCTCCATTTGCAGATGGTACGATTCTTTACATAGAAAATCTCACGGAGACTCAACAAGTAAACTAATGGAACAAATAGAATAATTCAGGAAAGTAGCGAGGTACAAAATCAATGCTAAAAACTCAATTGGATTCCTCTCTGAAAATAAAATCAGAAAAACAATACTGTGGGAAAATGGGGAGCTAATAATAAGGAGTACAAGAATGTAAAAAATATCCTAAAAATTAGTGATGATTGTGAAATACTTCTTGATGTGATTGAACTATTGAATTATATGATATGTTAATTACATGCCAATAAAACTATTGAAAAACCTGTTTGAACCTAACTCTACTAAATAGTGACGAGTTGCTTACAAGTTCTTTCAGTAATATACTTTCTTAGTCTTTCTATGGCGCCTCTCAGTAATTCCTCTCAGATACATTTCCATTGATCAAACATGCTATACCCTACCCACTGTAAATTTTGGATCCCTTGTTATTCCCCTATCCCTGCCCTTATCAGCTCACCACTCCCCTCCCTTTGCCTCCTCCTCTCCCATGCCATAGACACCAAAAGGAAATGGCGAGACAGAGAGAGAGAGAGAGAGAGAGAGAGAGAGAGAGAGAGAGAGAATACTAATAGTTCCCAGTCTAACTGCTGCCCTGGTCCAGAGTAGATGAGTATCTATCTCTCTTTTAAATAGCGAGCAGGCCCTGCTATAATCAATTAGTCCAATTCCCCTTTCTTTCAGGGAGCCATATCCCAGGGCCTGCTTACCTAACAGGATTTATATCCCTTTAGTCCTCCGCATTCGTGTCTGAGGAATGCACCTTCTACAAGACTCCATTACTCTTCCTGAGTCAACGATGGGGTGGTCTAGTGCCCTATCCCCACCCAGTTATACATTTAGACTTTCGGTGTGGCCCGCTTGTGAATACCTCCCAATCAGTTCAGATGAGGTGCCAAGCGCTGGCCTCCTGAGTCAGAAGTCTACATTTGAGATTGCTTGGTGGCTTTGTAACCTTTGCTGGTCTGTTGCACCCCCCTCTTGGCTTGCCCCCATGTGGGCTGCATGGCCAGGCACATTCTCTGAACTGTATATTCAGTGCTGTCCTCTGTCACGTTGTCATCTAGGGACGTCATGTATTGAGCTGAGGCTGGCACTGCAGTGCTCTCTGTGAATGAGCTGCTCTGAGCAGGAACATTGCCCACAAGGCTTGGCACACCAGAATGAGGTCTACTCTCTCTTTCCCCTTTTCTGTGAAGACATAAACAATACTCCCGCCCCTTGGGTGCTGCACTGGTGTCCTGTTTCCCCACTGCCATCTTTTTTTCTTTACCCATATGATGGAGGAGGAGGGGGAAAGATGTTTATCCACACAGGTACTATCTGCATCTTTTTTCTCTTTATTTTTGATGACGTATTTGTGTTTGGTCTGGCTCTTGCCAGAGGATCTGGTCCTCAGCCCAGGAATTGTGTGATATGTATATTTTCCTGTATGCCCGTTCTGTTGTTTGAACTTACCTTAATGTACTCATAGTGTACCAGTGCTTTTGTGCATGGCTAACTTTGCTCAGCATAATATCCTCCAACTCTTTCCACA
Source organism: Echinops telfairi (assembly GCF_000313985.2). Taxonomy (NCBI): domain Eukaryota; kingdom Metazoa; phylum Chordata; class Mammalia; order Afrosoricida; family Tenrecidae; genus Echinops; species Echinops telfairi. Next base: position 1,234,019 of record NW_022111319.1, read on the forward strand.
GATAAGGTGCTACATCATTTCATCGCTGTTTGTTAGGAATGTGTAGTATTCCATTGTGTGCATATACCAGAGTTTTTTAATCCATTTGTCTACTGATGTAAATTTAGGTTGTTTCCAACACTTTGCTTTTGTGAATTGTGCAGCGATGAATATTGGAGCATAGTTGTCTAGTCTTGGCCTGTTTTTTATTTCTTCTGGGTATATGCCCAGTAGTGGAATTGCTGGGTTGAAGGTAACTCAATTACCATTTGTTTTATGTTTTTTTTTAAATCGTTTTATTAGGGGTCATATGACTCTTTTATCACAATCCACACATACATC
>NW_022111319.1:1235707-1251207 GCF_000313985.2 Echinops telfairi
ATCATGCCCTACCAGGCTTCCCACACCCACCTCACCAACAATTTGGATCACTTGTTGTTCCCTTGTCCCTGGGTTTGTTCACACCACTTCCTTTCCCCCCACCTCCCCCTCTCCCATGTCCCCCCGGAACTGTGGGTCCTGTTGTTTTCTTCTCCAGATTGTTCATCCAGCATATCTTATTTAGACAGACCCGCGGAGATAATAACATGCACAAAAACAAAACAGAGCAACCATCTGTTTTATGTATCATTAAATTGCTTTCCACAGTGACTGTATGTATCTCTAAGACCATCAGCAGTGAATGAGAATTCTTATCTCACCACTTCCCATTCAACATTTATTGATTTCTGGTTTTATTTTTTTAATTGGTTATGCTATGCATGTTAGGTGGTATCTCATAATTGTTTTGATTTTCATTTCCTGGATAGCTAATGATCAAGGACTTTTTCTCATATGTTTATTGGCCATTTGGGTTTCCTCCTTTGTGAATCTTTTGTTTAAGTCTTTTGCCCACTTCCTCAGTGGGCTATTCATTTTTTTTTTATTATTGTAAGGTTTCAGGGATATGTAGATTTTAGTAATAAGACCTTTGTCTGATATGTCATTCCTAAATATGTTTTTGCCAGTCTGTGCATTTTCTCATTACTCGCTTTATGAAATCTTTCAGTGCACACAAGTGTTTTATTTATAGTATGTCCCACGTGTCCATTTTATCTTCCTCTGAGTGTGTGTCCCTCATTATTGCTGATAGCCCATGAATTCCCTGCACTAAGGTTGTTAGCTTTGTCCCATTTGATGATCTTGATAGCTAGGGGTTTTACCTGTAGGTCTGTGATCCATTTTGAATTTGTCCTTGTGTATGTTGTTAGGTAAGAGTCTTGTTTCATTATTCTGCAGGTGGATATCTAGTTTTTCCAGCACAATTTGGTTAAAAGGACATCGGCTTCCCATTTGATTTTTTCAGGGCCCTAATCAAAGATCACTTGTCTGTAATCTGCTATTTTTATTTCTGGATTTTCTGTTCTTATCCATTGGTCAGACTATCTATCATTACACCAGTACCATGTTGTTTTGACATCTGTGGCTGTATAATAAGTTTGAAAGTCAGGTAATGCAGGCTCGCCCACTTTATTCTTCTTCCTGAGGAGTTATTTTGCCAATTATGGGTTTATTCCCTTTCCATAGGAAGTTGGTGGTCAGTTTTTCCATTTCTTTGAAAAATGATGCTGGTATTTGTATTGCAGTTGCATTGAACCTATTTAGTGCCTTAGGTAGTATTGACATCTTTACAATATTGAGTCTACCGATCCATGAGCATTGGATATATTTCCGTTTGTTAGGGTCCTTTTTGTTTTCTTGTAATAATGTTCTGTAGTTTTCCATTTTTTTGGTTAAGTATATCCCTAGATATTTCAATTTATGCTTGGCTATTGTGAATGGTGCTACCTTATTGATCTCTTTTTCTGTAATCCCATCAGTTGTATTTAGCAATCCTATTGACTTCTGCTTGTTGATCTTGTACCCTGCCACTCTACCATATTCTTCTATCACTTCCAACACTCCTATTGTGGAGCCTTTGGGGATGCTAAATATAAAAAAATCATATCATTTGCAAATAACAATAATTTCACTTCTTCTTTCCCTAGATGTATACCTTTGATATCCTTCCATTTCCTTATGTTGTTAGCCAGAACTTCTAGGACAATATTGAATAAAATGGGGATAAGGGGCATCCTTGTATGGCTACCTTTTTTTTTTTTTTACAAACATGGACTTTATTAAATGCTGCTCAATCCCCTAATGAAGATCTATCATTACAAAACAGTTTTCCACACAACTGCAAGTTAAGAGATTGGAATAGTACTCTGATAACAAAATATGTGAGAAAATACTCAACCAGGTAAAAACATGCACGACCTTTCTAATCACGGTTTCAGAAGTCTAGAGGAAGCCTACTGCAGTTCCTGTGAGTAAGCCAGGCAGTGACAACTAGCACTGGGCATGGCCACACTGTGGGCCCGCACCTCCATCCCTGGTCAGGAGGGACTGGGCAGGCAGAGGAAGAGAGGAATCCTGAAGAGGCACCAGCCCCACTCACTCGCTGCCACTGCTCCTCTGTGCTCATCACTCTTTGGGAGTTGTTGTACTCATGAGGATCAATCTCAAGGATTTAGTTTACTTCCCCAGCTTTTATTTATGTTTTGTGCTTTAAAAAGCCTGGAAATTTAAGTGTTCTGCTCAAATTCCAGAGTTCAGGTAATTCCCTCCATCATATTTCTGGGAGAGATAGGGGAGGAAGGGTAAGGATTATATCTTAGTTTTATTTTAGGAAACAGTCTTTTTCCTAGACTGTAACTAAGGTCTGCAGCAATGTGAAAAGCACATTATAAAAGGGAAAAATATACAGAGCAGATTACTATCTATGTGCAACACAATCAAAAGAATTCAAATCATAATTCTCACCACTCCCATAATTATTTCACATCATAGATGATAATTTTCATTTCTGTGAAACTTCAGAAGTGACACAGTAGATCTTATTAGACAACGGTGACAATATCCTGTGGCCATGATATAACACAGGGCTATGTTTAGTCCGTATATTTTTTCATTTACAGTTGGGGGTGGGGAGAGTGGAGGGGAGGCGGTGGGGGAATTGGCCTTTTAATTATACTGAGGTTTGTTTTGCAATTTTTACATATTCCAAAAGTGTGTACAAAACTGCACCTATCTAGCAGAGGTGGCAGGCGGTCTCTGTTTGTTCAGCACTTGTATTCCTGAGGATACTGTGCATATTGTAAGCACTCTTCTGCTTTTCGAGAGCTTTCTTTAGCTTCAGCTCTTCTAACTTTTCCATAATTCTTCACGTTCCAGTTCCTTCTTTTTCTCTCTGGGTCTTTCAGCTATGTATGAGCTAGTAAGGTCATCAGAGAGCTTGCAATTCATTTCCATGAGTGTTTTCAGCACATTGTACACCAGCGCTACCATGGTCTGATTCCAGTGTTCTCTGGAGACTTTGTACAAACTACCAAACGTAATTGGCAGAATTTTGTCAATGTTCTCCTCAATCAAACTAAGAATATATTCATTATTGCAGAAGTGCAAAGCCCTTTCTGCAACCTGGAAGTGAGAACTGGACACACGCTTGGTTAAAAAGCGGATCTTCAATTTTTTTGAACTGTGTTGGTTCAATGACATCTAAGAATTCTTCAATTTCTCCTAAAAACATCACCTCTTTCTGACTGCATGGTTTTGGCCAAAATTTTAGCAATCCTCTGATCACTGGTTCTTTCTCCAGGAACTGGACAATGCAATAGGCTAGCGGAGCATGAAACAAAGTTAATCTGTTTGCAGTATGCATAGGAATAAGGACCTTCATTAGAAACTGTTTATGTTCTGCTTTCAGTGGCAATGCATAGCCATCGATAATACTTCCTAATATTTCAAGGAGTTCAGCAGCACCATTAAAATGTTCTGTTTCATATATAAACCTGAGGAAAATTTGGTTAATCTGCTTTCGGATGAATGCTCTCAGGCCCAGAAATTTCCCGTAAATTCGATGCAGGACGGTCTTCAGGAAGTCACGCTCTGTGGGGTCTTCACTATCGAAAAGCTCCAGGAGCTGTTGTACAAATTTCTGATCAATGAGTCGCTTCGCAATGCTAGGCCGGAAGTCAGGGCTCTCCAAGAATCTCAAGAAGAATTCATACACCAATTGTAGGTGAGGCCAAGAAGTCTCAAGCGTGGGCTCATCTTCTTTTGGATCAAAATCTGGATTATCGCTTGGAGGAAGAGTCCAGAAGACGTTAGCACTAATCATTTTACTGTATCAGAATACGCTGATTCATCAATTACACCACAATTAGTTGAAACATACTCAACCAGCTCATTCAGTGTTGCTCTTTTGTTTTCTTTGCTCTTCAAGTCGGAAACAGAGTCCATGCAATCAAATGGTATGCGACACTGGTGCAACTTGTGACAGAAGAGCTCTTGTTCATTTGAAGTGGCATCTTTGAGCTGGGGCAGGGGGTGCAGCTCCACCTGGCTGCCCTGGCTGCGGAACAGCGAAGAACCCTGCACTTTCTCCCGGATGCTGCCGAGCTCCTCCTCGGCGCCCGCCAAAGCCAACGCCATCCCCGGAGGTTCCTGGTCCCCGCCTCGCGGCGAGCTGCCAGGGCTGGCGGGGGGGAAGGGCGGGGGAAGAAGTTGTTGACTCAGGCCGCGCGGGGCAGGTGGAAAGGCGCCCGAAGTTTAGACAAATGAGGCGAGGGCGCGGGTGTGCGGACGCCGAGCGCGCCTCTGGTGCCTTCAGCCATGTGTACAGCCGGCCGGCCGGCTTGCACATCAGTAGCCACTGCCGGCGCTGCCCGTCCGGCCGGCCTGGAGCCGCCGCCCGAGCCGTTGCCATCGCGGGTCCTCTCGGAGCGGCCACCGCGGTGTCCGCTCCTCCTGGTCAGTGCAGGGCCCTCATCTCCCGAGGCCCTCGGCGCTCACACACTCGCTCCCGGCCGCCTTATGGCTACCTTTTTCATTGGGAATGTTTTCGTCTTTTCTCCATTGATTGTAATGCTGGTTGTTGGATTTTCTTATATGGCTTTAATTATGCTGAGGTAATTTCCTTCCAGTCCTATCTTCTTGAGTGTCTTAATTAAGAATGGGTGTTGAATGTTGCCGAATGCTTTTTCCACGTGTATTGATATCATCCTGTGGGTCTTGTCCTTTTCCTTCTCAATGTGGTGGATAATGTTGATGGAATTTCAGATGTTAAACCATCCCTGCAACCCTGGTATGAATCCCATTTGATCATGATGAATTCTTCTTTTTATATACTTTTCTATTCTATTGGCCAATATTTTGTTAAGGATTTTAGCATCTATATTCATTAGAGATATAGGCCTATAGTTCTCTATTCTTGTTAGATCCTTGCGTGGTTTGGGAATCAGTGTTATACTAGCTTCATGGATTGTATTTGGGAATTAGCCTCCCCTTTCTATGTTCTGGAAGAACTTGTATTGAATTGGTGTCAGTTTTTCCCTGAATGCTTGGTAGAATTCTCCTGTGTAGCCATCTGGTCTAGGGCTTTTTTTTTTTAAGTTGGTAGCTCCTTGATAACTTTATCTATTTCTTCTTTTGTGATGAGGCTGCCCAAGTACTTGATGTCTATATGAAATAATCTAGGGAGGGTTTGTTTTTCCAGGTATTTGTCCATGTCTTCCAAGTAGCTGTATTCCTTGGAGGACAGTCCTTTGTAGTACAGTACTGTGTAATTAGTCTTAATTTCGTTGGAAGTCCCTTGTAATTTCCCTATTTCATCCTTCAGTCTTGATATTGATGTCAGCTCCTTCCTATCTTTTGTTAGGTTGTACAAAGTTTTTTGTTTCTTCTAATCCTTCTGAAGAACCATCTTTTTACTGAGTTGATTTTCTCCATTTTTGTTTGTTTGTTTTCCCACTCATTTATCTTTGCCCTGATTTTTATAATTTATTTTCTCTTGCTATTAGAAGGATTATTCTGTTGACTCTGTTCTAACTGCTAAAGTTTTTGTGAGAGGATATCCACTGTAAGTCTCTCTTCCTTCTTAATATGCACATTTATCACTATCAAACATCCTCTTATAGCTGCTGTGTTTGTTACATAATCTCATGTCAATTTAATAAATAGAATGAAGGAGTGGAGTCTAACCTGTCAAACAGGGCATAGCCTGATGGTGCTTCCTTGTGAGTGTGGTCTTCTCATGAAGATTCTGGAAACTTCCTTTGTGGACAAAGGATGCATTCTCTCTCTGCTTCACATTCCTGTTGACAAGCCACATGGAGCCATGCTGGTGGCAGAGCCCTGGGGACTCTTTCACCACCATTGAATCTGCAAAACTTTCCACCCACTGACCTGTGATCTTCCTGCATTCAGGATCATTGCATGTGTTGTGTGTCTTAAGAGGAATTTGTGGACTAGTATCAAACATGAGGGCAAATATGGAACTTGTGGGCTTAATTTGGACTGGGCTGTGATAATTTCTCAATATATAATTGCCTTTTAATATATAGCTCTCTCTTACACATATATGAGTGTCAATGCATTTGTTTCTCTATTTGACCTGGTCTAACACATCATGGTACCTTGGGAGTGGGTTCTAAAGAAATAAATCATGGGCCCCACCCACCTGGGCATGAACATCCACAACCCCCACAACCCCCAAAACCCCCAGCCAGGTTTTCTGTCAGGGGGTCACCATCCTGGAGGGCCCATCAGCAAGGGCTACGGTTCCTCCAGAGACAGCACATTGGCATGCCTGCCTCACATGTGGCTGGAGCCCATCAACTTTAAGGATCTATTCAAACTAGTCTTGGAAAACCAATGATGTCACTTAATGAGCAGAGGAAGATGCTGTCCTCCAGAATAACCCATCCCCCCCAACCCTTAAATATTAATTGGGACCTGAGAATCTACTCTGAAAAAATTTAGCTAGTGAAAACCTTCCAGATTTTCAGAGGTGCTCAAAACATGACTGAAGAAGATCCATCTTCCCAGAGTAGAGTCAAACTTAACAACGTGGGTCAAATCAGGCTTTGGGGATTTTCATTTGCTGATGTGGTATGCTTCAAAGGGAAAAGAAAGAGCTACAAACATCCACGAACCAGAACATGAAAGAAAGGAAAATTGAAAGTTGTCAAAAATAAAATACTTGAAGACCAATATCCTAAGTATTAATGAGCTGATACACACTTAACCTTTATATAAAACTCTCTCTTATACATGCGTTTCTGTGGATTTGTTTCTCTAAAGTACCTAGACTAACACATTATGGTACCAGGAGTGGGGTACATATGTCCACGTGGGTACATACCCCACTCCTGGTACCATAATGTGTTAGTCTAGGTACTTTAGAGAAACAAATCCACAGAAATGCATGTATGAGAGAGTTTTATATAAAGGTTAAGTGTGCATCAAGAAACCATCCCAACCCAGTGCTGCCCAAGCCCACAAGTCCAAAATTAACCCATTAACCCATATGTCCAACCCCAATCCGCAAAGTCCTCCTCCACCTCACAAAACAGAGGCAATGATGCTGACTGCAGGAGGAAAGCTGAGTCAGTGAACGAATAAGCATCTCAGCTCTGGCAGGGCTCTCCACACGGCTGCTCCAGAACCCAGGGCTGCATCGGGGTAGGTCCATGTGGTTTCTCCTTGGAGATATCTTGCAGGAAGTCAGCCTTGCAAGCTGAAGCAGAGAACTGCTAAGGCAGCTGCACCCTGATGCGACTATCAGAAAGCAAGAGAACCGAGAATTCCAAAGCACTGGTGGGATATATATTTTCAAAGCTTTTTTACAGCCATGGCATAAACCCATCTAAAGATCAAATTTTAATGGCTGAAAGAAAGTGGGCTTACAAACTTTCTATTTTAAGACTTCCCATATTTTCCCAGAAAAAAAAACCTCCGAGTAAACAGTGTGGATTTATCTGGCCTCTGCCTGGACAAAGAAGAACTACCACGATGGAGAGGTCAAACAAACATCTACTCTCCATCTTATGATTTGTTTCTCCAGTTCCCTACTCCCAAGGTACCATAATGTGTTAGTCTAGGTACTTTAGAGAAACAAATCCACAGAAGCTCATGTATAAGAGAGTTTTATATAAAGGTTGTGTGCATCAAGAAAACAGCCATAAGCAAGTCAAATCTGGACAGGCCATCCATAAAGTCAGCAACAATATGCACCAGTTCACAGGCTCAAAAATCTCTATTTGGTCGGGTTCTGGTCAACCTAATGTGGGCTGCCTCACTCAGCCTCCACAGGCTGCCCATTGGTCACCTTACCTGGGGACTCGTCTGGGATGTTCTATTATACTGGAAATTAAAAATTGAAGAGGAACATCCTTGTATTCAATGTCAAAAAGAACACTGTCAGATCTATCCCAAAATACAACACTGTCAGTGATAGTGTATATACATATGCCTAACAGGAAGACAGACTAGTTATTACAACTATTATTCAAATTTACACACCAATCACTAATGCCAAAGATGAAGAAAATACAAAGATTTTTACAACTTATGCTGTGTGAAATTGTTCAAACTTGCAATCCAGGTGCATTGATAATTACTGGTGATTGGAATGTGAAAGCTAGAAACAATGGAGGAGGATCTGTAGTGGAAAATATGGCCTTGGTATGATAAATGATGTAGATTATATGATAGAATTATTTTAGCCCAACCACCTACTCCATGGAAACACCTTTTTAAACAACAAAAACAACTCTACATGTGGACCTCACAAGACGGAATACACAGTAACTAAATCAATTAAAGCTACAGAAAGATATGATGGAGAAACTCAGTATCACATACAATTAATTTTAAAAGTGATTTAACCAAAGGGGCGGGGAATGTTCTGAAATTAATTGTGGTAATGATTATACAAATCTTCTTGATGTGATTGCACTATTGAATTGTGTGATATGTGGATTAAGTGCCAATAAAATGTTTTTTAAAAAAAGAAAAAAACAACCATGAAGGTGGTGAGTAGACACTTGTTTGACCTCTGCCTTATGGTAGTTTTTCTTTGACTAGTTGGAGATCAGATTTGGCCACACTGTTTACTCAACTCTTTTCTGGAGGAGACATGGGAAGTGATGGTTTGATTCCTAGAAGTTGTCTTCAGTTAATCCAGTTTGAAATGGCAAAAATGAATGTGATAAATGAAAATTTTGAGCTCTGGGGACTAAATCACCCCCTAAAATTCCCTGAGACCATGCTGTCTAGTCAAAATGGCTGACAGAAAGTCAAAATGGCTGATAAAAGGCCTTGCCCTGGCTTGATGCAGTTAAAGACCCCAAGGCCATATTTTGTATCAAAGGAATAGGTGAGATAAGTATTAAAATAAGATAGATAGGGATTGAACCTGACTGTTTGAAGAATTGAGTTTAGGATCTGGCTGTACTATGTTTATACTGTTTTCTTCTGCCTATTATTGATATAGTGGTTGATATAAATGATTATTGGGAAGTGAAAATGGAGTTTGTAAGTCTATTTGCCTTCAGTCATTAAGTTGGATCTTTAAAAGGGTGTAGGACATACCTGCAAAGAAGGCTCTGAAAAGATAAACCCCACCCAGTGTCTTGCATACTCAGGACTTTGGAGGGTCTGTTGACAGGATGAAGAAAAAAAGTAACTCTTTGGCTCTTGAATTTTGAATTAGTGGCTTGTGCCTGAAGTTAGAAAAATATGTAGCCATAAAGGAACTCTTCTCTCTAGGATTGAATGTTAAAGGCAGTCAGCAGGCAGCCTGAAATGCATGCTAGGTAAGTACTTGGATCCACTTGTTGAATGGAAGTGGGGGGAATGCAACAGTAGAAAGACTGGTTGGATCTAGCCACTGACAAACGTGGACCTGGTGGACAGGGGCTAGAGGAGAATTTGAGAGTGGGTTGGCTGGTCTGAAGTTCATGACCTAGTCCAAAGGGGATAGAGTTGTTGAGAATTTGTGATGGTCGAAAGGCAAGGTGGCCAATGGGCCCCCTGGTGAGGCTAAATGAAGCAGCTCACATTGAGTTGACCAGAACCCGAACAAATGAAGAGAAGATTTTTGAGCCTAATAATTAATGCATAATACAGCTGATTTTATGGATGGCCTGTCCTGATTTAACTTTGCTTATGGATATGGACTCACAAGGTTCCAACTGGAATGAAGATTCTCAACATTAAAAATCATATATGTCTCCTCAGAGCACTGGGTTGATATAACTGGGCAGTATAGAAATTGTGTGCCCAAAATTGGGGGGATAAAAACATGAAGTGGCTGGCTTACAAACTTTCATAGGTGAGAGAATATGGTTATAGGATTTTGGTGTAGGTAGGTGTTCACCAAAATGTAATTGTTAAGTATAGAATATTTTTGTTTTGTTCACTTATAGAATATTGTTTAGATGAGGTTGGCACATTTTGAGTTTATGCATTTCAGTTTTTTCTTGTTAGGCACAAATATGACTTTATTATTGCTTTGTTTTAAAAAATATGTAAAGGTAAAGAGTTGTGTAAAAGTATTAAGTTGACAAGGGGTGGTCTGTGGTACTTACATAATCTCATATCAACTTGATAGAGTGAAGGGGTGGAGTCTAGCCTGTCAAACAGGACACATCCTGATGATGCTTCCTTGTAGGTGTGGCCTTCTCATTATGATTTTGGGAACTTCTTCTCTTCCTTCCTAGAGGCGAGACACTCTGACTTCTTCACATTTCTGTTGATAAGCGACATGGAGCCAAGCTGATAGCAGTCAGAGCCTTGGAGATGTTTCCACCACCATTGGATCCATAAGACTTTCCACTCATTGGCCTGTGATCTTCCTGTATTCAACATCATTGTATGTGCTATGTTGGTCCAAAGAGGAATTTATGGACTGGTATTGGACATATGGGCTAATATTGTACTCATGGACTTGATCTGGACTGAGCTGGGGTGTTTTCTCAATATACAATTGCTATTTAATATAAAGCTCTCTCTTACACATGCATGAATATCGATGAATTAGTTTCTCAGGGCAACCCAGTCTAACACAACTGCCTTTACTATCGCTAATAGATTTTGTTATGTTGTATTTTCATTATCATTGGTTTGTAGAAACTTCCTAATTTGATCTCTAATTTGGACTTAAACCCACTCCTTTTGAAGAAGTAAGTTATTCATCCTTCAAGTATTTAACCTTTTAAAAATCTTTCTTTGTTGATTTCCAGCTTTATGGAGTTCTGGTCAGAGAAGGAAGGCTGCGTAACCTCTATATGTTTGAACTTCTCAAATTTGACATGTGTTCCAGCATGTGCCATGTGAAGTTGAAAAGAATGTGAATTTTTTGCAATTTGGTGGAGACTCTATCAGTCTGAGTTGACTAATTGTAGAGTTTAGTTCTGTAGCCTCCTCGTTGAACTTCTTTCCTATTGATCTATATTTCTCAGAGAGCAGTGTATGGAAGTCTCCTACTATGATTGTTGATCCCGTGATTTATCTTTTGAATAATTTTAAAATTATTTTATTAGGGACTCATACAACTCTTATCCCAATCCATACACACATCAATTGTGTAAAGTGCATTTGTACACCATTCTCAAAACATTTTCTCTCCACTTAAACCCCTGACATTAGGTCCTCATTTTCCCCTCTCTCCCCGCTCCCCCCTCCCTCATAAGCCCTTGATAGTTTATAAATTGTTATTGTGTCATATCTTGCCCTGTCCGACGTCTCCCTTCACCCACTTTTCTGTTGTCCATCCCCCAGGGAGGAGGTCACATATATAGTTCCTTGTAATCTGTTCCCTCTTTCCTACCCACTCTCCCTCTACCCTCCCTGTTTCGCCACTCACACCACTGGTCCTGTAGGGCTCATCCGCCCTGGATTCCCTGGATTTTCAGTTCCTATCTGTACCAGTGTACATCCTCTGGTCTAGCCAGACTTGCAAGGTTGAATTCTAGTCATGGTAGTGGGAGCAGGGAGGGAACATTTAGGAACTAGAGGAAAGTTGTATTTTCCATCGTTGTTACATCGCACCCTGACTGGCTCATCTCCTCCCCGAGACCCCTCTGCAAGGGGATCTCCAGTGGCCTACTAATGGGCTTTGGGTCTCCACTCCGCACTAACCCCATCATTCACTATGGTAAGATTTTTTGTTCTGATGATGCCTTATACTTGATCCCTTCGACACCTTGTGGTTGCATAGGCTGGTGTGCTTCTTCCATGTGGGCTTTGTTGCTTCTGAGCTTGATGGCCGCTTGATTACCTGCAAGCCTTTAAGACCCCAGACGATATACTTTTTGCTAGCCGGGCACCATCAGCTTTCTTTGCCACATTTGCTTATGTACCCATTTGTCTTCAGTGATCCGTTCGACACTTCGTTATCGCACAGGCTGATATGTTGTTCCATGTTGGCTTCATTGCTTCTGAGCTAGATGGCCGCTTGTTTACCTTCAAGCTTTTAAGACCCCAAACGCTATATCTTTTGATAGCCGGGCACCATCAGCTTTCTTCACCACATTTGCTTATTCACCCGCTTTGTCTTCAGCGGTTGTGTCGGGAAGGTGAGCATCATAGAATGCCAATTTAATAAAAGTATTCTTGCATTGAGGGAGTACTTGAGTGGAGGCCCAATGTCCTTTTGCTACCTTAATACTAAACCTATAAATATAGGCTCATAGATCTATTTCCCCATCCTTTTGAAGAATTTGATTGACATATTCTGTGGGTCTCTTGTTGGGCACGTATATGTTTATTATGCTCACTGGCTTTTGGTCTCCTGGGGAATCTCAAATTTGGGCCTTTTGAAATTTAAGCAAACTTTTCTCCTCAATAAACTTTTAGTTTGATAGGTGCCAAAAACCTGCATGAAGATCAAATAATCCAAAGAACTGATTACCATCAATCTTTTAACCAAAATTGATGCTAATGAGGAAGGTGTTATGGAACAAATCATAACAAGACAAGATTTGCATTTCCCAATATGGTTGAAAGATCAAAGTCTAATTTTAAAAATGGCTTCTGAGATCTGTTGGGTCAGTGAAATTAAAGGGAGAGAGGTCAGCTCAGAAAGCTATATTGCCTTTCCCTGCCCTCCCCACCCCCAATGGTAATCTTGACAGATTTTCTCAAAGGATACAAGAGAATCATGGGGACTTATTATCAAGAAGTTTTAAGAAAGTGAAAAATATAATGGTTAGAATAAGTTCAAGAAAGCTGTGAGGAGCTCTTTTTTTCTCATCAAAATACACCTGCTCATTCTTTGAGGGTTGCAAAGTATTTCATTGATAAACCTTACCCCATCCAAGCTAGACCTCTAATCTTTGTACTTCAGATTTTCTTTTGTTATCCAAACTCAAAGAATATATCAAAGGAACAGATTTGAGTCACTGAAGGATGCCCAAATTTCAATTTTAACAAGGTATAGAACAAAGCATTCAGTAGTCTTTGGGGACAGGTTAAAGAGATGAAAGCATGGCCTTCAGAAGTATAAAGACCTAACTAAAGAATTCATCAATAACTATTTCCCATTTCCTTTATTTTCATGTTGCTTTAATTTTATTTTAGAGATTATTTTAAAAGGTAGAGAAATAGAGCTACCTTCTCTGTAATTTACTTATTTCTCTTTTGGCTATCATATGGTGTGACAGTTTTTTCGGAGCCAACATGGCTCCCGTAGGAACATGTGGGCAAAGTTTAGCCTGCCAATCAGGTTGCAGCTTGATTGGAGAGTGACTGAGATAAATAGCTCTCTGTAGGCGGGTCACTCTCTTTCTCTGTTTTTGCCTTCCTGCTGACAAGCCATGTGGAACCACACTGAGACCCGTGAGAGCCCAAGAGATGCTTCTACCACCACTGGATCCACAAGACTTTGCACCCACTGGCCTGTGATCTTCCTGCAATTTGCATCATTTCATTTGCTGCATGAGTCTGAAGAGGGATTTTTTTTACTTAGTATCAGACATGGGATAATATCTGACTTGTGTACTTAATCTCCTGGGCTGGGACATTTTCTCAATATACAATTGAGAAATATACACTATACAATTGCTCTTTGACATAAAGGATTCCAAAGTTTATATACATAGATGGATGTTTATGGATTTGTTTCTCCAGTCAATCTGGTCTAACACAGATGGCTTAGTTTTTTAGAGGCCTGTGTAATACCTCTTTTTCCAGTCAAACTCTTGAAGCAGTTTTGAATACCATGGTTGCAGCTGCCAATCTCTCATCAGATCTTTTGCTTTGAGGGGGAAATATATTTTGCTTAAATATTAAAAGATGTCGTAAACTCTTTCCATACGTGTATTTCCCATCTATTTTGATATTGAAATATGACCTCTTGGTTTCAGGAAAGGGTCTCTGTAAATATGCAGAAAGAACCTTCATAATATTTTATGACAGTGTCTCCATTTGTGAAAGGTACATGAAAAAGAAAAAAAAAATACTTAATGTAGTTTGGCCATTTTTCCCCCAACAGGTACATATCTGAACACTTATATTCTTCATCCTTATCTTTTCATATAATTATTCTTCCCTTGCTACTGAAGCCTTCATAGATTTTAGCTTCATCTAGCTTTTTGTTTTTCCAGATGTTTATGTTAAGAAATTTTAGGGCAATATAACTTGTACAGTTACATAGGCAAGTGACAGAACTAGGATTTCAACACAAGCAGCCTGGCTTCAAAGTCTGCACTTTTAGTTACCATTATATACCATCTTCCCACAGCATCCTTCCAGATATCAAGCACGGATTTGGCAAGCTTATAGCTCCAAATGGGCTTTATAAAATTGCTCGTTCCAATAACTAATAAAATACAAAAAATGGTGAGGCTGTACATGTGGATTTGTTTTTATCACATGGTTTCTTCTTCATAAAAAAATTATGTTGCCAATTGCCTTTTAAAAGTGTTGATTTACAGGAAGGGGAGAGTATCTGAGAAACTCTGAAATGCTTCACAGTTTTGGTGGATTTGCTGTAGGTACAAGGGTCTCCAAAATGAGGTGAATGGGGATAGTTTTTTCATGCTAAGATAAGGTGCAGCAGAGTTGGGGGGTAGTGCTGTTGGGTAAATGTTGGGCTACTAACAACAAGGCTTGTGGTTTAAAACCACAGCTGCTCTGAGGTAGAAAGGTGAGACTATCTGCTCCCATAAAGATGCACAGCCTCAGCACCCCTAGACAGGCTCCGTATAGATATGAATCCAATCGATAGCAGTGAAGTTATTTTATTTGGTTTTTGACATTAAAAAACTCTTCTGTCTATTGAATTCCAAGGTTCCAGGAGGCAGGAAATTATCTACCTTGTACTGATGTTCACATTCAAATGTCAATCTATATGTCTGCACATATATCACTAAGGGAAAATAAAATTATAATAATAGGCAATTCCTAGAGGGATATTCACGATGGCGGGCACAATTGTAATCAATTCCAAGTATTTAGTCTGCACAATAAACCTTGAAGGTAGGCACTGTCATTGCCTTCGTTTTACAGCTAAGAAAATCTATTTACACAAGACAGACTATGTTAGGTTGGATTCTCTAGAGAAGCAAAATTATGTGTGCGCATAGAGAAAGAGGTTTATTTCAAGAAATGGCTCACATAGTTATAGAACTGAATAAGTTCAATATGATTGAAGTCCATGGGTCAGGTGGCAAGCTAGAGGCTTTTCCTGATTAATGTAGCTGCAGGGCCTGGTGCAACAGGAAGCAGGAAAATGAAGCATGAAGATAGATGACAGGCTGTTAGCTGCAGGGTCAAATTAATCCAAGGTTGGCAGACTGCTCATGGCTCCTGAGATTAGCAGGCAATATGACAGGAGGTCCACAAACCAGATGCAGGATCCAGATCCACCAGAAGTAAGCTTTGCTACGGAGTTTGCTTTAAAAGAAGCCTGCCACACCCCAGAGGAGTCTCTTCCAATGGCCTAAAGGCTATGACCTACTCAAGCGGGTTGGGAGTCACCACAGCTTCTGGCTGCTTACAGAATTGATTTGTTC
>NW_022111319.1:1254925-1259631 GCF_000313985.2 Echinops telfairi
TGCAGCTTCATTGCCGTCCTCTCAAGTAGCTGGTCTGTGTTTATTGTAGCAGAAATAAATGTATTTGTAAATAAATTAAATCTTTTTCAATCAAAGAACATACAAAGCCTTCTTGCACTCTTGTACTTTGGTTAAACCAAATCACTGATGCCTAATTTTCATGACAGGTGAAATCACTTAATTCACAATGATTTCATATACACACGATTCACAGATTCTATTTCAACATTTTCTTTTCCTTCTGGAGATCATTAAACGGCATTCCAGTCTGTTTTTCAAACACACCTCTCCTAAGTTACCTTTAAATTTACATGTGCTGATAACTATTTTACAAGGAAGAGATCAGACTAAGGTCAAGTGGTGATGATTATGATCTCTATGGCTGTCTGAGTCCACATACACACCAAGTGAAGTGCATAATTGAGACAACTATCAAGATAATTCAAGGCAGAAAAAGAAAGAATTCTAGCTTCAATTACCTGGCAATTTCAGATGAGCATGTTCTAAATGGAATTATTGACCTACTTGATTCTATTTTCCACTGCACTTTGTATGGGATGCTAACAATTTGCAAAGATGTTGAGCTGATGAATACATTTTCACAAATACACTGTTTTCACATTTGTCTGTGCTTTTTCAACTGTTCTCAGAAATAATTCTTCTATCATATTTTAGAAGTGGAGATTTAAATTCTAATATGACTTTAAATAATTAATGGTGCCTCTCAATACCCTATGTAAATATTAATAAGCACATAGGTCTTTCCAGTTCTGATATTTTATGAATTATTTGGTCTCATCAGAGTGCTCTTAGAGAAGTCTGTGAACACAGGAAAACTAGGTATCAGGTATCCTTTTCCCATACAATTTATGTCAATGCTGATGATACTAGACACTGTGATCTGTGGTTGAACCCCATATTTCCAAGTTTTCTGTCCCAGAATTAAGGTCTCCATTGCTACAGAGCCGATTTGACTCCTGCCCTACTGTGCAAATTGAATAGAAAATTCCATCATTTTCAAGAGAAAAATATCCGGTGTATTTATGCATACATATATTAGAGTGTTTGTTCTTGGTATTTCTGAAAAGCACTTCTTCTCCAGAGAAATAACTATTAAGAGGCAGCAGAAATTGGTTTCAAGAAACACAGAGAAGGAGTGGAAGGTGCCAATGTCTAGTGGAGTGGCCTGGAAGTGCTGAATACTTATTAAATAAAACTGTCAGGCTGATTTTCAAAGGCCTCAGTTTCAGAGGCCTGTTAATGAGATAAATTCACTTTCCATGCCAATTACTTAGAATCCAGGTTTCTACAATACCCTCTTGCTACTCTCTCTTACCCATGTGACTCTTCTTGCAGAGCCTAGCAGACTCAATACAGGAGCTAGTTATTGCGTATAAAGAGATGATTGATAAAGAATGAAGAAGAATCGATGTATATGAATTGTGGTGCTAGAGAAGAATATTGAAAGTACCATAGACTGCTAAAAGGACAAATAAATATGTCGTGGAAGAAGTACGGCCAGAGTATTCCTTGCAAGAATGGCAAGATTTAATCTTGTACACTTTGGACATGTCAGGAGAGACCAATCCCTGGAAAAGGAAGTCATGTCATGCTAGGCAAAGTGGAGGGGCAGAAAAAAAGAGGAAGTCCCTCAATGAGATGTATTAACACAGTGGCTGCAACAATGGGCTTAGGCATAGGAACAATTGTAAGAATGGTGCAGGACAGTCCAGTGTGTCCTACCATTGTGCTGTTGTAATTTTGCTATGGGTTGGAACTGACTTCATGGTACCTAACAACACCACCACCACCACCACCACCAACAACAACAACATTAATACCTTGTTCGTCCTTGCTCTAGAAAGGTAGTTACCAGAACAATTTGTTTTCTCTAGGTAAAGTTTTTTATTTGAATATGGAATTCATGATATTGTTTTCTAATTTGTGTATTCTTTTGGGTCACCTTTCTTTGCAATGAACACAAATACGGATCTGATTCCGTTAGTTAGCCAAGTAGCTGTCTTCCAAATTTCTTGGCATAGACGGGTCAGTGCATCCAGCACTTCATCAGCTTGTTGAAACATTTCAGTCGATATTCCACCAATTCAGTTGATATTCAAACAATTCTTGTTGTTGGCTAATAATGCCTTTAGTGCAGCTTGCCATTCTTTCTGTACCGTTGGTTCTTGATCATCGGGTACCTTTGAAACAATTAAGTATCTACTAATCCTTTTTTGTGCAGTGACTGTGTATTCTTTCCACTTTCTTTTGATGCTTCCTGAATGATTCCATATTTTTCCCATAAAGGCTTTTAATGTTGCAACTTGAGGCATGAATATTTTTTTAGTTCTTTCAGTTATACTGGGTGTGCTCTCCCTTTTCAGTTTTTCTAACTCTATATCTTTGTACATTTCATTATATTTTACTTTATCTCCTCACACTGCCCTTTGAAATTTTCTGTTCAGTTCTTTGACTTTATCACTTCTTCTATTTGCCTGAGCTACTCTATGATTAAGAACAAGTTCAGTGTCTCTTCTGGCATCCACTCGGAACTTTTCTTTCTTTCTTGGCTTTGTAATGACCTTTTGCTTTCTTTGTGAATGATGTTCTTGATTTCAAACCACAACTCATCAATTCCGCAGTAACTAGTGTTCAATGCACCAAATCTGTTCTTCAAATGCTTTCAAAATTCAGGGGGGATTTACTCAAGGTCATATTTTGGCTCTTGTGAACTTGTTTTAATTTTGTTCAGCTTTAACCTGAACTTACATATGAGTAATTGATGACTCCTGCCCTTATTTTAGATGCTGATAGTGAGTTTATCCATAATCTCTTCCCACAAATGTAGTCAATTTGATTCTGTGTTCCATCAGGAGAAGTCCAGGTGTCCATTTATGTTGTTTTTGAAAAAGGTATTTGTGACGAAGAAGTCATCGATTTTATAATATTCTATCATGTAATCTTCAGCTTCATTTCTGTCACCAGGGCCATATTTTCCAACTGCTGTCCCTCTTTGTTTCCATCCTTTGCGTTCCAGTTAGAATAATTATGAATGTATTTTTATTGCATACATGATCAATTACAGAGTGAAGATGTTGGTAAGAAGCTTCAATTTTTCCCCTCACTAGCTTTAGTAAGTGCACAAATTTGAGAAAATAGCTGTATTGACTGAATTTTCTTGTGTGTAGACAGATATTATGCTATCAAAGACAGCATTATAGCTCAAAATAAATCTTTAACTGCCCTATTTGATGATTAATGTGATGCCATTCCTCTTGAATTTGTCATTCTTGCCATGGTAAACTGTATGACTGCCTGATTCAAAATAGCTAATACTAGTGCACTTCAGCTCACTAACACATGGGATCATTATACATTCCATTTCATTTTAATGACTTCCAATTTCATACTGCATATGTTACAACTTCCAACTATTACTATATGTTCAACGTTGTTTCTTCTCATTTTGAATCGCACCCCATCAGAAAATGGAGCTCCAGATGGCTTTACTCTTGAAGTCTTTATTCCATCTGTATCCTTATGATTGACTCTACTTTGAGAAGGAAGTTCTTCCTCAGTGTGTTAGTCTGGGTTGACTAGAGAAACCAATTCATAGACACTCATGTGTATAAGAAAGAGCTTTATGTAAAAGAACAATTGCATATTAAGAAAACATCCCAGTCCAGTCCAGATCAAATCCATAAATCTGATATTAGCCCATATGTCCAATACCAATCTATGAATTCCTCTTCAAACTCACGCAACACATGCAACGATGCCAAATGCAGGAAGATCGCAGTCCAGTGGGTGGAAAGTCTTGTGGATAGAGTGGCGGAGGAAACATTTCAGCACTGGTGTGGGTCTTCACGTGGTTCCTCCAGCTCTAGGGCTCTGGCTCCATCAGCATAGCTCCATGTAGCTTGTCAGCAGGAATGTGTAGCAGAGAGTGTCACCTGCCTCCAGAGAGATAGATGGGGGAGGGGGGTGTCCCAGAATCTGCAGGAGAAGGCCATGCCCACACAGAGGCATGACTGGCTATGACCTGATTGACAGGTTATACTCCACCCCTTCACTGAAGTTGACAGGTGATTATGTAACTGCCACACTCAGTCATATTTTAAGTGTCTTCCAACATGAGTGATTCATCTTCTGGTACTATCTCTGACAATATTTTGCTGCAATTCAGAAAACTCAATACCTGATGATGTTCACTGCTGTCCATAAGGTTTTTAATGGATAGTTCATCTGAATACCATTAATATCACATGCAAGTTAAATTTTGTAAACATCATCCTACAACAGTTGTAGCAGTACACTGACAGAAAGCTGTCAGAGGCTCAGGTCAGGCTCAGAAGAGGACATAGGACAAGATATATTATTGCTGATATCTGGTGGATCCTGGCTGAAAGTAGAGACTACCCAAAAGATGTTTGCTTTTTTTATTGACTATGCAAGAGCATTCAGTATATGGACCATAACTGAAATGAGTGCGCATTCCAGAACGCTCCATTTGCTCCTGTGGAATCTTTACACAGATCATGAAGCAGTTATGTGAACGAACAAGGGGATACAGCATGCTTTAAAATCAAGAAAAATGTGCATCAGGATTGTATCCTCTCAACATGCTTATTCAATCTGATGCTTATCAAAATCATTAGTGTAGCTGAATTATATGAAGAAGAATGTAGTCTCATGATTGGAGGAAG
>NW_022111319.1:1260645-1266471 GCF_000313985.2 Echinops telfairi
CGCATGTGTATGTAAAAGATAGACATCGAATAAAGAATATCAAAGGAGAATTAATAAATTTGAATTGTACTGGAGAAGAATATTGAAAGTACCATGCGCTGCCAAAAGAACCAACACATCTGTCTTTTGCAGGAGCAGACAGGATGCTCTTAAAAGATAGGCTGTAGAGACTCTATCTATGGTACTTTGGACATGTTATCAGGAGACACCAGTCCCTGGAAAAGGACATCATGCTAGATAAAAGAGGAAGACCCTGAACAACATGGATTGACATAGTGGCTGTAACGATGTGCTCAAATATAAGAATAATTTTGAGGATGATTCAGGACTGGATGGTATCTCATTTTGTTGGATATAAGGTCCCTGTGAGTTGGAACTGAAATGAAGGTACCTAACCACAAGAAGTTCAGCTTTCCCAGATGACATGCTGATAAACTCACTGGAGAACCACAGTCATCTCAATAGACTATCCCAAACAACATAACACGCATCTCTGTAGGTACTGTCATTTGCCTATTATGAAATCATTGAAACATGGAGGGCATTACAGTTAGTTTTTTTTGTCAATTTGGCTGGGTCAGCGTTCTCAGTGGATTGGCAGTTAAGGCTGAGCAACCCCTGATGATGAAGAAAATGGAATAAATTTCATAATTGGACCTACTGTGAGTAGGCCATCTGTTGTAAGGAATTATAAAGTGTCGTGTAACTTCCTTGCTCTGGCCATGCCCTGGTTCGGTTGAAAAGAAGTTTCCTGACGAATTGTACCTAATTCCTATAGAAGTGAACTCTTTGGAGAGCTTGTTTCTTTCTTGTGGTTCTGGATCCTGCATTTGGCACATCAACCCTGGTATTTTGGAGTTGAGTCAACAGTCAGGCATATTGTCTGCAGATCTTGATGGCCAACAAGAGCTTGCCATCTGACTTGCCTTCTGAACTGCTGACCTTGGACTCATCAGCCTCTGCATCCACAGTCTACGGTCTCCC
Source organism: Echinops telfairi (assembly GCF_000313985.2). Taxonomy (NCBI): domain Eukaryota; kingdom Metazoa; phylum Chordata; class Mammalia; order Afrosoricida; family Tenrecidae; genus Echinops; species Echinops telfairi. Next base: position 1,261,630 of record NW_022111319.1, read on the forward strand.
TGCTTCATCTTCCTTCTTCCTGGTTTGTTTTCCTGCTTTCTGATTCATCCTTCTCTGTTTCCTGGTTCATCAGCCACATGGGTCAAGAAAAGTCTCCAGCTTAACTTTTTTTTTTTTAATTAATCAATTTATTGGGGCTCATACAATTCATCACAATACATAGATCAATTGTGTAAAGCACATCTATACATTTGTTGCCCTCATCATTCCCAAAATTCTCTTGCCTCTTGGGTTCCCGGAATCCGCTCATTTTCCTTCCCCCTCCCTTCCCTTTCCCCCATGCACCCTTAATAATTTATAAATTATTTTTGTATCTTACATTACACTGTCCGGCGCCTCCCCTCACCCACCCCGCTGTGCCCGTCCCCCAGAGAGGAGGCCATACGCGGCTCCCTGTGATCCATTCCCCCTTGCTACCTCCCCCTTCCCTCCTGGTATCGCCACCGTCGCCCCCGGTCCCGAGAGGCTCCTCCGTCCTAGATTCCCTGCGCTTCCAACTCCCATCCGCACCGCTGTGCATCATCTGGTCTAACCAGGTCTGCAAGGCGAAACTGGGGTCCTGGTAGTTGGGGGGAGGAAGCGTTCAAGAACTAGAGGAAGGTTTTGAGTTTCATTATTGCTATACTGTACCCTAAGTGACTCATCTCCCCACTCCCCCTCTGCAAGCTTTACATTTGACCCAGGGAATTGAAAGGGATTGGATTTACCTGTTTCCGCAATTGTGTAGGCCATTTTCTTGAAATTATTTTCTTTCCATCTTTCAATATATCGTCATATATCACTGATTTTGATTCTCTAGAGAACACAGTCTAACACATTTTTATCCTGGAGTGCTTCTAATAAAAACACTCCTAAGAATGAATTTTCCAAATTGGTTCTCAAACCAGATTAATCCTCAAGGCACTGAAAATGTTGCCCCCATTAGTACTGAAAATTCTGCCACTATTAGTAAAGTGCAAAAGATCAATGACATATTACAAAAAGATGAAGTGTGAGTGAAACATGAGGCTGAGTGCTCATGTGCTTGATATTTTTCAGCAATTTTGTCAGGATGTATAGGAAAGTAAGTTAGTTGGTACAACTTACAATAGACAAAATGGTAAAGGAGAAAGATTATCTCTTGGTTTCAGAGTTAGAGTTCAAGCACTGCAAAAGACCTCAAAGTTTCCACTTGAGTCATGAAAAACAAAGACTTATTTCTTGTAATATCAGAGCTAACATTTTAAAAAAATACAACCCAAAATCTCATAACTTTTTGCCAATGAGTAGATGCTGACTCATAACGACCCTATAGGACAGAATAGAACTGCCCCTGTGAGTTTCTGAAACTGTAACTCTTTATAGGAGTAGAATGCCTCATCTTTATCCGAAGGAGAGGCTAGTGGTTTTGAACTTGCTGCATTTGTGGTTAGCAGCCCATGTGTAACAAAAGATTTAAAACCTTAGATGGTGTCTGATGTTAAAGTGAGGATTGATTTGGAGGAAGACTGTGAAAGTTGGAACGCGGATATTTGAGGAGATCATTTGAAGATAGTAACATTAAGCCTTTAAATTCCATTGAATCAACTAAGTCAACAGCACCACCTATACCATCTGAGGAGTTTACCCCACTAATTATTCATAATCAGTAAAGTCATTATCCCCTCTACCTGCATTTTAAGAGAGTAGCCAAACTATGCTTGCTGATATGGCTCCAGAGGCCATTGCAGATGCTTTACAAGGCATTCCTAAGTTTTCCCAGAAAACATATTCATGAATTATTGATTCTAGGTCTATAAATAGACTTATATCCCAATGAGCCCCAAGAGGGCAAAGTATCATTGACCCTAACGTATTGGTAGACGGTAGGTAATTAACCCAACTAAATTCAGGCAATGTGCACCTCAATGAAATTTCTAGGAGTCCAGTGGTATGGGGCATGTCAAGATATGCCTACTAAAGTGAAGTTTAAGTTATTGCATCTGATCCCTCATACAACTGAAAAAGAGGCACAACACCTGGTGGGCCTTTTTGGATTTTGGAGACAACATATTCTTTATTTGGGTGTAATACTCTGCCCTATTTATCAAGTGAGTCAAAAAACCTAGCTTTGTCGGGGGTCTAGAATAAGAGAAGGATCTGCAACATTTTTAGGCTGCTGTGCAAGCCATTCTGCCACTTGGTCCGTATGATTCAGCCAGCTAATCTAATGGTGCTTAAAGTGGCAGTGGCAGATAGTGATGCAGTTTGGTATCTTTAGTAGACACTTATCGGTGAATCACAGCACAGACCCTTAGGATTTTGGAGCAAAGATCTGCCATCCTCTGCATATAACTGCTCCTTTTTTTTTTTTAGACACAGCTTTTGGTATTACTATTCTCTGCGATTAAAGTGAATGGTAAATTATAGCAGCCCAATTCTGACATGACTACTAATGGTCCAGACCTGTCAGGAATGAAGGTTTCAGTTACTGCCCAGCAGAAAATCATGATCAGTTGAGGTGTTTGCTGAGAGCAAAGAGAATACAAATGGGTAGTGGAAGAAAACAGTTCTACATATCAGCTATGGCTATGTGATCAGTTGAAAATATGAGGACTATAATTGTTAGGAATATTTCATCCTTATATGTATGCATAAAATAGTTTTGTTTGCTTCAATTATAAAATATAACATGTAAATCGGGTAGTATGTTATCAGCTGTACACATTAGTCGTACTGTGTTAGGTGCAAGTTTGTCTTTATTACTGTCCTTGGAATTTATAAATGGCTTGAGGTATCAAGGTTTCAAGTCACAGGTATCAAGTCAGCAAAAGGTTGACTGTGATAGTTAGGTTTTGTGTCCACTTGGCTGTGTTAACATTCCTAATAGTTTGGCATTAAAAGCCAAATAATCCCCCATGAAGTTACATAGCACAATGTAATCAGCTCGATAATGGTATCTGTGAGCAGCCTATCACAGATAGGTAGAACAACCCCCTTTACTCTGGTCACAGCCTTGAGGAAATTTAAAGTAAAATTCCTTGGTAGTGTGGCCTAATTCCTATATAATAGACACTATGGATAACTTGATTGCTTCTTTTGATCTAGATCTCACATCCAGCTCATCCACCTCCAATTCTTTTGATGAGCCATATTGCCTGCCAAACATTTCCTTTCTTAGACTTTCATTATGAGACTCAAAATTTGATAGTTTTAAAATGACAAAATATTGAAGCTTATATAATATTTTCTTATCTACTTGATAAAATAAACACACCTGGAATTATGGGATATAGACAGAGGCACTCCATGCATTTCTTCACAAACCCAGATTATACAAGGAATTATTAAAGGCATTGTGAAATTGATTTTTAAACACTCCCCAATATATGACTGTTTGTGACTATAGAATGGGTCATAATCAGAAATAGTTAATAGTAATTTTTCTTTAATAAAATGTAATAGTTACTAATTTTCTTTACATAATTGTCATTATATATAGTATGTGTTGGAAAATTTTGTGCTCTCAACCTGGGAATCAGCAACAGGTTTCAGGGGGCATGTACCTAGTTTAGTTTCACAGGTACTACACTCAAAAGAGAGCCCTGCATGTGGGAGTTTAATGCTCTGCCATGGCTGTCTTGAAATTCTCAGGGTGGGGTATTTTGGCAACCATCTTCACCCTGGTTTGGTAGCATCAAACATTTTTTATAAGATGCCTTGGTATCTCATAAAAATTTTTAGGACATGCCTCTCATGCATCTGCCACTCTAAATCTTTGAGTGTGTCTCTCGGTGGGAGGGAGAGCAATGGGAAAGAGAGATGGCTTGTTTCACTTCCCTGTTTCCTCTAAGAGGATTGCAACACTTCAGCCCAGTGTGTGCCAGGAGGATTAATTAAGCAGCCAGTGGGCATACAACAACTTCTAGGACATACCCCTAGGAGACTAATGGGGATTTTTATCAGGCTCACATATAGTCCTATCCCATAGGAGTGTAATAGTAACAATTTTTTAAAACCCACTGTGACCACTGAAGAGAGAGATCATGAAAGCAAGGGGTAAAAAAAGCATTAATGGCACCCTCCCCCCTATTTTTAACCAAGGAACCCTGCATTTTTATTTTGCACTGGGTTTTTCACAGTATGAAACCAGTCCTTCTGGGATCAACTTACCGATTCTAGGTGAAACTACAAGTGATCCACTGGTAAGCTGTAGACATACTAAATCCAAATTTAAGGCAAACTCACTGCCATCGAGCTGATTAGAAGAGCAGCAAGCCTCATCTTTCTTTCACAGAGTGGCTGGATGCTTTCACAGAGTGGCTGGATGCTTAGAACCGTTGACCTACAAGTTATTGGTCTACAGTCTAACCCATAGAGCCATCAGTTTTCCTTGGTCCTTTAATAGGAGTTTCTAATTTCAGCATGCTATTACAGTGGGTGAAATGCTTCATTTCTAATCAAAAGGTTGGTGTATCAAACCCATCAATCACTCAGTGAGATAAAGATGTGGTTATCTGTTTTTGTAAGGAAACCCTTGGAAAACTTATCCGCTGTTCTAATTTGTTCTGTAAAGTTGCTATTGACTCAATAGCACTGAGTTTGTAGTGAGTTTCTGGTGGCGCAAATCTAATTGGAATCAGGACATCTGGATTTGAGAAAAATTTCAAATTACTCTCTGTGAGCGTAGTAATCTTCTGTGATTGAGGAAACATTTCACCCCTTTTCTATTCTCAGTTTCCCCATCAGTAAAATAAGAGGTTTATTTTATATGCTTTCCAATGTCTCTTTGAAAGTTTACTTATTTTTTTGTTTTCTGTTTTTTAATCATTTTATTGGGGCTCATACAATTCATCACAATACATAGATCAATTGTGTAAAGCA
>NW_022111319.1:1273851-1280050 GCF_000313985.2 Echinops telfairi
TGATGAGGGCAAGGAAAGTACAAATGTGCTTGACACAATTGATGTATGTATGGATTGTGATAAGAGTTGTATGAGCCCCTAATAAAACCATTAAAAAATAAACAAAAAAAGAAAATGTTTTGCAAATGATAGTAGCAACATATGTACAAATATGCTTGATACAATTGATACATGGAATGTTATTAGAGCTGTAAAAGCCACCAATAAAATGATTTAACTAAAAAGTGTTTTATTTGCAGGTATCACGAGTGCAACTTAAAATGACTTACCCAAAAAGATAGTTTATCTTAGGAATCCTGAAGTACCTCATGAAAACCAATAAGAGGGAATAAATAATGAAAGAAAAATGAGGCATATGCAGGAAAAGATGCAGAAATTACAGAAGGATTGGACTGATTGAATTCCAGACTCTAGAGGTAGTGAAACCTGAGATCTTGGTATATTCCCTCTAAATCCCAAGAAATGACCAAAACCTTGCTTGGATTTGCTACCCTTCTTGACCAATTATGGTCAGGAACAGAGATATATGAACTCAAAGCCAATTTTATCAACATATATGTAAATGGAGTTGAGGATGAGGTGGTAATTTTGAGAAAGAAGGTTTTCTGTAATGATTGGGATGTTTATTGGTAAAGGTATACATCAGGCATAACTAGTTCATACTTACTATCATACCCTTATCTTACCTACTTTGAGATTAAATAATTTATCTCACATTTATATAGTGTTAGGAGTTCTAGTCATCAAGTTTAACTTCCAAGTGGATCATTGGGTCCTTCTGCCTAGTCTTTCTTGGTCTGGAAGCTCTACTGACACTTGACCACTGTGAGTGACCTTTCTGATATGTGGAATACTGGTAGCATAGATTCCAGTATCACAGCAACTCACAAAACACACTACTATCACAATACAGATAGGCGGGTGGAAGCACACAACTTTCTTGGAAATAAAGTCACAATAATCTTTAGAAGCAAGGATGGAGAGGATTATCCCACTTTGGGCATGTTGCCAGGAGGGACTGGTCTCACAATAAAATCACTGAAAAAGAAGACCCTCAGTAAGATGGATTGACACAGTGATTGCAAAAATAAGCTCAAACTAACACTTGTGAGGATGGCACGGGACCAGGCAGTATTTTCTTCTCTTGTATTTGGGTCACTATGCGCCAGAGTCAATTTAATTCCACCTAATAGCAACAATAACAATATTCCCTAGGTGGTGCAATTGGTTAAAAACTGAAGTACTAATCAAAATATATGTGGTTCAAACCCACAGAGAGGTACCTCGGAAGTAAGGTTTGATGATCTTCTTCTGAAAGTTTGTAGCATTGACAGCCTTATAAATGCAATTCTGCTATGCAGAAATAGCATCAACATTAGTCAGATTTAACTCAACAGCAAGTAACAAGAACATATGCCACACATACACACACTTTGCGTGTGTGTGACATATGTTCCTTATAGGACAGTTGGGAGGTTTAGATAAGAAAATTCACATATATATATATAATTCACATATGGATATATGGATACCCACATACACATATATATCCTTATATACCCACACATATAAGAAGATCTATATATGATGTATATATACACACTGATTTTCTTACCTAAACCTCCCAACTGTCTATGAGGACTATACTGATATTACTACATGCCTTGCAGTTGAGAAAACTGGGGCTTTAAGAGGTAAAAAATCACTTCAGTAAGGGATATACAAATCTTACAATTTAGAAAACCAAGTTTAAAACCAAGATATTTTGATCCAACCATTTCACAAGTTGCCTTATACATATTTATGAAATGATTTCAGGCCCAGCTTTGTAAATATTTGCCTAGTGAGTTCAGTTATATGGGGCTTTCAGAAGAACTATGTACTTCAGGATTAATGCTCTGTGATTTCCATCTTAAAATCTTAATATAATTATCTTTGATGATGTACCTTCTAAATGAAGTCTGATGACAAAATGGAGCTTGTCCCAGGAGCTTGGAACCTTGACTCATGTAGAATCCACCTTCCTGTTACCTCCCTGCCACCTGTGAAATGTACTTGAACTCAAGGGACCCAGAAGTTAAATAGCAAATACATAATGTGTTGGTCTGGGTACTTTAGAGAAACAAATCCACAGAAACACATGTATAAGAGAGAGTTTTATATAAAGGTTAAGTGCGCATCAAGAAAACATCCCAACCCAGTGCTGCCAAAGCCCACAATCCAACATTAACCCATATGTCCCACACCAATCCACAAAGTCCTCCTCCATCTCACAAAACAGGTGCAATGATGCCGGCTGCAGGAGGAAAGCCGAGTCAGTGAATGTGTAAACATCTCAGTGCTGGCAGGAGTCTCCACACGGGTGCTCCAACACCCAGAGCTTCATCGGGGTAGGTCCATGTGGCTTCTCCTCAGGGATGTCTTGCAGGAAGTGAGCCTTGTCAGCTAAAGCAGGCAACTGGCTAAGGCAGCTGCACCATGGTCCAACCATCATAAAGCAAGAGATCTGAGAACTCAAAAGGTGAGGCTCACAGAGCCATTTATCCCTCTGCCCTTCAATTAACCCCACATGCGTTTAACTGTTGGGTTGGCACAATAAACTAACTACCTCACATAATAACAACGAGAGCTTTATATTTTGGTGTTTTAGCAGCACTTTCCCTTGGTTTTTGAACAAGTGTCTTGCTTTTTTTATATATGCACTGGGGCCTGCAAATTATGTAGCTGATCCTGAATAATGGTTAGGAATCTAGTCTATGAGCAAATAGGATTTTGTTTTTGCTTGTTTGTTTGTTTTTGCTTAGAGTAAGATAATTAACATCTCTGGATTTCCATTTCCTCATGGATAAAATAAGGATGGTAACAGTAGCATGCTTATTTCATAGGATTGTTAGGAGTGTCAGATTATATACAATCTCACCCAACAGCAACAATCCGGACCCAACATAAGAGGACAATGCTTTGTCATGATTAATGAGTGTGATCATAGAGCCTGTGTCCCCAAACTACTATAGGCCCCAACTCTGAACTTTAAATTCCTCAAATCTAAAAGTGTACCAAAAATGCAGATTTCTCAGAAAATGTTTCCAATGCTGGATAAAGCATGGGACATAAACTTCAAGCCAGCAAAGTTTCATTCTGCAAATGAAACATAATAAGGCACTGTGGGCAGGGTGGGGAGGGGTGTGTGTGCTCTATTGGGACTTCAAGAAAAAAACCACAAACATCTAAATTAAGTTGAACCTTAAGAGCAAATTCAACCCACAGAATTTTTGTACTTGTATGAGTGTCATGCCTTGCAGCCCCAGATACTTTGGTTATAATTGAACACAGAAGAGATCATTACTTGAATGACATTACAAATGTGAAACATCCAGCAAAATTCCTGGCATATGATAGTTGCTCAATAAATGCTAAGTATTACTGTTAATATTGAAGTCTGCTAAAATCTCTGTGTCTAGGATATAATACAGTGCTATGACCACTGGGTTATTACTTCAAAGTGATTTAAACTAAACCTCTTTAAGAGATCCCAGGTCATGTATTATCATGCTAGGTTTTATGGCAGTAAAGTCAGTGGCATTTACTTTTAGAGAATGAAAGAAAGTTGTGTGCAAAGTCACAGGTGTGAATTTTATGGCAGTTTTATGAAGAAACCATTAGATGGCAACAGTACTTCACAAAGTTGTTCTTCTATTCAGCATTTTCACCAATAGAGGCTAACAGCACACAATTACAAAATCGTAGAATCACAGAGATTCTATAGCCTATGAAAGTGCACAACACAGTGTCAGTTACAAGATGATATGTAATAAATGTTAGCGTCCTTGTCTTCTTTCTTTGAGATTGTAAAATCCAACACTCCCCCATACATCCAATTCTGCAAAGGAGAAAATGAGAGGGAATGATTTTTCCAATGTTGCAGAAATAATTTTTCTGTTTGAGTGGTGATGAGAGCACCATAGAATATCCTTGCAAGATGTTGAACTACCTTGCAAGACGTTGAGCCACCTCAAAGGAACAAGCACAAGAAACTCCACTTTAGAGAAGAAATAAAGTGTAACATTGGGGCCCAAATCAACAGCTGATCCAAAGAGCCACCACAAAAATGAGGGGAACCCTGATAAGACTGGGCTGAGATCTAACTGACGCCAAAAAGCCAGCCAAGTCACCTAAAGTGTGGAGAACCCCGATAAGACTTGACTGGGACAGTGAATAAGTCAAAGAGCCAGCCAAACTGTCAATTTAAATCTGGGTAGAGACACTGACTTCTTAGAGAGCTAGGAACCAAAGAGACATCAACTCCTGCTCTCTCCAACTCTACCTGGGGTGAGTCCACTGATGATGCAATGCTTATTGGGACTGTGGTGCTAGTATGATATGTGTGAAGAGTGCTGTTATTATGCCCCTGTGCTCATAGTTGTTTGCCCTTAGTAGTTTGAGTAATATTTTAGATTGTTTGATGTGTGTTTGCAGTGAATAAACCTAGTATTCGAAAATGTCTAAGAGGGTTAAGTAATTATTGATTGCGCCGCTCATGACAAGTGGGAACACTAGAGTGCCTACAAATGTCTTCAAAGGCTCAATTGATGTTATCTATTTTGAACTAGGTCAATGAATCCTGAGAGATGAGCTTTGAATGCATGACAAGATGATAAGCATTCCCTTTCTCCTAAAAGCAAAGCAGCCAATAGCAACCTATACAATTTACATAAAATCCACATTGGGAACAAAGGCTCTCCTATCTCTGCCCCTGCAGCACCCAGTCATTGCAGTCAATGTTCTCTCCAAACATATGGGGAAAATAATCAAAGATTTTCCTAAAGGTAAGTGAGATTTTCATTGAAATATAGCTTCAGAGATAAGAATCATTTCTCTAACATCCCTCAAACAAAAAACCAAATTCACTGCCATTTGAGTCAACGCTGACTCATAGTGACACCACTGTAGGTTTCTGAGATGGTATACGGGAGTAGAAACTCCAATCTACTGGAGCTACTGGTGGTTTTGAATTGCTGATCATGTGGATCGCAGCCCAACAAGTAACCTTTACTACACCAGGGCTCCTCTAGCATCCCTACCATATACTAAGTTCTTCAGGCTAAACTTCCCCAGATGTTTCAGAAATTCTTTGTATTGTATGATTTGCTGAAATTTGTAGATGTATTGTAATTTAGACTCAATATTGATATACCCAATTATGATTGCGGGGATTATTGGTTTTGATGTTGCTCTCTCTTATTAATATAATCACATAGCCAAAGTTATATTGGTAGTGTCTTCTCAATGCTAAGTAGAGTATGTGTGGCTTTGTGACTTGCCTCAGCCAATAGGTTATTATGCACAGGTTAGTGTGTATGATGCAAGTTGATGCTTTCAACGTATATTTGGTTTTTCCTCGTTCCCTCCCATGATGCATCATGATTAAATATTCCCAAGGAAGCTTCTTGCTCAAGAGAAAATGAAGGAAATGACAGAACCGTAAGAACCAACAAACAAAGGATGCACTACCATCAATTGACTGACCATATAGAGCTTAGTGGGCTTGAACTGCCAACCTTGCCTTCAGTAGCCCAATATTTAACCCACAGCCCCACCTGGCCTCCTGGGGAAAAGGAGGAACAGACCTAAATCCAAATCAAGGTGTATCTAGGCCCAGCCAACCCAAAGTCTGAATCAAAATCTTACCAACCCATCTAAGAGTGAGAAATAAAAATCTTGTGTTGTAAATCTCACTGATTTGGGCTTATTACATTCTAGCAAACCCCAAACAGCTAACTTATTTACCAACTAAAATCCTCATTGGTTGACTATTGAGAATACTACAGAATTTCCCAGAATCCTGTATGAATGGTGTAGAGTATATGATTTCCTCATACTTTTTGTGGAAAACTTTTCTTTCTTCATTTCTTTTCTTCCTTCCTTCCTTTCCTTCTTTATTTTCTTCCCTCCCTCCATTTCCCCCTTTTTATTTCTGTTTTTATTTGTTTGTTTGTTTGTTTGTTTGTTTGTTCCTTTTGGCAAGTCTCCATCTTATGACCATTTACTGTATATACTTGGGTATAAGCCGAGTTTTTCAGCACATTTTAAAATTAAATAATCATTTTATTAGGGGCTCATACAACTCATCAAAATCTGACCATACGTCATTTGTGTCCAGCACTTTAGTACATATGTTGACTTCATCATTCTCACAACA
>NW_022111319.1:1280403-1324544 GCF_000313985.2 Echinops telfairi
TAGAGGAAAATTGCATATTTCATTGTTAGTACATTGCACTTTTAATGCAGTTTTTGTGGTAAAATTAGGTGTCTCGGCTGGTATTTGGGTTGGCTTATACTCGAGTATATATGGTAAGTAAAATGAAAAGTCCCCCCAATGGACTCCTAGCTTTTTTAGTAACCTGCCCAACTTGTCCTATTAAAGTAAAATATGAAAATTAATTATTATAGGAAGAGGAAGATGGTTTATAATAATTACGTTTTCTTCAAATGCACTTCAAATCTTGTAATGCTTCTTGATAAAATTCCTACAGATATTGATTTCAAGATTTCTTTCTCGTATTGCCTACTAAAATCGTATTCTAGAGTAAATTATGTTTTCCAAATCTCCATAACATTCTTGACAGTGAAGCTGAGGGAATTTTTTAAAGAAAATATTCTAAAGTTTATTGTGGTGATGATCATGTAATTCCCTATTTTTTCAAAAACGTTTTATCGGGAGTTAGTGCAGATGTCATATCATTCCATAGTTCAGTCATGTCAAGCAGTATTGCGCAATTGCTACCACAATCAGTTTTTAAACATTATCTTCCTTCCTGAACTCCTTAGCATCAGCTCCCTTGAACTATGTCCCCCCCACCACTGTACCAGCCCCTGCTACAGAACCCTTATTCTCCTTGCTGGTCCTTATAGATTCATCAATCCTGGGTTTCATATACTGAGAAAATGAAAAACATAATTATAATTCAAGAGGGTGACTCCCAATGACATGACACATCTGAGATACACCCCAATATGTAGAAAACAGAAAATATTGAAAACCAGATCAGGCATAACATGCATCAGAGGAAAGGTTTTAGTTGTTCAAGTCAGGTTTATATTTTTTATCTTCTATTATCATCTCTCAGTTGCACTCTCTTTACTACCCGCTTTCTTTCCACCCCACTATTTTAGATCGAGGAAAATCCCTGGAGGCTTACTTCCTAGGTAGATCCCACAAACGTATCTTGGGCTCCCACTGTCATCCGTAGCTTTCTGGAAACCAGATTCTCACTCTTTAGACTCTGATACTAGTCCCTCCTTTGACTTCAGATTATATGATTTACAAACTTTCTGTGACTGATGTTGGTGTGTTTCTCCCATGTGGACTTAGATGACATCTCACTTAGAAGGCTGCTTAATTGGAACAAGCTTTTAAGATCCCAGATGGTATTTTATCTTATAGCTGGTTGGAAATTTTTTTAAGAAACTTGATGGCTATGCTGTTAGAACATCAGAAACCAAATTTCCAAGGAATCACCATTAAGTCCCTACTATTTTACTATATTTTTCAGCTGCAACTAGTTAGTTATACATCTCTAAAGTGCACCTGTACTTTACCACGGAATATTCTTTGGGAAAAAAAGGAAAAATGTGAATTATGTTGATAATTAGCTAATTATGCACAGAGAAAGCAAATTGCAGGAGTAAAAATGTACACATCAATACAAGAAGACCTCTTAACACATTGAATCATAGGGTAACTTATTCATACAATATGTTTATTGTTTAATAAAAGAAGTAATTATAATCAAATACCAATAAACATTTATTTATATGTGTATGTATATATGTAGGTATTACGTATTTATGACACTTTTTAATTCATTACTGCATTCCTGCTATGGAGAGTACTGAGATGAAATAGATTCTATTTCTGCCCACAGGAAACAGGGTTTTACAGAAATAAGACATATGAACATATATACATAAGATATATATATATATATATAGCAATACCTTAGAAGTTGGCTCTTTACAAAGCATTTTGAAAATAAAAAGCAGTAATTTCTCTAGTCAGCAGGTTTCAATGTCCACTAGTAAAAATAAATAATGATAAAGAAGACTTTATAGGACAATGGAAAAGATAAAGTATTAGCCTCTTTCTTTAATACTTAACTTCTTTGAAGCCCCCCCCCTTATTTTTGTTTATTGATCCAGGATTTATGGCTTAAAAAAAGTTATGTGGACAGATTGAAGACTTTGAAAGAAAGAAAGAAAACAGCTCTTTACTTATTTATTTCTCTACCATTGTACTTGTCAGAATCAACTCAGTGGCAGCCTGGGTACATTTGATAGTGAGTATAGTATATGATTCATGTCATTTAGAAGAGTTTTTAAATGTCAAGAATAAATATAACTTTGTTAATTGTCCCTTCATTTATTTTGTTTAAGATTTTGATCAATGTGACAACCAACCTTTCATTCAGAACAATTTCATTAAAGAGTTAGTTGTCATAAAATTCTGAATCATCATTTTAATTCTGTCCATAACCCCCCAAAATTCAAGGGCCCTACATGAGAGTGTTTTTAAAAGTTTATGGAAAATATCCATTATATTTTAATTACACCTTTTCATGAACTTTTGGAAGCTTCTTTTATTACAATATTGATATAGTAATATATTATTAATATTATACCAGGAGACTTTCCTAGTAATTTATCAGGTGTGCTTCTAGTTTCACAGGAAAAAAGGCAAAGTCCCAGATTATAGGGACAGGCGTATTTGATTGATTGCTGTAGTTTGTCAGGCCTTGTAGTAATATTAGGAAGTCTTACCAACTTCACTTTTAAACTAAAAAGAAGGAATTGATATACTTTAATCTATATCAGTAAATAGCTGATGACTATTATTGTGTCATATATTCACCAAATATGTTTTTTCTTGAAGAATAAATTCTTAATATATATACTTTACCTGGAGATTCATATAAAATGCTATTTTTACTTACTTACACTAAGGCCTAACATAATCTGAACTAATTATAAGAAAAAACATGTCTTATATAACATATGATATCTAGATACTTCCACATATTATCTGGGAAAATAACAATACATTTAAGTACAAAAGAAGTATGTAAATAATAACACATGCAGCTACATCAGGTACCTGTGGAATGGAAATCAATGTGGTTATTATTCTGCACAATATGAATATGAGTAACTAAAGGTTAGAGAGAAGCAAGGTGATTTGTGATTAAGTATTTATGGAAATTCAGAAGTTCCTCCTCTTTCTTGGAAATATCAAAGTATGTCATAACTATAAGAATTAGACTCTTAAAATTGAGCTCTTTATAATTCTATTAAAAATTCTTTTAAAAAATTCTTGTCTTGCCTATGATTAGTGCATTAAATTTGAACTATTTTCCATTTATCTTGTAGTTATTGTCATGGGAAGAAATGAATACATATGATATAATTTCATTTTCTCATTTGAAATTTTACCTTAAGAATACTTTTTGTCCCGTTATTTTCTTTATTACCACAATGAGATACAATAGTTTTAATGCTTAGTGTGATCTGTGAAAAACTATAAATGTTTAATATACTCATAAACATAGACTTTAACCTTTTCAATGTTTTGCATTTTGATTGTTTGCCCATACTTCTGTGTTCCTACAGGTTACTGAGACTGTGCACAGGAACAATAGAAATGGATAGTGAATCATACAGCAGAAACCTTGAAAAGGTCAAATTGGTGTAGTTTAGTATTCTTTCCACAAAAATACGTATGGTTTAACAATTTCAGAGACATCGCCTAGATTTAACTTAGAGATAGATTTAGAAATAAGCTGATGTGAGTCTATTTTTAATGATGGTGAGCACAAAGAATATATTCAATCCTTTTTTTCTAGGAATTATAGTGGAGTTACTTTTGAATTACTTCCTTTAAGACACATTAGTAGTTAAAATATTTAAACCAGGTGAACAGTATATTACTTATCAGTGTTTATTTGTTAGTGAATCCAGCCAAATTTCTGTACTTCAGCAATTTTTGATCTCGGTGTATTCAATGTGTTGTAAGCTGTTTCACTAAGAATGTGTTACTGATGGTAGCTGTAGTACCAAAGTGGGTGAATTATTTGCCTTTTAAAACAAAATAAATCATAACGATTTCTGGGTTGTCTTGATCAAGATTTTGCATTACAGTTAATGAGAGGTAGTTGCACATAACCCTATGTATGACTGTCAAATACATTGCTCATATTAATGTCATGTGTCATGTATGTTCTAGTGGGGGAGTGGAATGCAGAGGAGAGGTTGTGAGAAGTCATTGCAATAGTCAGTGCTCTCAAGGAAAGACCATTTTCACTTTGTTAAGTTTCAACGATGCTGCAGTCTTTCTTATTAAAAATAGAATGTGAAGGAAGAAGAAAATACACGAACAATGAGCTAATTTCTACTGAAAAGTCACTATGTTCCAAGAAAATGGTGAAGTATTTTGCATGGATTATATTTTAAATTTTAAACAACTGTATGATATTGATATAGTTATTATTAAATCCTTCATTGCAAAGATATTCAAAAAAGCAAAATAGACTTTCCCAAATGGAATACACAAAAATCAAATTGATTACATCTTTGGGAAGACAAGTTGGAGAAGCTCAATATCTGGAGCTAAAACCAGACCAGGGGTTGACTGTAAAACAGACCATCAATTGCTCATATGTAAGTTCAGAATAATGCTGAAGAGAATTAAAATAAGTCCACAGAAGTCAAAATACGACCTTGAGTCTGTCCCACCTGAATTCTGACAACAGATTGGACACATTGGACACCAACGACAGAAGACCTGATGAATTGTGGGAGGATATCAAGAACATCAACCATGAAGAAAGCAAAACATCATTAAATAGGAAAGGATGAAAAGATCAACATGGATTCAGAAGAGGCTTTGAAACTTACTCTTAATTGTAGCACAATAGCTAAAGCATGAGGTCAAGGAGCTGAATAGAAAATTTCAAAGGGCAGCTCGAAAAGACAAAGCAAATATACAGAAATATGCAAGGACCCAGAATTAGAAAACCAAAAAGAGAAGGACATGCTCAGCATATCTGAAATTGAAAAAACTCAAGAAAAATTCAAAGTCTCTGATCACAAATTTGAAAGATTCTGTAAGCAAAATATTGAATGATGCAGGAAGCATCAAAAGAAGATGGAAAGAATACAGAGTCACAGTATCAGAAATAACTAGTCAACAGTCCATCATTTCAGGAGGTGGCATATGAGCAAGAACTGATGGTGCTGAAGGAAGAAGTCCAAGCTAAACTGAATGCATTAGCCAAAAACAAGACTCCAGGAACTGACAGAACACCCACTGAAATGTTTCAGGAAGCTGAAGAATCACCAGAATGACTCACTCATGTATATACACATTTATGTTCTTTCCAAAGAAAGGTGACCTAACCGAATATTCAAACTGGAGTTATGTCGTTGATATCACATGCAAGCAAAATTTTACTTAAGCTCATCCAACAACTGTTATAGCAGCACATTGAGAAAGAACTTCCAGAGGTTCAGGACAGAGTCAGAAGAAGTTATGAAACTAGGGATATATAATTGTTGATGTCAAATGGAAATTGGCAAAAAGTGGAGAATACCACAAAGATGATTACTTGTGCTTCATTGACTATCCAAAGATAGTCGACTGTATGGACTATAATAAACTGGGTATAAACTTGATAAGAATGGGAATTCCAGAACACTTTACTGTACTCATTTGGAACTTGTACATGGATCAAAAGGTAGTTGTGTCAACAGAACAAAGGAATACTGCATGGTTCAAAATCTACAAAGGTCAGAGTTGTTGCATCTCACCATACTTGTTCAATGTCTATGTGAAACAAATCATCAGAGAAGCTGGATTATATGAAGAAAGTGGCACCAGGATTGGAGAAACACTTATTAACAACCTGCTATATGCAGATGACACAATCTTGCTTGCTGAAACTGAGGAGGCCTTGAAGCATTTGATGATGAAGAATCAGGATTGTGGCCTTCAATGTGGATTAAAATTTTATTTAAGGAAGACCAAAATCCTCACAGCTTGACCAATAAGAACCATCTTGATAAAAGGAGTAAAGGTTGAAGTTGTCCAGGATTTTGTCTTGGATTCACAATCAATGCTCAAAGTAGTAGTCGTCAAGAGATCAAAAGATGTATTACGTTAGGTAAATCTGCTGCACAAGATTTCTTTAGAGTAGTGAAGAGCAATAATGTCTCTTAGTGGACTAAGGTGTGCTTGAACCACGCCATGGTATTCTCATTGCATCATGTGCATGTGGAAGTTGGACATTGTTTAAGGAATACCATAGAAGAATAAATGCATCTTAATTATGGTTCAGGAGAAGAATATTGGAAGTCCCATGGACTTCTGAAAGGACAAACTGATCTGTGTAGGAAGTAGTAAGACCAGAGGGCTCCTTAGAGGGAAGGATGGCAAGCCTTTATCGTCCATACTTTGGGCATATTGTCAAGAGAGACCAGTCCCTGGAGAAGGATATCATGCTTGGTAAAGGGGGTGGCGGTAGCTAAAAAGAGAATTGACACAGTGGCTGCAACATAGGGCTCGGGCACGGGAACAAGTGTAAGGATGGCCTAGGACATTGCAGTGTTTCATTCTGTTGTGCATAAGGTTGCTATGGGTCAGAGCCAACTCGAAGGCAACTAACAACATTTTAATGCCCATTTAACAGAGGACATAACCAAGAAATAAATTCTAAAGAACTTAGCTAATTTTTCATGGGCAGTTAAATTGCATACCTGATATTCAAACTCAGGTCTAAAGCCAGAGTTCAAAAAGTTAATCCTCTCAAACGATACAGATTTTAAAATTCTGCAATTTGATAGGTGTTTGATAAATGTTGGTTGAATCGATGAATGGTTTGTGTATAATTTAATAATATTTCCCTAAGGCTTTAAGTTTCAGATGCTACTTGGAAACTCATTCAATTGGGCTGCCTATTCCTGTGGTGGGGCTTGCAGACATCTGAGCCAAGAGAACATTGCAAACCAATCAGGAAGCATTTCAAGTGGATGGCCAAGTTCTCAACCTGTGAATGTGGGGTTTGGGGCTCTTCAAATCACCAGATACAGGGGTTGATTTCAGGGTCAGAAGCTCACTTTATTTTGATGGAGCTTCCCCAACACCACGAGCCTCCGAAAAACATTTAAAAGCAAAGACAGAATCATGAAAATTGCTAATTGATAGGAAACGGATATGAGCAGTCTTAAATGTTACCATCATAACATGATTGTTAAAAATTGATTTACTAAGATCAGGATAATTTTTTATTTCCATAAAGTTATAAGAAATAATATCCTGAATGTCCTTTATCTAGATTTCCCAAAAGAAAACATTTTTTTGGTCTTTAAAAATTTTTTTATTAAATACTTTTATTGGGACCTCTTATATCTCTTATCACAATCCATACATTCATCCATTTTGTCAGGTACATTTGCACATATGTTGCCATCATCATTTTCAAAGCATT
Organism: Echinops telfairi; assembly: GCF_000313985.2. Lineage (NCBI taxonomy): Eukaryota > Metazoa > Chordata > Mammalia > Afrosoricida > Tenrecidae > Echinops > Echinops telfairi. The sequence goes on from NW_022111319.1 coordinate 1,287,701, forward strand.
TTCTTCTCACTTGAGCCCCTGATATCAGCTCCCTATTTCTTCCCCCTCCCTCCCCTGCCATCCCTCACTCACGAACCCTTGATAAGTGATAGAGCATTATTTTCATATCTTACAACGTATTCCATCTCCCCTTACCCACTTTTCCATTGTTCATCCCCCTGGGAGGGGGGTTCTAGTTTGATCCTTGTGATTGATTCTCCTTTTCTCTCCCCACCCTCCCCTAATTCTCTTGGTATCTCTACTCTCATTGTTGCCCTGGGAGGTTTATCTATCCCGGATTCCCTGTGTTGCGGGCTCTTGTCTGTAGCAGTGTGCATGTTCTGGTCGAATCTGATTTGTAAGGTAGGACTGAGGTCATGATAGTGGGGTGAAGGAAGCATCAAAGAACTAGAAGAAAGTTGTGTGTTTCATCGGTGTTATACTGCACCCTGATTGGCTCATATCTTCCCTGTGACCCTTCTGTAGGGGGATGTCCAATTGTCTACAGATGGGCATTGGGTCTCTCTACTCCATGCCCATCCCCCACCCCCACATTCACCTTGGGTATGATTTTGCTCTGGTTCTCAGATGCCTGGTACCTGATTCCATCAACACCTCATGATCACACAGGTTGGTGTGCTTCTTCCATGTGGGCTTTGTTGCTTCTCAGCTACCTGGCTGCTTGCTTATCTTCAAGCCTTTAAGGCCCCAGATGCTAAATCTTTCGATACCCTGGCACCATCAGCTTTCTTTACCACATTTACTTATGCACCCATTTTGTCTTCAGCGATTATGTTGGGTAGGTGAGCATCACAGAATGCCGGATTGTTACAACAAAGTGTTCTTGTGTTGAGGGAGTACTTGAGTTGAGGCCCAATGTCCATCTGCAACCTTAATTCTTAACATATAGATATGAGTACATAGTTCTATTCCCCTCTTGTTATATATATATATTTACATATGTAAATATGTCTGTATTTAGACCTCTATAAATGTTCTTTGCCTCCTGGTTCTTTCCTCTATTTTCTTTACTTTCCTCTTGTCCCACCATCATGTTCGGCCTTCATTAGGGTTTAGTAATTCCTCAGTTCTACATTGCCCTTGATTAAGCCCCACTAGGCATCCTACACCCTTCTCTCCATTGGTTTTAGTTCACTTGTTGCTCCCTTGTCCCTGGGTTGGTTGCCCCCACCTACCTTTCTCCCACCTCCCCTTCTCCTGTATCCTCCTGGAACCATTGGTCCTGTTCTTTTCATTTCCAAGTTATTTATCCTGCCTATCTTATCTAGATAGACATGTGGAGACATTAATAAGCGCAAAAACCCTGCAAAGCCAAATAGAACAACAAAGGAAATCAAGACCAACAAAACAATAACACCACCAATGACAAGAACAACAAAAAGAAAGTCACTGACAAAAAATAGAAAGGGCTGTAAATAGTTCAAGGTCTGTTTTTGGCATTTACAAGTGTTTTCCAGTAGAGTCTGATGGGGTACCACACTTGGTCTTCAAAGTCTATTTTTGGTATTCCTCAGGGATTTCATCACTTTGCTCCCCTTGCTGCTCTGTTGCATGCCCTTTGTGTTTCGCTCCAGCATGATGGGATCAGATTGTGCACAATTCCCGCACTCTGTCTCCAGTATTGTTCCCCGAAGTGCTATGGTTTAGTGAGGGACGTCGTGTCTCGTGGTGGGGACGGCCCTATGGTCCTCCCTGTGTGTTGTCTGCTCTGAGCAGGAACATCATCCTCCGGGCTTGGTGGGCGAGGATGTCCTCCCCTCCCTCTCCATCCCTTTTCATTTCTCCCGTGTGCTCTAATCAGAGGTTTCCCTCTCCCCAAGCTGTAGCCCCTGTGCTGTCATCTGAAGTACATTCTTCTGAGGGGGGGTGGGGTGTCCACATAGTTGGGATTGGGCCAGTCCAGCAGACCTCTCTATCGGTTCCCTGGTACATGATGGTATGTGGTATTCATGTCTTGGTACATTGGGTTTAAGCCTGCTATCTCTCTCCCTCTCCTGTGGATATATAAACAATACCTCACCTTGGGTGAGTTAGTGCCCTGCTCCCTCTTACCCGTTACTTTTTTTTCTCTTTCTTTACCCCTCTTATTAGTTGGCTGCCGTATGTATCCCTGGATTGGGTTTGGACCCTGCTATAGTTGCTGGACATCACCCCAGGGATGTGTGTACATAGTAGCTTTCCCCCTAGGCCCCGCTTTTTTTTTAAGCTTACCTCAGCGGACTCACATTGTATTTGTCCTTTTGTGCATGGCTTACTTCACTTCACATGATTTCCTTTAATTCTTCCCATGCGGTGATATGCTTCATGCGTTCATTGCTGTTTTTTAGGGTTGTGTAGTACTCAATTGTATTCATGTATCACCATTTTTTGATCCATTTGTCTGTTGGTGGAAATTTGGGTTGTTTCCAACTCCTTGCACTTGTGAACTGTGCCGTGATGAACATTGGAACACAGATGTCTGGCCTCTTCTGGGTATGTGCTCAGTAGGGGGATTTCTGGGTCTTATGGTAGCTCAATTTACATCTGTTTTATACATTTCCAAATCGATTTCCATAATGGCTGCACATACCTACAGGTCCACCAGCAGTGGATAAGAGTTCCTATCTCCTCACAGCCCCTTCAACACTTGTTACTTTCTGATTTTTTGAATTGGGCTATCTTTGAGGGTGTTAGGTGGTATCTCGTTGTTTTAATTTGCATTTCTCTTATGGCTAATGATCGGGAACATTTTCTCACATGTTTATTAGCCATTTGGATTTCTGCCCCTGTGAAACTTCTGTTCAAGTCCTTTGCCCACCTCCTCAGTGGGCAGATAGTTTTTTTCTTATTGCAAGCTTGCAAAGTATTTTGGTTTTAGTAATAAGGCCTTTGTCAGCTATGTCATTTCTAAAAACGTAAGAAAACATTTTTGAAAACTAAGTACATTGCCGGGTCCCAAGTTTATAATAGGGTCGCTATGTGTTGCAATTGACTCTATGTCAGTGAAATATTTAGATACATTGACATTGGTATATACAGGTTGTTTTCTTTCCATTCAAATTGCATTTGCTCGGTCAATTAGTGTCTCTTTGGAGGACTGCTCTTTATTGCACTGATATGACCCTGTTGTTATTGTTGTGTGCCATCCATATAATTCCAACCAGTAGAGACCCTGTATGACAGGATAGAACCGACCTCTAGGGCTTCCTGGGCTGTAATCTTTACAGGAAGAGATCATCAGGTCTTTTCTCCCACTGTACCTCTGAGTGGGTTTGGACCACAAAGCTTTTGGTTAGCTAGGGCATAATAAGTATTATACTGCCAGCGTTGATAAATGGAACTGTAAGCCCCAGTTAATCATATACCCTGAGAGCCTGACTAATGAAATTGGCAGTCTGTTCTAGAAGTCTTAGCCAGGAAGACAGCATGGTCATGAATTTGTGCATTGTGTTTTTAGCCTTTTCCATAAGATAGGCATAGCTCCCATTGCTCTGTGTGTGCGCCATCATTTCGAAGTGTAAATGGAGACCCATTTAGAACAATGTTATTATTTCTTTGATCATTTTTCTTGCTAGCTAATGCAGAGTCAGTTCTCCAGTCGCAACAACTCTATGTGAAACAGAATGAGATACTACCTACGCCTGGCCTTCTTCAGAACATTGTTGCAGTCACTGGGCCAACCCATCTCATTGTCTTCTTTTGTGCGGTCTGTTCACTTTACAAAGTATGGTGTCTTCCTCGAAGAACAGGTACCTTCATATAATACTAAGTCCAAAGTAAATGAGACAAAATGCCATCATCTTTCCTTCAAAGAGCTGTTCTGCCTGAACTTCTTCCAAGACAGATTTTTTTCATTCTTTTGACAGTACATGGTGTAGTTAATATTCCTCACCAATACTATAATTCAAATGCATCAATTCTTCTTCAGTCTTCCTTATTAATGGTCTAACTTTCACATGCATAAGAGGCAACTGGAAATACCACAGCTTAGGTAAGACCCATCCTAATCCTCAAAGTAACAAACATCTTTGCTTTTTAATACATCATAGAGGTCTTTTGTAGCAGGTCTTTTGTCAAATACAATGTCCTTTAACTTCTTGAGCTGATTCCATGAAAAGCGATTGTGGATTCAAGCAAATTTAAATCCTTGGTAGCTTTAACATTTTCTCTGTTGATCATGATGTTGCTTAATAGTCCAGTTATGAGGATTTTTTTAAATGTTGAGTTGCAATCCATACTAAGGGCTATAGTCTTTGATGGTCACCAATAATTACTTTCAGTCCTTTTCATGTTCAGCAAATACAGTTGTGCCATTTGTATGACAAAAGTTATTCATGGTCCCCCACCCCCAATTCTTATACCACCTGCCTCTTTTTATAGCCAAGCTTCTGAGAATATTAGCTTAGCATATACATTGAAAGAAGAGCCCTGGTGACTAGTAGATTATGCTTTGGGCTGCTAACTGCCAGGTCAGCAGTTCAAAATCACCAGCTCCTCTGCAGGAAAAAGATGAGGTTTTCTATTCCTGAAAAGATTTATAGTCTGAGAAACCCAGAGGGGCAGTTGTACTTTGTCCTATAGAGTCCTTTGACTTGATGAAAGTGAGTGATACAAATTGAATACCTATGGTGAGAGAACACAAATTTGATACCCTTATTTTCAATATTAGGGAACATATTTTACCCTGAGCACATTTCCACAAATAATTGGAAACATTGCAATAGTGTTACTAGCTTTGTTTTGTCTAGCACATTACCATTGTCCTGCAGCTGCTTCCAACTCATAGCAGCCCTATAGGAAAAAATGGAACTTCTTCATATTGATTCCAAGATTGTAAATCTTTATAGGAACAGGCTGCCACAGCTTTCTCCCATGGAGCTGCTGGTGGCTTCAAACCATGGACATCTTTGTTAGTAACTGAGAAATTGTCCATTGTACCACAATGCAGCAGGCTTCTAGATAGAAAAAAATGTGGTTACAGAGAACTCTTTTCAGGATTTTTCTTCCTTCCTTAGTTTAATTCCAACAGGACTTTCTGATGTGAAATGCATTTTTCATGGTCTTCTTAGTATTTTCACTGTCATAAAATTTATGCAATGAAATCTGTAGTGGGAGAACAATCACAGAATCTTGTGGGTGAGGCTTTCATTGTGCCTTAACTCAAATACAAATTAGTAGTTGCACAATCGTGACACAGACTAACACTCTAATCAGGAAGGAGCTGAAAATGAGGGAAGGGAAAAACTTCATATTGACTCATGTTATCTTCCATTTTTCCAAATTTTTCAAAGTCGTGAAATGAGGAGTAGGAAGCAACTTTTATAAGCTGGCAATGTATTTAGACTTACTTTTAAAATGTCCTCACCTCCACCCCACCCCCCACCCCCTAAAAAGGAAGGAAGAGAGGGATGGCAGGAGGAGGAAGGAGAAAGAAAGAAGAAAATATAACCAAGCCTCTCAGTTTTAGGAACTTGTAAATACAAGCAAATGAATTAAAGATGATATCTATCTGGATTTAAATAAGGATTCACATGATTATCAAAATAGCACGCAAATAACGTGGTGGTTGAGTATATTCCCAAAAAAGTAAGAACAAAACATATAGTAGTGGCACCTACATGTCAATTGTGTGTGTGTGTGTGTGTGTGTGTGTGTGTGTGTGTATATATATATATAGTGCTACTCACTCTCACTATATATATATAGTGCTACTCACTCTCATTAATTAACACATAGTTATGTATCTTACTCTTGAGATTATGACTTCATTGAAAGCCAAGATTCAAACCTTTCACATCCTTCACCTCACTCAAAAAATGTTGTACACAAAGTAAGCTCAATAAATGATTGTTATATTGTTATGTTGTTGCTGCTATTTTCTTTCTACCAGTTTACATAGGAAATATGAAAATATTTATTCAACTATAAATGTTGAGTTTTGAAATTTATATATATATACTTATATGTGGAAAGGTGGAGAATAGCTTTAAGCTATTATTTATACTGCCCCCTTGTCACTTCCTCAGCTAACACCAATCTTTGAATATGCACTAAATAATTCTGTCAGCCAGAGGGCTGGAATAGGACCAGGCCAGGCACAAAGGGTTTATAGTAACGAATACTTTCAGTAAAACACTAGCTTAATTTTAGATAGGATGATATTAATGTGCTCTCTAGGGAATAAAAATTTTAAATGGTTTACATATTATCAAGAGGTAATGATAGTATAATTTGCAATTTTGTCTAAAAGACATAACCATTTGTATCATATATCTCATTATTAAAAAGGTTAAAAGTAAAAAATAAAATATTCTCTATTAGAGGATTAAAAGTCTCGGTCTTGAGAGTCCTTTTTAATCATAAATGCATTTAACACACACTAAATACCCCCACCCCATTTGAACCACTTGGTTATTAAAAAAAAGACTGAAATGAGTTTTGGGACAGAGGGTAGGACTTCTTGACATGGTTGTCATTATCTTTACATTTTTTAGATAATAATTATTAAAACAATTAGTCCAGAATGTATGTGCTAATTGTTACATATGTATATATATTCCCTAAAACCAGAATTGCGCGGGGTGGAATGCAGCTTTCGTAGTACACATTTTTTTCCTCTAGTCAAGCATCAAGCAAATCACTCTTAGTTAGTACACCCAGTGGCGTCGCCTGGGAAACTTCTCTCTGGTCACAGTGAATTTTTTGTAAAAGCTGTTTTTTTGAGATGGCCGATTTAGGAGAACCATGTGCAGCTGTGAAATTTTGTTTCCTGCTTGGGAAAAATGCCACACTATGGGAAAAGCTCAAGTGTACAAGTGGTTTTCTTGCTCCAAAAAAGGTGAAATATCAATTGATGACAAACCTCATTCTGGATGTCCAACAACTTCCTGAATAGAAGAAAATATAGACTCGTAGTGCAGTTGGAGTTTGTTCCACCAGGTCAGACTGTTAATCAAGCTTTCTTTTCAGCAGTTCTGTGAAGATTGTATAACAGTGGGTGACCGATAAAGGGCCTGATTTGTGGCAGACAGTGGTTTTGTCACCATGGCAAAGCACCTGGTAATGCAGCCATCTCAGTGTGCCATTTTTTGGCCAAAAAACAGAATGCTTCTCTTGTCCCACGCACCTTACTCACCTGACTTCATTCTGTGTGACTTCTTTTTAGTTCTGCGAATGAAGAGGGACATGAAAGAACAGCAATTTGATGATATAGAAGAGGTGAAGAAAAACATGAGGGAGGTGTAATCAGCCATCCCAACAGATAGATGAGTTAGAAAAATGTTTCAAGAATGGAATTGGGATTTGACAAATGTATTAAGTGTAATGGAGAGGACTTTGAAGGTGAATATGTTGTTTTGTAAAAAAATTAAATACATAGCTTTGACAAAAATTAAGATAGATCTATATATCTGCAGAGGAGACACTATGATTTAAAATGTGGATATTTTTTCCATATTTAAAAAGAACAATTGCTGTCAAAATTAATTAACGATTAGTTTCTTTCTTTTTTCTCCCTACACATGTTTGGGAGGGTTTTAATTGAAAGCATCATGAATATAAAATACACAATTACTTTAGAATATTCCTGGTCTTTCAGTTACCAAAATATTTGCTTTGCACCAAAAGGTTCAAAGACAAGATTAACCCACAATTATTAAATAAGTGTGAATTCACCTTACTTGCCATCCTCCTCTTATATAGCACGTGTTTGAAATGTCAGACTTTATTCTATTGGAATGTGAACCAATGTGCTTTCATGCTCCCATACAACAATCAATAAGATCCATGACATATACGGCTATTCAATCGTGGAGAGAGCACCAATTGATATTAATGAGGGTTTTTGTTTTGGGGATTTTTTTTTTTTGGCTTTGACTAAAAGTATGGTCATTTTGTTTGCCTTGAAGTGGTCATTTTGTTATCATTTGTATATTGGTTGTTGCACAGTATAGGGAGTGTGTTCATAATTTTTGAAAACACCTAGAGATACTGAAAGAGGAAAGGCATACATAAATTTAAAATGCTATTATTGCCTTTATTTTAAACTCTTATATTTTGAGTTTTCTAAATAATGCAAAAACCATAAAAAGTACAAATCAAAGCGCTTCTCAGGCATTTGGCTGAGATCAAGTGCAAAGTACAAGTCAAATGCACAAAACTCCAGAAAGCGAAACGTTTTCTAGGCATCAATTTTAATAGTATACTCCTGTTCAGATATATTTCTAACCCACTGAAAACAAGACTAATTCGTTTTTAATTGATTAGAAATATATCAACAGGAGTCATGCAGAAGCAAAGCTTCTAAAAAACCACAAAAGAGCTGATCCTATTAGCTGAACTTTCACTGTAAAAAAAAAAGAGATAGGAGCTCCAAGAGGGGGGAACAGGTCCTCTATTTGGCCACCCTTGCCACATCAAATTTATTATATCTACAGTAAGGAGGTTGGTATCAGCAGAAGCTACTCATTCATAGGTGGCAAAAGGACGAAGAATGAGGGCAGATGAAGAGCTACCCTCAAAAACTATTTTAGTTTCATTTTCAGTGTAAAATTTGGAACGTTCACAGTTTTTCTTCAAAGAAAATAAAGGTGACTTATGAGAATACGTTTATCGAGAATTTCAAGCACCCAAATCCCAGTCAAAATATCAGAATTTAGTATTTTACGTTAAACACACTCTTCTCTTCCAATGATGATAAGAATGTATTAGCAGAACATTTTTGTTCACTGGGGAGCAAATAAAATCCTATCCTTAATGGTGGCTATGGTGTACTGTTGGGAATAGAAACAGTCCCCGGTTATGTGAACATATTTTGCAAACATTTTTTTTCTGTTTATTTTTCTAGGTCACCAAAAGTGTCAAGACTGTCTCCTGATTTTTGTTGTCCTTGTTGTTTTATTCTGGCATTTCCTACAGGAAAACATGGCAATGAATTTTCAAAAAAAGATTGATGTTAATTAAATATAACACCAACACATTAAATATAACTACCAACACATCTACAGGTAAGCTGTGAATAGTAAAAAAAACAAAACACAGCAAAATAAGATTCTGCTGTGCTAGGAGTCCACCCAGAGAGTTCTCCCTGCAGATTGCATGTGTCATTTGAAACCAAATAAACTACTGTCCACGGTACATAACCATCAGTATTCCTGTGTTTTAAAAATACGATGTTAAGCAGTGATCTTGGCAGGTGGCGTGGATTTCTGTATTCAGATTGCAAATACTATGGTAAGGAAAATCATTTACTGAATGTAAATTGTGGGGAGGAAACTTTAAATATTGTTCTTAGGGGAATATTCAATGAATAAAATTGACATTACAAACTCACTTTTACCTGGTTCACATCTGTGAAAGGGTAGAGGGCAAGAGTTGACCAGTTTGACCAAATCTTGGTTGCAGTTACACTATAATGATTTTCTATAGCATATGAAAATTAACTATGTCTTATGAGCAATAATCAATATTGAAATTGTTCGTATGAATCTTTCATTCTAAGAACTCATGCTTCTAAAATAGACATTGTTTAAAAAATGAAAATGTAACCACAGTCAATTGGTTTATTCAGTGTGTGTGTGTGTGTGTGTGTGTGTGTGTATTCCTTCAAACTAGGTTTTCTCATATAGTTAACATAAAAGTTTAAAGAAGTGAATTAATTTGTGTTTTCAAGTGACTATAGCAGAATCTTGTGGACACAGTGATTCGAGAGATGAAAAGACATACCTAATGCATTGATCAATCAGTTGATCTTTTTCTTTGTTGTCCTTGAGAATAGCCGATTTTATTTTTAATCATTCTATAAGCAAGTAACTGGAATGGGGTATGTGTCTGACTATAGGTATGTGTCTATGCTTATGTCTATAAATGTGTGTGAATATATATATGTGTGTGTGTATGTGTTTATGTATAGAGATAATATTATTTTACTTAAAAGCACGCTGTTCCATGATTCTCTCTCTTAGAGGGAAGGTCACCTTACAATAAGGCCTTTTTAGTAGTTGCATAAGCACATCACCTTGGAAGGCATCCAAAATGAAGTGGTCTTATACTAAATTCTCCTTGAAAACTAAAATGTAAGGAAAGCACAATATTTTAGCTAATAAGTTAGATAATACGTGACTACGTATAAACTCTATACTCATATTTATGAAAGAAAATATATTAGAGAATTTGTTTATAGGGATTTTAGTCAACGTCCTGGCATGTGAGCCCCACCCTGCACTCTTGCTGGAAGTCAGAGAAATTAAATTATTTTGTGTGCTTATAAATAATCTCATCATTTATAAGTTGTTCCCACCAGTTGTTCTCTCAAGAAAAGATATTATATTTTATTGAATTTTAAAGTTTTAATTGATTTTAACATAGCTTATATTCCCTTTTCTTGATGATTTAAAAAGTAACATAGGTAAATTAATAAATTGGATAAAAACTACTATCTAGGAATATCCTTTTTATTTGACAGAAGAGGTAAGTGTGAGCGAGATAAATTGTTTTCCATTGTTGTTGCTTGTCTTTCAAGGTATTTTAAAAGGGTCACATTTTGAGGTTTTTCTATAACAAACCGTAAAAGTCATTTTCACAAGTCTTTGGCTCTATTCTTGTCTATAAATTCTGGCAGGTGAAAAATGTAGTTTTTTTGTTTGTTTGGAAAACTACTTTAAACCTCTACCCAGTTTTTACCTCTTCATTCTCATTCTTTTTCTCCTTCCCACGACTAATTTTTAAAAATAAATCTTTTAAATAAGAAATAATTTTGTTTTTTTACTTATAGCATACAAGGAGTTAAACAATAACAGTTGCTTGATTTATGAGCAAGAGAAACATCTGAGTTTTAAATACTTCCAAAGAAAAACGAATTTATGAAAGATAAACACAGCCCATAGACTACTTTGGGCAATACTTTACCCCAATTCTCTTCTTTTTAAAGATAAGACATCAGTGCCCAGGGATAATAAAGCTCTTCATTTATTGTTCCAGAGGTAAATACTGTAGTCCTGTCATCCATTCACCTTTTGTTACATATTCAGAGTCACAGCCACTTAGACAGCCAATGTATGTTTTACATATAATTCATACTCTTGATTATTTAAACATTGAACTTGATTTACATATCTTTAACACCTATATACTGGCTCTGTTCACATCCTATCTCCCTGCACAATTGCTCCATTTTCTAGTGCTCTGATCTTGTTTTTACCCTCACTCTATTGAATATGATTAGCTGTTGTTTCCAACCAATTCTTATTCACAGAGGAAGAAAGTCACAGTTGTGAGATTCACTAAGGAGACTGATGCTAAATCTATTTCTCCTGCATAGGTGTTGGCTAGATTTCGAGGTATCCAAAACAAGGAAATCCCCTAGGACAAGTGCCAATGTTCTCTGATTTTTAATGAAATCACATTTTAATCATAGAAAAAGCTTGATAAGGAGCTTATCATAAAATTCACTAAGGTTTCGAAACTATTTCAAGAAAGTGAAAAGAGGTAGCAAAGGAAAAATCTGATAGATATGTATAAAAATTTATGTATCAGTAAAATGTACCAGTAAAAGCACAATGAAGAATGTCTATATCTACATAAGAAGATCCTAAAATATCTGTGTGTGGTTATATGACAGTTCAGAATACACTGCAGATTGGCTTCTGTGTGCATTAGTAAGAAAAACTAACTTTCTAATGGATTCAACATTTTTTACAGGGTAGAGAGGGAGAATTCGAATAATTGGTATAAGCCAAAAGAGAAGAGCAATATTGAGACTATGGGTTTTGTGCTTATAGACACATCTGTACAAAATCACTATTTTAATAAAGAGAGACATACCATTAAACATACAACATGCGTCATATTTCATATACCAAACTCATATGTGTATGGTGTATATTGTGCAGCTGTAAATGATTAGGCAATTTAAAAAATGCAAGACCTTACATGTGATAATCATCACTATTAAAATGATTAAATAATTTTGCTTTTGTCTAACAAAAATTCAAAGCCTACCTCTTTAAAACTCTGAATTGAAGAGGTCTTTGCTGCTGGAAAATTATAGCTAAATGTCTTGTCTATGCTAGATTGGTATCTACCCCTCCTCAAAAAAAAGATTGGATAAGGTATAAGGATACACACCTTTGAAACATAACTGCTTGTGATTTGGTAAATTATACTCCAGCTATCCTACAGAAAGGATAGTAGCTCTTATTTCATTTAAGTATTGAGAAATAAAATAAGGATAGGGAAACAATGTGTGGAGGAGAGAAGTGAGTATAATAAATCAGTTTTTCTTCTAAATGTCTCCATTAAATCTTTTTTAATCCTCTAAAAAAACTCATATAAAAATGACTAGATTTTGACATTGGTGGGCAAAACAAACCTTCATCCAGGTTTATGGACCCAGGGAGAGCCTTAAGCAGGAAAGTAGTTCTCTTTATGTAAGGTCATCAAGGGAAAGCAGGTTCTCTTACCATAAAGGAGGTAAGAAAGAGTGGGCCTTCAAGAAGATGAATAGGTTCTGAGAAGCGAAATGAAAGTTCCAAGGAAGGTCTGAGCACAGTTTCAAGAGAAGGCTGAAAGAGACATTATTCTATGGGAGAGCATTGTTTGTTCATTCAGAAATGACTTCCCCTGTATAGTCTTCCTTAAATCCTTGCCCATAATTTGGAGCGCATTTTTGTGAACAACAATGTAGACACACTGGCAGTCAGTGCTGTGTGTGTGAGTGCATGTCAGGGATAAAGTAAGGGGCTGAAAGTAAGAGGGAGAGAATTTAGAATGAAAACAATGACAAATTATTTTGAACCTGAAGCAAAGCAGGCAAGCTGTTCACCCTGATTGTGTGTGTCTCTCTCTGTTTATAAATGGTCCACTTCACACACTGCATAAAAAGCCCCAGAAAAGAAAAAAAATTTGGAAAAATGTTTTATTTTTAAACGTTTTAAATCTTTTACAACAATAAAATTTTGCATCAATATAAACCCCTTGACTAAAATTGTTCACATTAAACATTACAGTGAATTATTTTCTTTTTGACACCCAACTCATCTTTGAGTTTCCTTTTAAACACAACACAGAATTTTTGAAAATAAATAATTGTTGGTAACTGCAATAGGCAATTTGAATAAAATAGTTGAAAAAGCAACTCTTAATGAAAATAGCGTTTATTATACATCAGTTACTAAATGAATAAACTAAAGGATCTTTCTTTAAATTAATAACTTCAAAAACGTTTAATATACAAAACTGTACAATTATAAAGTCAGCAGAAATATTTGGGTTAACTCAGATTTGAATCATAGCGCTTAACTGTAAGGAGAAAAACTAAAAACTCAAAATGGTTGTAAACCATGAACTAAATAGGGGACAGAAGGGGTACAGAACCAAAACCTAATTATGAACAGAATGCAAAAGCTTGATTTAAAAAAAAAAGGTCTAGAATTTGAGTTAATACTGTTTATCAACCTGCAACTGGGGGAAACACAGTGTAGTGGACCAAAGGCCTGGCAGCCCATTCTAGCGCATCATGAACACTGGGTCCAAGGATTTCCTGGTCCTTAGGTAGCTTGGAGCTTTGTCTCCTGCAGCTGTGCTTGGAGGGAAGGCCTATCTGCCAGTCCTGGTGGACTGTGTCCCCAGCCATGTCTGGCTCTTAAGGAATGGGTATTGCGTGCTTGGTCCAGCTCAGCACAAGTGCCATTTCTGAGAAAGAAGTGGGCCCATGGACCTGGCTTGTGGACAGGAGAGCTGGCAATAAAGCCACAGTAACTATATATGCTTGGGATCTTTACACATCCTAGCGATATTTTTGTTGTTGTAGTTTTTTTTTTTAAATATAGGAATACAATACAAACAGCTATCTACACACACACACACACACACACACACACAGGCTTGCACCCATATGCACAGAGCCACATATACAGAGAGGTTAAAAAAAAAGGCAGAAACCCAGAAGCCTGGGCACACACTAGCTTGCTCCATTGCGTGGCAGGCTCCACCAGCTGTGCTTTTCAAAGATGAGGCTGGCGATGACTCCCCAGGAACCCAAGCGCAAGACAACTGCATATACACACACGCGAGAGGAGGTTCTACAAGTCTGGACCAGAGTCCCTGTGATCTTTGCCAATCAATTAATTGTCATCTATACAAAGTAGAGAGCGCGGGTCAACCCCCGCCCCTCCCCTCCTTGGCAAGTCCATTTCCCATTCCAAGAGCAGGCGAGCAGGCGGTGAGCTAGAGGTGAACAGGACTGAGAGGTGCGGGCTCTGTCTGTAGACAGCATCTCTCTGGTCTTCATCTCTAACCAAAGCCCTCACTTGTGAAGGCAATCTTTCGCCAAGGAGTGCAGAGATGATTTCAAAGAGGGCCACAGGTCTGTTGAAGTGCCCTGCGGAGGTGGGTAGCTCCTCAAACCAGCACTGGAGAAATGGCTGCTGTACAGCATCCTCACCGCCACTCACACGGACCTCTTTTACCCAACATCACTGTGGAGTCCGTCCGGGCTGGGACATCAAATCTCTATGTGAAAGACAGACGGAGGGGACTCCTCGGCCCGGAGGGAGGGCAGAAAGGTGCAAAATTGTTTCTCCTACTTTACGCTAATTTACCAGCCCAACTGATTTTCCATCTCTGCTCACCCTATGCACTCAGACCTGGGAAGGGAGACACAAACGCGCGCGTGCGCGGGAGCGCGGGAACACACACACACACACACACACACAACCATCTACAACAACTCTCCATTGAATCATATTGTCTACATACAGATATAGAATGGGAGGGTGAGGTTGGAAATCTCCTTTTCCTCTTAAACCTCCCCTCCCTTTTCTAAGTGATTAAAAAACCATCAGGTCAACGAAGGAATAATAATAGCAATAATAACGTGGAGTGGTTCATTAGATACAAATTATGTCACAAATATTGTGTACAGCTTGTAGTAAAACACCGCAGACATTTAGAAATGCTATAGAAGGTTTTTTTTTAATGCAAAACTAGTCTATTGTAAAACAGATTTCACCTGAAATACAGCTGCTATATCCAAGGCGCTGAAAGGTTATTCAGAGGCACACATCTGTCTTCCCACCCACCTCCCATCCCGCCCACCTTACCCCACTCTTGCTTTTTCTAAAGAACAAGGACCAAACAAACCTCACTCAGAGTAAATAGCAGGTATTGATGAGTGGAAAAGGTTGGAGGGGCTGTTGCTCAGGGAGCAGGGAAGAGGAGGTTCCTGCCAAGACTGCTGAATGCAACTGTGTATCAGCATGGGCCAAGTATAGATGTATGTATGGGTGTGCTTCCTCTCTCAACATAAGTTATAACCCACTGTGTAAAATATATAGATATCTATGTATATATATGCATTATGTACGTATGTATATGTACACATACACATACATATGAAGGAGGGAAGAAAGAAAAAAGAGTACGAGATATCTAGATAGTAATAATAAAACTGGAGCAAAAGAAGGAGTGAGAGAGCAAGAGAAATCCGCACTGCTCCCAGAACCTCTGGCCGCGTTCCTCCCTCCTCCAGTCAGAGATCGTGGCAGGACGTGTCTGTTTTCACGGTGTGGGAATAAACATCATGTGGCTGCTGGTCCCCTGGAGGAGTCATTCTTTTCTCTTTTTGTCTTCGATTACAGAACCAGACACGCACCACTTCTTTCTCCAACTGGAGGCTGTCTGCCAGCGAGGAGATCTCCTGTGCGGCAGGCTTGGGGCACTTGAGGAAATGCGTCTCCAGTACGCCCTTGACACTCACCTCAATGGAGGTTCGCTTCTTGCGCTTGCGACCCTGCGCCGCGATCTTGTCAATACTGGTTGGGCTCCCGGTAGACGAATCGGCCTCCTCCAGCCACTTGTTCAGCAGGGGTTTCAGCTTACACATGTTTTTGAAACTCAGTTGCAAAGCCTCGAACCTGCAGATCGTGGTCTGCGAGAACACGTTGCCGTACAGAGTGCCCAGCGCCAGCCCAACGTCGGCCTGCGTGAAGCCCAGCTTGATTCTTCTTTGTTTGAATTGTTTGGCGAACTGTTCCAACTCATCCGAGGTTGGCGTCTCCTCATCTGAATGATCTTGGCAGTGGTGAGAGCCCAGGTCGCCGTGGTCTGGGGGCTCCCGGAGCACCGGGTGAAGGCTCTGTGCAGAGGCAGCGGCCGGTGGTGGTGTGAGTCCCCCATGTTCCAGCATGCCGCTCACGGTGAAGCCTGGCTGTGAGTACACGTTGAGGGGTTGGCCACTGGTCGTGATGGATGGATTCTGAGCTGGGCTCGCCCCCCAGGCGTTGGGATGGTTAGCGTGCGGCGAGTGGTGAGCGACGTGAGGCGAGCGGTGATGGATGAGCGCACCCAATTGCAAGTCTTCGCGCCCGGGCTTCACGTCCTGTTGGTCCAGTGGGCTGGTGGCCAGCGTAGAAGACCATGGGCCCCCGTCGCTTAGACTGGTCACCCAATGATGCCCTAGGGGATGCCCATTGCTGGGAACTCCCTGCAAGTAATCACTTTGGAGAAGTTTCTGAGGGTTGCGGAAAGGACTCCCCTGCTGCATGCCCGCAGAGTCTGCATGGACCAAGGAGCTGGAACTGAGAATGCTGTAGGGATTCGAAGCAGCTGTGGCCATGGTCGGTGAGGATCCCCTACTAGTTATAATGTGGCAAGGGGAGCAGCTTCAGCCTTTGACATCTACGGTGTGGGGGAGTCAAAGCCGCCAGCGCTGGTTACCGGCACCTGGGGTGACCAATCACAACTCGTCTTGGCCTAGCCAACCTCGGGCTCGGCCAATGGCTCAGAAGGGGAGGCTGGGCTCACTTTCCAAATTGGTCTGGCGGAGCACGGGAGTTTCGGTGAGATCCAAGCAGGAAGTGAATCAATCTTTCATCTTCATTGGCTGCTTTGAGCTGAGTGGCGGCGGCTCATTAGGTTAACTCTTTCCCAGCCGCTTTGTGCAACGCCCGGGGTTTTCTGACGCTGAGGGTAGGACCGGGAA
This sequence comes from Echinops telfairi, assembly GCF_000313985.2. Taxonomy (NCBI): domain Eukaryota; kingdom Metazoa; phylum Chordata; class Mammalia; order Afrosoricida; family Tenrecidae; genus Echinops; species Echinops telfairi. Next base: position 1,304,658 of record NW_022111319.1, read on the forward strand.
GTGCAATTGTGGCGGTCAGGAGTAGGATTAGGGATGGGCAACAAACTAGATTTTACAGCTCCAATAACGTGCCTAGTTAAAGAAAGAAAAACAATTAAGAAAAGAATGAAATCAATTTAGATGCCATTGTTATCAGGTGGTTAGGGATTTTTCGTTGTGTGCGGTGGGGAGGGGGCCTGCAAAGCGAAATCTGACTACAAACCTTGAGCGGAGGAGCGAGGAGTGTCGTCCATAGGATCCTAAATCAATAAGATTGAAGTCTATGGTTTTGTTTTATTTCATTGCGTACAAGAATCCCCATACCAAGGTCCTGAAAGCATCTAAGAAAGAAATGCTGGGTTTCTTCTGAAATTTTTGGTTTATGGTATGAAGAGTTGAAACAATCGGGGAAAATATAATCAAATGTGATATTTGCAAAAATCAGATTTTAAACGTTTGTCTCCCAATTCTTTTGGTCATTTGGAAGCCTTACTGCTGCACGTCAGCTCCAATCAGTGGTCCCACAACTTCTGTCAGAAGCATAGCATGTTAAGAGAGTGCAGTCCTCTCTCACACTCTTAAGTACACACTCAAGAGAATTTCAGGACCACTGCAATAGGTTTTGTTCCTTTGAACATTGTTTTTCGTACTTACTATTGCTGAAAATAGTGAGAAAAGTGATGTAACTGGAAACCCTGATATTCAAAGTGCCCCTGAAATTCAGAGAAAAGGTAGTATAGAAGTGATCGATTGTTTGGGGACAGCATCACCCATCTCCATCCCCACCAAGCTTGAATGTACTTTCTGCCAGAATAGGGGTGTTGTTATATTTTCATGAGAAAACACATGAGTGTAGGACACCAAAGCTTTTATAAATTAAGGAAAAATAAGTCACATGCTAGAGAGTCCCTAGAAAAGGTGTTGCTTGGAAGCAGAGAGGGAACTGCAGACACCAGATTTGCTCTAGTTGAGAAAAGGCAACACCAGATAACCCCAAATAATGTCTGATGTTAAAAATTGACCACCCGTTGCATAATTTTGGAGGTGACTTTACAATGTAATTATATTTGCACTTGCAGAAGACAGCATCAGAGTTCCCTTATTGGTTTGAAATTCCATTAAATATATTGCAAGAGCTCCTAGGTTAAGCTTGATTTAAATTTGCATACATTTTCATATATTTAGCAGAAATAAAAGACGGCTTGCAGCTACCAGAAAGTCATTAAGGCATTAGTTTCTCTAAGAAGACAGATCTGAAGAAATGCAAGAAAATAAGAAAAAATACAAACAAGGTGAGCTTATTCTGCCATTCCTTTATATAGATAAAGAACAGGTATTTCCTGTGAAAGGAGTAATTTCTCAAGAGAACTCAGCAATAGGAGCTAATATTGATAAATGAAAACCTATCTATTAGTCAGGAAAACCTGGCATCTGAGATCTATTTTCTCATAAAAAAAAAAAAAGATAAACTGTAGTTACTGGAGAGAGAACCATTTGTCGTCTTTCCCCTCCTTCTACCTAATTGAAATTAGTTTCTTTTGTTGATGATGTCCTATTGTAAAAGCTTATCTGCTTTTAACCTAGAAATTAATCTTTCTTCCTTTCCCTTCCTCCTTCTCTTCTCCTGAGAAACGTTTTTTGCTTTGTTTTGTTTTGTTTTCGCTACCAATTGTGCATCTTCCTTTGTAGCAATGCAATCTCATTTGTATCAGGACTTTTGAACATTTGTTCCCCAAAGAAATAAGATCTTCTTAAAATCTAACAAAAAATCAAAGATTTTAGGTGTCCTGTTAGACTGTCTGTTCGAGGATTCATTTCCCATTTGTGTGGAGGCACTTTAGAGATCATAGGCAAATTTGCTGAAGAAGCCTTAGTTGTGAAAAGATCGTGATCATTGCCCTTTTATTGTGGTGCTGCTGCTCTGTTATTTCATTTTACTGTTTGTTTGGTTTTGTTTTTGTTTCTTTCCCCCTCCTCCCCTGTAATTGCTGCTGGACAAAATTGCTGTTAATCTTAGTTCAACCATTTTTTTGGGGGGGAAGGCAGTTATCAATTGATAAGGGCGTCTGGGTGAAGGAAGAAAATCAACCTTTCTCTTTTGGGTGGCCTTTTGCTTGGGGCACCTGGATTTGGATTTGCCAGTCTTGGAAAAGTGGTTCAAACCATTAGCCCGCGGTTGGGGGGTGGGGGGGACTCGCTAGAATTGGGTATCTGAGCAACAAACAGATTTTTCGCACTCTTCTTTTGCATTCTTTTAATGTAAAAATAGCTTTTGTCAGAGCAGACTCCATTGTCATCCTCTTTCTTTTTCTTTCCACGTTTATGCTATTTTTGAGACTGTGACTCTAGATGCAGCTTCTTGAATTCAGGTGCAATCACATCCTTTAGCTGCTGTATCAGAATCTTCTCTTACACATAAGGTATTTCCTTTTTCAAAGAATATGTCTGCATCTAGTCAAATTTTGTTGTTCTGTGTAATATAGTGGAGAGGTTTCCTTCACTCTCTCTTGTCAGTCTAACTTCCCAAGTGTAACAGATGCCGCTCTCAAGCGCTCCTTTCTGCAGATTCTCTTTATTCAGCCTTGCATATTTCTCCCCATGATCTGGGTTTCCATAGAGAGAGGAATAAAAGGGGGACCATAGTCACAAATCCCCTGCCCCATGCAAAAGAAAAGAGCCTCATTCAATAGTCGACCCGTCTGGACATGGGAGAAAAATAAGTCCATGCTAAGCTACTGTTGCAAAGAAGTGGTAACTTATTTTTCATAGACTGCATTTTTCCTTAAACTCGGTTACCACTGTCAAAACTGCTCTCTCCGGAGCACACATTGGTGCGCACTCCTCACCCCGATTTTGAATTCCAAGTCAGGTCCTCTGATCTTATTCTCCCCCCATCTTCTCCAGAACTTGAATAATTTCATGAGAGTTGAATCAACCAGGCTGGAGCAGCTAAAATTCGCCTTCCAGAGGAGTCAGTTTTGAAGTGGGCAAACTCTAATTGTAACGAATCCACACAAGCCTAGCAGCAGGTTTTGATTCATGTGCCAGGGAAGCAAGGGGGCTCCAAGTTCATTCTTCCTCAGGCTGCCTTCACTGCTACCTCTACCACACCAACTCTCCTCCCTACCCTATCCACTCTTCTCTCTACGTTTTTAATTGGGTAATTCAGTTCTTTTCTAAAGGAAAGGTAGACTTGATTTGCTTATGCATTCGTTTACTTATTTAAACCCGAGGGTTCCTAGTGGCGCTCCTCCCTTACAATATTGAAGAATATCATTTCCAGAACACCTTCCTAGAGCCCACCCCCCTCTTTCAAAGAAAAGGACCTATTTGGAAAATAAATTAAGCAGATCAATGTGATTCACGTGGCGCTCCTGTGGAAGCAGGAGCGCACGGCCGCAGCTGGGCAGACTGTGCCTATGTTACTTGTGAAGGCTTCCCAGCAGTGGGGATTACCCTTTCAGATTTCATATTTGAGTATAGATCAGGTGGCATCCTCATTATGCACACAAATCGTGGTGGGGGGAGGTGGTCTGAGGTGGAGACTAGATAGGACTGGATGGGGTCAGTAAAGGAGTCCAAAAAGACAGGTTTTGATGGTGAAGCTCCAGACGGTAAGATGTGGCACATAGTCTTCCGGATTGAAATCGTCACCTTCAACACCAGTTCCCTTGAAAACAAGAAAAGTTAAATGGAACGTCATGGGGATGATTACTTCGTTTTTCTTTTTTGATACAGAGGAGCAGAGGAGGGGAGGGGAACAATCGAACAGTTTTTCACAGCAGAGAAGACAGAGCATTTTCTCGAGCTGTTTGCAACTTTTACTGATGAGAAGTACTGGGAGTGAAACACAGTTTCCTATCAGAACATACTGTGACGGTCCGCCCACGCCTCCATTGTCCTCTTTATCATCCTTTGCTTGGTCTTCTTTCTGCGGATCCTTCTTCTCTTCGTTTTTATGTTTTTCTTTCTAAGTAACTGTGCATGGTACGGTAAGGGGCTCAGGGTATTCTGATCGCGAACACAACACAGCACAAGGTCACTTCGCAGTAGCCAATACACACTCAAGCTTCATTTGCTCATGTTTAAAGCTTTCTAGTGCCTGTCTTTGAATGTGAGGAAAATGATCTGCAGAGAAAAGGGAGGGAGAGAGGGTAGGGTAGATAGTTCACAAGGAGGACTGCAGCCCAAACAGGGTAATTTAAAAAATAAAAAATTCATCAAGTAAGATTTAATACAAACACCTCAATCTTCAAGTGCATTAGGCATTCTACAGCAAACTCAAAGCTCATGGGGAAGTGTTGAGGCAGTGTGTCTCTGGGAACAACAGGCAGGGAGGTTAGAGAACCAGCAGGAACAATAGATACCCTCATAGGAAGGGAGAAGACCCTCCCCTCGTTCTTACCACTTGGAGGTCCAGGGCCACTTGGTCCATTCTTAGTTTCTCTCCTGGGGTCACTTCCTCTCTTGTTTTTGCCATTGTCAGTATATGAACCCTGTTCTTACCAAATTCCAAGGAAAAAGTTCTGCGGAGTAGGGGCTATTGTGCAGTATCCACCATGTCCATCATTTTCCAGGCACCAGGATCTGAGGTGTCTGGGAAACATTGTGGCATTTGTCTGATGTTCATTTTGCACTACGGAAGGAGCCTACCTTGGAAGAACCCATGTAAGGTTTTTACAAAATACAGACTTCATGTTGGTTCTCTATCTTTTCAGTGAGTCAAAGTGTTTCAGTTCGTATTTTTAATTTGACTTTTCTTTACTGTCAGAAACATTGGAGACATTTAATGTCAAGAAAAGATTATTCCTAGCTGCACGACAAAACAAAGGACAAGTAGAGATTATCTATTAAATTCTGAATTAGTATCCAACTTTTGACACTTTTTATAAGTCAATTTAGTGAGTAATAGAGATGTCTCCAAACTGCAATTCGCTTCCTTCTTAGTGAATGGGTTAAGATTTTAAGTTACTAAACTGAGATCTTACGTTCATCGCATTCTGTCACTAGGCACCCTGCCTTTCCTTAGTATATAATATTTATCTGAATTGGGTAGAACCCCAAGTCCTCAAGTAGTGATAGAAAGCTGAACTGTAGATTGAAATACGGGTTCCTTTGAGAAAAAGATATTTAGTAAATAATCTGCTGACTGTCCAGGGCTCAAATTACCATCTTGGGACCACATAGTAGTCATGAATCTAATTTGTTGAACTTGACATTTAGCTAGCAATGAGCTTTAATTTGCTGTCATAATTCAGACATTTCTATTTTATTTTATTTGGGAGGGAGGGATACTATAAGAAAGACGGCTAATGATTTTGAGAGAAAAATATTGATTTTTTAACTATAAAAGGAGGGAGGGGGCACTGGAGAAAAGAACATTTTAAGAACCAATGCTTCTTTTGTTGTGATTGTGGTGTTAATTCTTGTTTGGGAAAAGTGTTAGACATCCTGTGTGTTCTTATAACCTCTGCCTCCAATACTTTGGGGGGAACTAATGTCTCTTGTGTTTTGTCTTACTCTGAATTTGGGAAGTCAATTTAACCAGTTCTTTGTGGGTGCTGGATCTGAGATCAGCTCCCTGGCATCCATCGAAATGCAATTCAGGCAGGGGCTTCCGCTGCAACCCCAAGTTATTTCACTCCAATCTGCCGAAAACCTGAGCCAGAAAAATCTAGCTGCTGTCCCAAAGCTGAAGGCTTGGCTTTGGTGAGAGGGAATTTCTTCAATCTAGGCAACAACTGTTCGTCTCACCCCTGGAAACTAACCTTAGCCTTGAAGGTGGTTGGGACAGAGTAGAAGAAGGAAGGGGCCATGCCAGTTTCAATGATTCCTTGGATGAAGTTATTTGGACCAAGTCCATATGATCCAGACAACTGGGAGCTGGTGAGAGAGAGGGTGGGGGAGAGTGGCTTCTTTCATCAGTTTCCTACCTACTGAAACCCACACCCAGCCTCTTGCCCTGTGCTTGTAGGAGGATCTGGAAAGACAGAGGCAAACTTGATTTTTCCCTGTGGGAGGTAAAGGGAGGGAGCAGCATGATTAGAAGCTTCAGTATTGCACTGGTGTGTTAACCAAGAGGCCACTAGCCTTGCAGGGATCCTTGATCCTGGACTGCCTGACTGTGCAAGCTAGTCTTTGGGCAGCTACTTCTCCTCTGCCATCAAGCCTCTCTGAGGCCCAAGACCATTTTATACCATGAATCCACCTAGGTAAATACCCAGCTCTCTTACACCATGATAAGGTGCTCAAGGTGGCACTTTCTTGGGAGGCAGTGCACAACCCTTCCACTGACAAATACTGTATGTCACCTCAGCTTTGCCTCAATAGCATCTCCTTAGGGTATGTATTTAAGAGAGAAGTATTCTTGGTGTTATATTTATGGTGTTGTTGGTAATCATTCTAAAATATTTAGCCACCCTAAAATATTTCATTGAAATCACATTGAGGGCTAGTGGATTTAAACTAAAAATAGTGATAATCTTGGGAACTCAAAGGGGATAGTTCTACCCTGTCCAATAGGGTTGTTATGAGTCCGAAGTGATTCTATGACTGTGAGGGTTTTTTTTTCCTTTTTCTTTTCATGAATCCTGCTTAGAAGGAGTCCTGGTGGCAAGTGTCTAAGCCCCCCCCCCCTCCACTGCTAACTAAAAGGGCAGCAGTTCAAATCTACCAGTTGAATCCCTCTATTGGAGAAAGACCTAGTCGACTTTCATAAAGATGTACAGCTTTGGAAGCCTGACGGGGCAGTTCTAAACTGTACTACCGAGTTGCTAAGAGTCAGAATCAACGCTATGGCACTGAGTAAATGTCCTCAAAAAGAACGACTTTCTGTTGTAAGCAGCCCTTAGGAGCAAGAGGAACCTTCGGTTTTAATAATAAGGCTTAAAGGAATCAAACGATTGCCATTCAGATTTATTTTGTGCATCCTAAACATTCCTTTTTACTTATTCAAGAGATAGGACAATAAAGGTTTCTCCTTTCCCCACTGACACCTTTCTGAGTGCCTCTACTTTTGGTTGCTTGCTTGCAATTAAACTGAAATTCAATCACCTGTGCTCTCATCGTCACCTTTGTATATAATATTCCCTCAAGTGCATCAGCAAACATTAGGTATGCTCCCCTAGTTAAAAAACAAACCAATGTTTAAATGGATCACATATATCTTTATGTATGGCATCTCTGTGTGTATATATGAGTGCATGTGAGTTTCTGAGAGTGCAAGAGTGAGAGAGTGCAAGAGGGGGGAGGGGGGAGAAGCGAGGGGAGGGAGAAAGGAAGAGGAGGCCCCTTGCATAAATTGCCATCAATAATTTTCTCAAAGCTGCAGAAATCGAGTCCTAGAGCTGTGGACATTTAGTTTCGTTTTTTTCAAACAGGTAGTTTAATAAGGAGCCAGGGTTGGTCCTACACAGACACCTACATCAGCTAAGAAAAGGGGCATTTCAGTCTCCCTTTATTTGATCCTGTAGAGTAGAAGAACTCAATTTTCAAACAAATCATGTATGCTCTTCATTTTTTTCAAGACGTCTGCAAGGTTTTCCAAAGAGGAGTAAAATAAATCACAACGTAAAAAGAGTTCCTTTGAGAAAGAGGTTTTTCATCCCCTGAGATTTTACTACAGGAAATGGAAAGAAATCAAACTTTCTAAAAAGGCCTTTAGTGTGATGATGAGTCACACTATACATATATTTACTCTTCTCTTTTCATGACTTTAGCGTGAGCTTTCTCCCACACAAATGGATTTAAATGCTAATAATTAATCCTACTATATTTTATAAACAGTGATAGTTGTAGATACTGTGAAAGGACACCAGAACTGTTACTGGGGAACATTTCCATGAATTTGGAGTGAAAAGAAGGACAATCAGCCTTCACTAGCCTGGCGCATTATGCATTCTTACAGATATTTATTAGGAATTAAAAACAACCTCTGCTATACACAACACATCAAAGACCACTATGTTTTTATGGGATTATGCCTACTTTTAGAGGTCATTGTTGAATGCAAATAATGTTCATGAAATAGAAGTAAGTAAATTTTAATGAATGGAGGAGACTTGTTGAGAAATGTTCAAACATTTTTAACTTGCATTCTTAGAATTGGGCACTCTGCTTTCAAATGTGTATTTCGAATTTGGTAGCTCTGCAAACTGCTTTGAAATGACTAGTCATGTATATAAGTAAATTGCAAGTAAACCCAATGAATTAAGATGATTTTCTATCAGTTTAATTTATGTTTTATAGTTAGTTTAGCGTTCTGATTTGATTGCCTTAGTAATGTGAATTGCCTACAGCTGCTGATGATACAGCTTTAATTCTGTTTTAAAGGTCATGTAAACATGTGCCTGTAGCATAAGGAATGCAAATTCAATTCCTTTTTAATGTTTCCTCACATTCACTTCAGAGCCTTCACCTAGAAAATTAGCAGGATTTAATATAAAACTATTTTAATGTTATGATTTCATTAAAATCCTTTTTCAATTCTTTACTTTTCCTTTTGCAGGGTAAAGAAATCTTCCTTCACTTTGCAGTGCATAGGCTCATGCAACGTAACATCACTCATAATGGAAATAGAAAAAATATTTTTGTTCAAATCTGTTTACTTTTCCATTCCTTTTACTAATAAAAAGTGAGCGCTTCATTGAAATCTCCCTGTATGTTTAGGCAAAAGAGACACAGCATAAACTGGATAATCTGGCCACATTTTAGATTACAGTGACTATTATGTAGGTGTATAGAAGCTTGTAGTCACAAGCATTTTTGCAATATTAACAAACGTTTTCAAAATGAAATATGGAAAGAATACATCAACAGGAAAATGCACACTAGAGTTGGCATAAAGCAGAAAGTTTTAGTAATATCAAATTAATATGAAAATCATATAAACTATGCTTTAGTATTGGTTGAAAGTTATTTTTAAAAATACATTAAGCTCTTGAGATGAATCTATTATGCTAATAGATTTTCTTTAAAATAAAAATGCATTTAAAGAAATCAAATAAGTCAGTATAGTATATACAAAATATGTGATTGTAAATAGAAAAGATAGCTACGTGGGAGTGAGGGAAGTGGATATGTAAAACATACATGTTGTAATAAAGTGCAACATTTGATATAATACTTGTGGTGACACCATTGTACTCTTTTAGTACACATAATTTTGTTGTTCATATTTCTCTAAGTAAAATTTGGTTACACTGAAATTTATCTGGAGATCATGTGTTTAGATATCTTTCTTCTCAAATTGAATTGGCCTAATGATATGAGTATTTAAAAATAGCAATGGAAATATATCAATGATTTTATTTGTTAGCATATTTGTCCATATGGCAAAAATGAAGATACACATAAATAAAACCCAAAGATGATAAGTTTCTGATTCAGTTTCATTTGATACTAAGGAATAAGTATTCAAATATTTGGATTTCAATTTTGAAAAATAATTGCTCTTCTATTGCAGGAACCGCGTTTTGTTTTGTGTTTACATTTTAAAATTCACTGTTATTCACAACGTGTGGATAATCACGAATGTCCACGGAGGAAAAGGGCTGTGGCTCTAAACATCTAAGTGGCTGATCATTTGAATTTGCCTCCGACTTGCTGCTCTTTCTACTGCCATAAACAGTTACAGTCTCAGAAACCCACAGGGGGTTGCTATGAGCCAACAGTGGATTTTGTTGCTTTTAGGAGTCCTGGTGGTGTAGTGGTTAAGTGTTGGGCTGCTAACCATAAGGTCAGCAGTTCAAACCCACCAACCCCTAAGAGGGAGAAAGACGGGGCTTTCTACTCCTGTAAAGAGTTGTAGGGTCTGAAATCTACTGGGGAAATTCTATTCTTTCCCATAGGGTTTCTATGAGTCCGCATTGACTTGAATGGTAGTGACTTTGAGGGGTTTTGTTATTAATTGTTTTGCTACTTAACATTTCCAGCCCTCCCCCTTTGACCATTTCTTAATAGCAGGGAGACTGGTGAAAATGATACATTGTATTTAATATTCTGGGTTCTAGAGATAGGATATTGCAGCCACAACTTATTGGTGACCAAAGTAACATGAAAGGAAACTCTGATAATATGCTGGTAGACATTCACCAATTTAACAATAATTCTTTGATATTCTACAATTCTACAAATTGTTTTCTCACTTTCTTCTTCTGAGATTTTCTTCCCTTATTTACATAAATTATTTATTCCTTAAGTTTCCAATCTACACTTTTTAGTTTCTATTGTCAACTTGATCTTAATCAGTTCAAAATTCGAGGCAAAAATTCTTTACCAGTTAAGCCACCCTATCATTTTAATTTCAGGAGACTTCAGAGAGTATTTTTGGTATAAGGTAAAAGGTAAATATTTTTGGTCTAAAGATAAAGCTTATCTCTGGGTTGTACTTGACTCCATGACTCCAGAAATTCTGGATTCCACGAGAATTTGAAATTCAATTCTATATTTTCCAAGTCCTCATCAGGATTCCTCTATAAAATTTTTGATTAAAATGGTCAGTAATGGTAACCAGACAACACTCAATTCTTACAGTTGACTGACAAAAGGGCCAGTTGTACATGGAGGTAATTCTACTCTTCCTCCAATTCCTGACTCCCAATCTTTCTATATTGCTCTATGGAGAATAGCGACCGATTATCGTACCTTGGATGTCCACTTGCAAGCTCTCAGGACCTCAAAATCAAAACCAAACCCATTGGCATTGAGTAGATTTTGACGTATAGTGATCCTCTGGCAGAGAATAGAACTACTTTTCAGCGTTTTTGAAAATGTAAAATTTATAGGAGCAGACAGCTTCCTGTTTCTCTCACAGCTGGTAGGTTTGAACCACGGACCTTACTGTTAGCAACTCAATGCCTAAACTATAATGTACCCAGGGTTCATTTTAAGAACACAGGTAGTAACCAATAGACTAGATGTAGGATAAAAGCACTGAACACAATCTTAGGTTATTGAACTGGGATGTCTCATGAACCCATGATACCTTAAACCATAAAACCAAGAAAAAGTAAGTCAGTGAGGAATTTGGTTATACGTAGGCAACCTCAGCAGCAACTTGTTTTTTGGCGGGGGGCAGGGGGGGGCATCATTGTTGTAAATGTGTCTGTCACTCAAATTTTGTCAATTGAAGTTTTTACAGCCATACAGCTTCTTGATTTGGCCCTCTTTAGGCCAGTAATGAGAGCCCCAATGGCATAGTGGGTGACATACATGTCGGCCTGCCAATAGCAAGGCCAGCTGTTCTGTAGGAGAAAGATGAGGGTTTTACTCCCATAACAATTCCCAGGCTCTAGGCGCTTCGCAAGGGAAAATGGGGGGGGGGGTAATCGGGAGTAAATAACAAAAAATATGAGAAGAAAATATTCAGAAATTGGTTGTGGTTATAACTGCACAACTCTATTTAAGGGGGTTGAATGATTAAATTGTATGTTATGTGATGTATATGCCAATAACACCATTTTCTAAAAAAAAATGTACAGTCTCAGAAACGCATGGGGGCGGTTCTACTCTGTCATATAAGGTTGAAGTGGACTCAGTGACAGTGAGTTTTAAATCTTATGCCGTAATAAATTAAAGTTGAAATTGCATGGAGATAATATTTGTTCTTTGCTGTTATTTTTTGCATGATCTTGGTATTGATATACATGTTTTCAGAATTAAACCCAAACCCAGGAAAGTTTTGTTCCAAATTGTAAAAGTTCCCAATGTTTTAGGCCTTTAGTAGTAACTCTTCAGTTACATGACTTTTCATGCTCAAAGTAATTTAAATTGGGTACTGATGCAGCTCCTACATTAAAAAAAAACACTGCACTTTGAACAACAGACAAATGAAAAATGTCTAATTTCTTATGTCTTAAAATTTTGAGGGCTATTCTCACAAAATGTCTTTTCAAAGAAAACTTTACAATAACTAAAATAAAATTCCAATTCAGATCATTGCATGGAGCTTTATTTGTTGTGTCCGAGTTAAATGATTATCACTCACACATTTGCTTGCATCAGAGTGCATTTGATGCCCCTTAGTCAGATGATGCTGCATCCACAGGTGTCAATTTTAATGAAGGTACACACTCTCCTTTGGTGGTAATATCAATAGCATTATCCTGTCAAAAAGATACAGAAATACCTCTCACAGTTGGAAATCAGCTATTCCATGACTGTGAGCTGTTGTACCAAAGGAGCAAACACTGTTCATGTGGAAGTAGCATGTGTTTCAGGGAAGTGTTTTAGATGATGTATCTAGACCAAAAATAACAGGAAACAAAATAAAACCAGAGCCACAGCATTTGTGTCAAAATCCAGTATCTTGCAATTAATTTTCAAGGTACTTAATAGTAATGCTTCCTTAAATTGCAAGTACACATGCACGTAACCTAAAAATAAAAGTATTTTTAATGCAGTTAAACATTCCTTCATTTATTTTCAGATTTCTTTCATCTGAATCCTATTTCCACAATATCGTATTATCTCAAAGCTTCTCCAATTGTGCAGTGACAATTTCTATCTGTGTTCTGGAGAGTGAGTGATTTGAGCATAAACAATCAATTTGTTGTTGATCCAAACAATGTTGCCTTATCATTAAAACAAAACAAAACAACTCATTGCCATTGAATGTATGTCAACTCATAGTGACCCTCTAGGCAGGGTAGAACTAGAACTGCCTCTGCATTTAAGAGACTGTAACTGTTAATTAACAAGAGTAGAAAGCCCGTCTTTCTCCCACAAGGAGTGGCTGGTGATTTCTCACTGCTAACCTTGCATATTGCTGCCCAATGGGTAACCACTATGCCACATAGCCTCAAATATGAGAAGGTGCAAATGAATTTATTAAATTTGAAATGGCTTTGTGAAGCACCTGTAGTAGTCTATCAAATTCTTTCCTTATATAGTAATACATATGGAAATTTTTTGTTACAACTATGCAGAGAAACTTTACACATTTACTTGAAATCAGTTTGATTAGAACACTGGTACAGATAAAAGCTCTCATCACATGAAATCCAGGACAGATAAACACTTCAGGAAGAATAATGGGAGTACCTATACCATGAGGGTAGGGGAAAGATGGGGGGAGAAGTGGGAGAAAAGGGGAACTGATCACAATGATGGATGTGTAACTCCTCCCTCCTGCAGGGAGATGGACAACAGAAATGTGGGTTAAGGGAAACAGCGGACGGTGGAAGATATGAAAATAATAATAGTATAATTTATCAAGGGGTCACGAGAGTGGGAAGGTGGGGGAGGGAGGGACAAAAGAGGAGTTGATACCAAGGGTTCAAGTAGAAAGAAAATGTTTTGAAAATGATGATGGCAACATATGCACAAATGTGCTTGATGCAATTGATGTATGGATTGTTATAAGAGCTGTAAGAGCCCCCAATAAAATTATATATATATATATACATACAACTGAGAGAAACAAGATGTGCTTCCAACTATGAACTATGTTTTGACATTTCCTAATAATGTATGTTCTACTATGTGGGGGCTTTTTTTGTTTTTTGTTTTGGTTATCTTATATCTGAGATTCTATTTCCAACCCCACCCCCACCCCCTCTCTCCACCCCAATGCATTTGATCATTTCTTCAAGTCCCTTGGCTGAAGCAATCTCTTTTCATGCAGAGGATAAAAAGAGAAGAACTTCAAAGTAGGTTCAGGTAATTAACAGCTGAGGGGAATATAATCTAAAACATAGGCTTGGCTTTGCACCCAGGCTGGCTCCCTGAGCCAGCCGGCTAGGGAGTGCCTATTCCCTATAGCATCTAAATCTGCTTCCTCTGCACAGCTCTGCCAGGCCTCCAGTTATCACATCTGCATTTCAAACACCATGGCTCTGGCATTAATTATTAATTAGCCTACAGTCACCCTGGAGGATTCAAGTTCCAGTCTGCACATACTTATTCATTGACCTCTGTCTTAGTTTTTGTTGGGGAGAAAAACTCAGTAGCATGCTTAATAATTTTCTTTCTTTCAGACCTTCTTCTGTTCTAGTTTCACGGAGGGGAAAGAAACAGCGTACTAGCATTTTCCAATAAGGAAGAATCACCAAGTAATCCTAAAATCATTTGCAATAAATTTCTTTGTCAAAAATTGAGAATAATAGGAGCAAAAAATTCTATAGACAATATCGAGTGTTAAAAGCCATGCTTTTATTCTCAATAAATTGATGTGCTATACTTTTTCCCAATTGGGAGATATGATTATGAGACAAAATCAAATATTCTTTAATTTTCAGTGAGAAAAAGCAACCTGGATTTAATCCTTAGATAATACATGTACATGGTCAGTGAAACTAAGGGTAGGTGCATCTGAAAGCAAGAATAGCTGACAAACCTATAAACACGAACTTTATTTTTTTAAGAAACATGTATATATCCTGTGCATAAGCCGAGTTTTTCAGCACATTTTTAATGCAGTTTTTGTGGTAAAATTAGGTGCCTTGGCTGATATTCGGTTCGGCTTATACTCGAGTATATAGTCATATAATTTTTTTTCAAATAAAAACACTTTTTAACCAGTAAACACTTTGATATGTAAATTAAATTATTTTTTTAACAAAGTCTAAATACGGATGCTGTACTAAATAATATAGAGCTTAATTGAATGGATTTTTATTTCAGTTCTTTCACTTACTAAGTGACATTAAATCCCCTCAGCCAACACTGATTTTCTTTTAGAAAAACAAGGACAGCATTAGACCATACTTCAAGGACTTATGATAGTTGAATGACAGGGTACATATAAAATTATCATCATAATACCAGGTCTCTGTTGTTGTTAGGGGCCATCAAGTCAGCTTTGAGCCCATTGTTGTAGCCACCATGTCAATCCACATATGGCTGCTAAGTAGTATAATGAAGATTTTTCCATTATTTTAAGGTTACTAGATTAAGTCCTGGGGGAGTAATGGGTTATGTGTTGGGCTCCTAACTGCAAGGCCAACAGTTTGGAAGCACCAGCCTTTCTGGGGCAGGAGAAAGATCCCCTGTAAAGAGTCATATTCTTGGAAACTCCTAGGGGCAGATCTATTCTGTCCTATAGGGTTGCTATAAGCTGGAATCCACTCAATGACAGTCAGATAATTTATTTTAATTTGATTTTTAATGTATATTGCATACACATATTACAATGTAATTATGTACATTACATGTGTATTACACATACATATTACAATATATATTACATATACATATTATAATTATGCTGAATGCAGGAGAATCACAGGCTAGTGGGTGGAAAGTCTTGTGGATCCTTTGGCAGCGGCATCTCAACGCTGGCAGGGGTCTCCACGTGGCTCCTTCAGCTACAGTGCTCTAGCGTAGATCCATGTGTCTTGTCTGCAGGAATGTTTCGCATAGAGTGAGCGTGTGTCCAGCCTCCAGCAAGCTATTTATCTCCTTAGTGTCTCCAAATGTGGTCATCAATCTGCGAACTGATTGACAGGCTAAACTGCTCCCATTCACTCCTAAGTCTCAAATTGACAACAGATTGGGTAACTACCACACCCCTACATCCTGTTTTCTTGCTTTGTATTCTGACATTTGTTCTGGAACCTAGTCACCACTGTTGCAAATCTCTGTAATATGAGGACCCCTGTGGGACTTTTCCAAACATTTCAACTTTTATCATAAGCCTGTGACACTTCCTTTGGAATCATAGTCCCTGTACGCTTCTTTCTCACACTGGGATTCATCCATGAACTCCTTCCAGAGGAAATATGACAAGAGCAGTATTGGGGCTGAGATCCTGTTACTTCTGCCATGTCTGGGAGTCCTAAGTTGAAACTCTGAAATATTGTTCCATGGAAATATCATCTAAGGCCTGGTACTATTAAAAAAAATCACATTTTTATTTACTTTGTTTTCTGTGTAGGAAAAAAAAACGTGCTTTTTTCAAAGAAAGATTTGTGAATTAAAAAATTCCTTTTAACCACCGGTTGCATTGTCATTTTTCAAGTTGGCAGAAAATTAGGCTAATCATCTAAATGGATGAGTAGAAGTGAGAATACTATTTTTCTGAGCAGATAGTAATATCTGTGCAGATTTGAAATCAAAACAAAGGCACAGGGATAGAAAATCAGCAAAAAGAATCACCCCAAAATGGTTGCCTTTTGAAAATAGTTTAGCCTCTTCTGGGAGATTGTGGGCGGTAGGGCTCTGCGTCAGGTCATGCTCCAATCTGCCTTTTAACAAACTACTCAAAGGAGAGAGAGCCATGCTTAGGGAATTTTCAGGGATAATTAATACACTGTATGGGAATTCAAAAGTGGAAGTCCTTGAACAAGATGGCTTGACACAGTAGCCGCAATGATGCACTCAAATATAACAGGGCTGGGTTCTGTTGTACATAGGGTTGCTTTGAGTCAGAATCAAGTAGAGGCCCCTAATAACAAGAGCAAAAAATTGGGATTTAAAATTTCAAAAGAATTTCAACAGTATGGAATGTTTGGATAAAACCTTGAGATAGGATGGGACTAAATTTACATAGAATTCTCCTCTAGAGCATTCCTGATCTACCAGTCCCTAGTCTTCTCTCATCTTACTCTTTCACTGGTAAGATGCCCAACACCTTCAAAGACTGTCATTTCCTTTTTGGCACAGGGTTGTTATAAAGTTTTTCCTTTTATTGAATCCAAGTCTTCCACCCTCATAATTTGACAAGATTATTTTTTCTGTGTCTATAACATGTCTTTTAATACCTGAAAATAATTTATCTGTCCAATTATATTCCTAGTTTACATATTTAATTATTTCATTCTCTGTTATTTCACCTATTTGTCAGTGAAATGATTTTAATGTCACTATCTTAGTTTCCATGGACTGGAATGAACAGATAATACAAGTTTTCAATGAACTTTCTGAAGTCCCATTATATTTACAATAAATTATTGCATAATAAAAACATTTAAATCCTACCTTTTATTATTAACATTTTGCTGACCTCTGCATTTTTTCTCCTGTTCTATCTGGATCCACTTATTGTTGCCCTGATCAGCACAGTTGGAAGTGGTACCCAGGGATTTAATTATTCTTATTTCTCAGATAGATGAGGCCAATGTTCATTATTGTAGATTATTAGTCCTTTATACTGGTTTCTTCTTTGATCCTTTGTATACCTTCTTTCTCTTTTTATCTGGATGAGTAAAGAGTAGTAGTTGGATCTTAGATAACATCCTCCAAGATCTTAAAACCCCATGCATTTGTCACCAAATGAAGATGTAGAACACAAACTCTAAGAAATATATTATATCATATTATATTTTATCAATGGGTTAAGACTTCCCATGAGTATGGTCCTAAGTCTTCAACCCCAGAAAACCAATCCCATGAACCTTTTGAGTATGTCAATAAAATATCTGTAACCGTGTCCTTTATGTGGTTCATTAAATGTATGACTACATAGTCATGCACACATACCTGTAGGTGCACACAGGTCACATAACCTGCACAATTCATTTTGTGAAATAGATGTTGTTCCAGCAACATATTAAAACCATATGGGAGCCCCCTTCTGGTCATCCTTGTTATCGCTGATGCCACTATTGCTACTGATTGAACTATTGGTCAAGGCTGGAGGAATAGGCAGAAGGCGAAGCAGTGCTGAAAGGAAGGCAGAGCAGAGCATAAAGGAAGCGAATGGAGAAGAAGTGAAAGACCCTCAATCTCACCTGCTGCCCCTGCATCCTGGCTGCTGCCACGCATCTGCCTACAAGACAGAGGCCAAGAGCCCAGGCCTAGAATCATCATGTCCTTTGCCTGACCTGCCTATATTCTATCCATGTTCCACAGTCTGAGTTTGGGGTTTCTAAAAGCTCGGGGTTAGGGGGTAAATAATAAACAAAATAAGCGCTTCTTTCTCTTAATTTAAAAAAAAACCCTTAGGAGACCACAAGTATACTTTAAAGTCAGACTTTGCTCAAAGTGCCATTAAGTGACTCATACCTTTACTTATAGATACATCTAGACATGTATACATACATATGTACACAATACACATACAGGGACATGCATATGAATATATAGCTACATATATAACCAAATACATTATTTTTGTCATTGTCGTTATTGCAAAATGATAAATGCCATATTATTACAAGTCATTTTTTCTTGTGTATTTTTTGTGACCTTATTGTGCATTGTGTATTTTTTATTTAACTTTATGGACCTTAGACAAGCTGTGGCCAATTCACACACATTTGATGCTAACCAGAAAGCCAATGGTTCATGGGAGAACAATGAGGCTGTCTGTTTCCATAAAGATTTACAGTCTCAGAATTGACTTGATGGTGGTAGCCTTTTTCCCCTCCCTACAAATAATAGCTATTACTACCCAGAAGAGTGATATCCTCTTGCCCAGCAACTCATCCCTGGTAACTACGATCAAACATTTTCTCTGTATGTATATCTATTCTTATCTTCTCATAAAATTGCGTTCATACAACAGCTGTCCTTCATAGCATTTTTTAAAGCATGAAAGTTAAAACGAAACAAAACAGCAACATAGAGAAGCCAGCTCTTAATATATCAATAGCCCAAGGGCATCACCACATAACAGAAGAACACTAGTATGGAAAGTCCTTGTAATTACTCAAGACCAATAAAAAGCATTTTAGTTCACCCCACAAGGTGTAAACGTTTTAACAAAGTTTTTTTTCCAATTAAAGTGATAAACTATTACCTGGAATATATACTTATATGAATTAAATTATATTAATAAAACTAGCTAACTTTTACTGAGTGTTCTATCGTATGCCAAGCAAAGATCTAGAAATTATCCAGACAGTATTTAATTCTTATAATCATCCTTTAATATAGGTCCTTTTATTTTACAAATGCAGGAATTAAGATTGGAAAATGTAATAGTCTTTCTATGGAGGAGCACAGTAAGATATATGTCCAAATCTGACTCATTATAAATCTTTGTCTCCTTCTACTGTTCTAAAATATATATGTCATTATTTGAAAATCTTAGAAAATAGAATAGAAAAATATTTTGTGGTCAGTCATAGAGCCAAATGCTTTCACATATTAACTCATTTATCACTATGCAGCAATATGATAATTATTTTTATTAATCATCTTTCAAGTGTTCACTTCTTATTCCATTGAATCTTTTATTCCTTGGAGATATGTCATCCTTGAAGGTGAATTAAACTGGAATTTTCAATGTTAAATTAGAGTCATAGTTTATCATCTTCATAGTTTATGTCAATCAGTCTATGTGTGCTTATGTGTTTGTAAATACTTAATTTTTGATAAGCCATTTTCACAGTTGATATGCTGTTGAAAATGTTTAAAAATTATCTTCAGCAAAAATTTACTTGCATGTGAAATTTATGATAGTTTTTGTTAATTTCCACATTTTGTTCCATCACCTTTTTTGGGAATGGGATGGCTACTCTTCCAGTTGGTTGGCCAAGTAGCTATCTTCCGATTTGCTTGACATAGACTAATTGGCCCTTATAGCATTACAATTCTTTTGAAACATCTCAATTGATATTCTATGAATTCCTAGAGCCTTGTTTTTTGTTTGTTTGTTTGTTTTTTACCAATAGCTTCAGTGAGTTGAACTTCTTGCTTCAGTACCATTGTTACGTCCTTGGGGATCATATCCTACTTCCTGAATTGGTTGAACTTTGATCAATTAATTTGGTAAAATGACTGTTTTATTTCAGTCCTATTTTGATGCTTCCTATAATGTTCAGTATTTTGCCTTTCGTGTTCTCTTCTTTCTCTTGATTCAATTCTGAATCATGATGATCTCATAAGTGTTAGAATAGAAGCATGTTTCATAGGATTTCCAATGACTGATTTTTAGGAAGTATATGATCAGTGGTTCCTTTCTTCTGAGGTAACTGTGTGAACTCCAATCTCTCTATTAGCAGCATGGTATATTAGCTTTTTCAC
>NW_022111319.1:1326111-1331837 GCF_000313985.2 Echinops telfairi
GTCCCTCATACTGTCCCACTCTGTGCTTTGTGGTTTTATTCACTAACTACTTCTTTAAATGAATGTAATTTCTTTATTTTAGCAACTTACTCATCTTGTCCTTTATGATTAGTGCTATCCATATGTTAACACATTTTTAAAAATCCTGAGATCATAAAGATATTCTATTATCTTTTGCTTGCATACATTTTTGTTTGCAAATATTTTGTTTAGGTTACTTGCCTGTGATTTCATGGGTGAGATTGGTCTGTGGTTTTTCTTTCTGATTCTGCATAGTCGATACCAAGGAAATTTTTTCATCTAAAACTATTATTGGTTTATGCTTCAATATTAGGTCTGTAGCTCACTAGAATTCCTTTTTGTGATAGTGTGAATTAAGTTTCAAATTTATTTTCTTTGTTGTCTTATCATAACTTATCGAAAAGACTGAATTTTAGTGCTATCATCACATAAATCAAAGTACCATACATGTGTTAGTGTGTATCAGACTTCTCCAGCTGATGAGTACCATCATTAGCCAGGCTTCACCTCTCCGAGAGGTTTGGGTCCTAGCTTCTCAACCCCATTTTTCCTAACTCTTAGGTTCGGATAACCTTGACCTCGTTTCTTTGTCTCCCCATCCTAAGGGGTGTTATTTGTTCTTACTTACGATCTCTTAACATCTCAGTACTCACTGTTGTCTTTTCATTCTTTTACACAGCTGTTTAACCAATTCACCTGATTAAATTAGCTCTGTTAAACTAGTCATTGTTCTTGACTGACTCCACTATGTTAGGCCCTCTAGTGTAAGTTAGGGTCATGGGAACACTTGTCTTACTCTTTGTATCTCAACTTGAGAGCTTTCAACATGCTACCAGTGAGTACAATATTGCAATTGATTTGGGTACTTCTTTAAAAACATTAAGGAAATTTCCTTTTGTTCCACATTTTCAAAAATCTTTCTCATGAATTTTTTACCAAGTAGTTTTCTCCATATCTTGAAATAACAATATAAATTTTATTCTCTAGTCAGGTTCTGAGAGGAACTCTGTTGGCATAATGGTTACCTGTTCCACTGTGATCTGAAAGATTGGCAGTTTGAATCCACCAGCTGTTCAGCAGGGGAAAGATGGGGCTTTCTAATGCAGTAAACAGTTTTGGAAACTCACAGGGGGTGGTTTAATATTCATGAGAGATCAAAGGAAACCTCTTTAGAATCACTAAGAAAAGACATAAGAATTGTTCTTATTTAATGATATTTTTCCTAACTACCCATTTCCCCTTCCTTCCATTACCTATCAAACACGAATCTTCTTTTGTCTCTATGGATTTTTGTAATCAATGTATTTAATATAGATATCATGTAATATTTTTCCTTTAGTGTCTTACTTATTTCATTTAGAATAATGTTTTTAAGATTCATCTATGTGATAGCATGTAACAGAACCACACTATATTTTATCTGTTGATTGACATTGAACATTTTTCTTGTTTCTACATCTTGTGACTAATTACTGCAGCAAAGATTAGGGTACATGTGTCTAATTCAGAGTACATACATATGAGTTGAAAGTGTATATTATGATAATTCAATCTTTTATAATGAACATTTTTAGGAACTGCCAAATTGTTCTCCATAGCAGCTGTATTATTTTATATTTTTATTAGCAATATGCAAGTATTCCAAGTTCTCTACATTCTCCCAATACTTGTTAAGTGTAGTGTTTTTGTTTGTTTGCACGCTTTTGGTTTAAGTTGGTATGCTAAAAGTTGGAAGCAAGTGTCTACTCCGTCACTTCAGAAGAAAAGCTTGCTTATTATGCTTCTGAAAAATGAACCACAGCAAACGCTCTGTAGTACAGTTCTATTTTAATCCACATGGCGTCATCATGAGTTAGAATTGAATAGAAAGCAACCTTGTGTTTTGTTTTGCTTTTTAAACTAACAGTTTGAGCACTTTTATTGACCATTTGTATATCTTCTCTTTTTGCATAAGTCAGCTCCAACCCATGACTATATTATGTATAACAGCAAGAAATATTGCCTAGTTCTTTGCCATTTTTATGATCACTGGTATGTTTGATTTCTTTATTATGACTGTTGTGTCCATTCATCTTATGGAAAATGTCCTTCATTTTTGCTGATCCTCAACTTCAAAAACCATGATGTCCTTATCTAGTGATTGGTCTTTCATGATTATCTGTCCAAGCATTGGGCAGCTCACTCCAAGAATTCAAACCCACCAGTTGCTCCATAGGATCCTGCTCACATAAATATTTACAGCCTGAGAAACCATACATAAGGTTGCTGCGCGTCAAAATGGAATGCAAGGCAATGTGGTTTAGTTTCCATCTCCCTTTGGTTTTCTTTCATAAAAAATAATACTAGGGTTCCTGGGGGACGGACAAGAGAAAAGTGGGTGAAGGGAGACGTCGGACAGGGCAAGATATGACAAAATACCCATTTATAAACTATCAAGGGCTCATGAGGGAGGGGGTATGGGGGAGGGAGGGGGAAAATGAGGACCTGATGCCAGGGGCTTAAGTGGAGAGCAAATGTTTTGAGAATGATGAGGGCAATGAATGTTCAAATGTGCTTTACACAATTGATGTATGTATGGATGGTGATAAGAGTCGTATGAGCCCTTAATAAAATGATTTTTAAAAGATATGACAAAATAATAATTTATAAATTATCAAGGGCTCATGAGGGAGGGGGGAGGGAGGAGAAAAATGAGGACCTGATGCCAGGGGCTTAAGTGAAGAGCAAAAGTTTTGAGAATGATGAGGGCGATGAATGTACAAAGATGCTTTACACATGGATGCATGTATGAATTGTGATAAGAGTTGTATGAGCCCCCAATAAAACTATTTAAAAAACAAAATAAAATGATGTAAATAGAAAAAAAATCCGAGCTAGGTAAATCTAGTCAGTCACTGGACTGTGTAATAGGGACCTGGGACCCTGGCAGGGGAGGTTGGGCAAATGAAGAGCTAACCTCAATGAATACAAGAAAGAACAAAATATTCTAAAATTGATTGTGGTGATATTTGCTCAACTCTTCTTAATATGGTTGCATTGTATTATATGTGAATTATATGTCAACAAACTGATTTTTTAAAGAAAAAAATATTACGAAATAGGTGGGAGGTTTACTTTTCAGACAACCAATTTTGTATAAGACATGCAAATATCTTACCTCCCCATAGGCTATCCACCACCCACCTTTTTTAAAACCTTTTTCTCTGCAGGATATTATTTGCCCCTTCACTCCAAATAAAAGCTGTGTAGACTCCCTAGACCAGGGTTTGGCAACCTTTTGAGACAGAAGAGGGAATCCTGTTCTTCACAACAGTTTAACATTTTTTTGAGATCCAGAAATACATTTTTACAAACGAATGAAATCAACATTACCTTCGTAATTCTTTAAAATGAAACTATGATAGTTTTATTTTTCATTTTCACTTCAAAGCCACATGTACCTACTGAAAGAGCTGCATCTGGCTCATGGGCTGCAGTTTGCTGGCCCCTGCTCTAGACTACTGCTACATGTTCCTTCAAGCCCCTGGTAAGAAACAATCTTTTAGTGTGAAAACTTTGATCTTGTTTTTTCCTTCTTCTTCAAATATTCTCATACAATATTTGTCCTTTAGAGGTTGCTTAATTTCACTCAGCATGATATCCTCCAAATCCACTAACGTCACGAGATGTTCCCCGTTTCATTATTTGTCTTTATCAGTACACAGTATTCCATTGTGTGTATGTGCCAAAGTTTACTGATCCCTTCTTCCACTGATGAGCATTGTAATTGTTCCATCTTCTTGCTTGTTTGAATAGGGTTATGATGAAAATAGATTGAACATGGATGTACAAATATCTGCTCATGCTGTGTTCCTTGTTGCTTTAGGGTATAGACCAAGTAGAACATTTGCTGGGTCATAAGGGATTTCTATTCCTAACTGTTTGAGCAAAAACCATAAGATTTTCCACTATGTTTGTACAGTTTTAAAGTGTATGAAGATTCTGATCTTTCCTCCACATCCTCTCAAACATTTATTATTTTCTGTTTTCTTTCTGTTTGCTGTTGTTCTTGTTACTTTATTTTGTTTTTTTGGCCTTTGCTGTCAGTGCCTGTGTATGTTGGTATCACCATTGTTTTGATTTTCATTTTTTGAATGGCTACTAATCACAAGTATTTCTTTGTATGTTTATTGGCAACTTGAATGTCTTCTTAGGTGAACTGTCTGTCAGTTCATGTCCACTGTCTATTTTTCAGAAGAGATCAGGTTCATTCAGGGTAGTATGGCGTAAACACTTCTGCCTAGTTTTATTGGACTATTCATCCTTTGCTTGTTGAGGTACTGCAGTTTTCTATAGATTTTAGAGATTAATCCTTTGTCCAATACATCACTGCAAAATTTTCCCAGTTTGTGGGGTCTATTTCTGTTCTTTTGATTCAGTTTTTTATCCATTTAAAGCATCTTTTTTTTGATATCCCACTCGCTTTATTTTTGTCTTCTCCTGTGTGAGTGATTGCATTTATGTCAATTATTAGGGTCCTTAAGTTTTTACTCTTTTTATTGATGATCTTTATAGTTCAAGGGTTTACATTAAAGTCTTTAATCCACATTGACTTTGTTTTTGTATATGCCGTGAAGTAAGGGTCCGGTTTCATTCTTCTGCAAGTGGAAATCCAATTTTTGCCAGCATCATTTCTAGAAGAAATTGTCTCTTTCCATTTAATGTATTTTTTTGCTCTTTGTAAAAAGCCAGTTTTCTGTCGACTTATTTCTGGTTTCTCTATTATGTTCCAATGGGTCTACTTATTGATTGCTGTACAAGACTATTTTAACAACAGTGGTCTGGAAGTGAGCGGTCTCCTATTTTGTTCTTTTTAAGTGGTGTTTTGCTAATTCTGGGTCTCTTTCCTTTCAATGTAAAATTGTCGATAAGCTTTTCCATTTATTTAAAAAATGATGTTGGTATAGGGATCACAATCACATTATATTTATAGATTGATTTGTGTAGTATTGATATTTTCAGAGTTATATCTTCCTACCTGTGAGCTTAGAATGTTCTTGGTTTCTTGTAGTTTTCTTTGTATAAGTCTTTGTTTCTTTGGTTAGATTTATTCCTAATTATGTCATCTTTTGTGTATTTGCAAATGGCGTGGTATTCTTAATTTCCTCTTCAGAGTTCCCTCCATTAGTGTACGGGAATCCAAGTGATTTTTAACTGTTTATGGCATATAATTCATATACCATACAATTCAATGGTTGAAATATATTTAAAAGCTGTGCAGTCATTACAAACAATTTTAGGATCTTTTCTTCATTCTTGTATCCATTATTATTAGCTCCCCATTTCCTTCTAATGTCCCCTGGCATAACCCTAAGGAATTATTGTCTCCATGTGTTTACCTATCCTGAATTTCATATAAAAGAAATCATACACCTCCCTTTGCCCAACAGCAAAATAAAACACAGAAAAATTTCAATCCTATACAAAGAAGAAAATAATAAAAACTAGAACAAATTCCACATTGGTCAGAAAGGAAAACAAATGGTAATATGCTAAGTTTTAAGCAAACTATATTTTCAGCAATCAACTTTCCCGTGTGCTCTGTCTGAGGGAAAGATCACTCCTGTTCAAAGATAGAGGGAATTCAATGGCAGCTTCATTAGCATGGGAACTCTGCAAATAGATTAGGGTTTTCTTTCTTTCTTTCTTTTTAACCATTTTATTGA
>NW_022111319.1:1332480-1346926 GCF_000313985.2 Echinops telfairi
TGATCCCTTCGACAGCTCATGGCCACACAGGCTGGTGTGCTTCTTTCCATGTGGGCCTTATTGCTTCTGAGCTAGATGGGCGCTTGTTATAGATTTTAGTTTTCACCGTGATTCATAGTCTTCTGAAAACTAGGCGCTCAGAAATAATCTCTAATGCAATTCTCTCCTCCAATATTTTATTTCATTATTTACACCCCTTGGATCACATAGGCTTGTGTGCTTTTCCCATGTGTAATTAACTGATATATTGTTTTAAGACAAGATTTCAACACCACAGATGCTATTTTTTTCTGATAGCCAGATATCATATGATTCATTTACCAGAATTTGCTAAAGTACCCATATCTTCAGTGGTCATTTAATGAGAACAAGCCACAAGCAAGCCCATATTGTAATAACTGTTCTTAGATCAGGGTTTATGATTAAATGAGAGCTCAAATCTATTTGTCTATCTAGAGTTATATCTGGCCCACTTTAAAGACAAGTTGTTAAGAAACACAGCCCCCTCCCCGAATTTTTTTTTTTTTTTGATCTTGGTTTTTGGCCTACTCCTAAGGTGATTTGGGGCTCTGAATCATAAAATTGCATTGGATAGACTTCATCAGCTCTAATTCCTTAGATCTGGTCTTCTACTATATCTTTGGTAATTAAGGTATACTAATTTATTTCCCTAAATTTACATATGAGAAGAATTCAAACCTACAAATTGCAAAATAAGACAAAAAGGTAAGAAATATTTGAGAAAAAAAAACATATTGAAGGACTTCCAAGAGAAGCTGCGTATATATGGGCTCAAGGTGGCTAGTTAATTATGCATTGAGCTGCCAATTGGAAGGTCTGTGTTTCAAACCCACTAGTGACTCTGCAGCCTTTAAAAGATTTAAGTTTGGAAGCTCAATGTGGCCCTTCTTCTCTAAGTCACCATGAGTTAGAATCGACTAGCTGGATACTGCAAAACCAGAGCACAGCTTGAGAAAAGTGGAAAATAAAGAAAATTGAAAAGGTACCTATATAAAAGATGTGAGGTCAATTTAGGATGTTGAAAGCGTAAGACTTTATAGAATTTTTCATAAATATTTTAAAAACCTAAATTATTCTGCAAATTATTCAAATTATACAGCAAATATTTCAGTCCACTTTTTAATATATAGAAATCAGTGAATAATCTATGTTAAATGTTTCAGAGGTGAGATTGGCCCCAAGCTTCTTTATAAGAGAAATTCTAACTTTTCTGTTAAGAGTTTCTGTGCACAGTGTCATCTTATAACAAGCCTGGAACACTTTAATTTTAATAAAGGAGTTTGGACTCAGACCCATTTTGGGTTTCAAAACATTTAAATTGCTATTTATTGCACCAAATTTATTACCAGCCAGTCGATTATGACTTATCGAGACCCTATAGGTCAGCCAGGGCATATTTTGGAAACAGAAGGGCTTCTCTTACTGGGATGTGAGGATGCCCATACCCAAGTTCTTTGCCGGTTGCTGGGATGGCTGGGATCTTCTTTGCTGGGATGTGAGGACACCTAGGATTTCCCTTCCCATGTTTCCAGCACAGCAGGACTTTTCTTGCTGGGATGTGGGAATGCTTGGGAATTTCTTGCTGGGTCTCTGGGATGGCGGGAGCTTTACTGGTATGGTCACATGGGAAACTGGGGACTACTTTGTCAAGACCTGTGGACAGTTGGGGTCTTCCTTGAAAGAGATCAGTCAAGGTCTTCCTTGGAGGGTTGTGGGGATACCTGGAACCTTTCTGGTCAGGGAACAAGGATGACAGGGATCTACTTATCCAAATGTCGGGAAGGTTGGCGCCTACCTTGCATGGCTACTGAGGGCCCTCTTTGCTAGGTTGCTGGGATGACTGAGTCCTTCTTTTGCAGAGTGGGAAGCGTCAGGAACAGTCAGTGATCTCCCTTGCTGTTTTCCAGGGACAGCTGGAACCTTCTTTTATTGCTGGCTTGCAGGAGCAGCCAGTGCCTTTCTTGAAAAGACACAGGGAGGCCTGGGGCCTTCTTTGTTGGGTCACAGGGGCAGCTGGGTCTTTCTTGACAGGGGATGGCTAGGGTCTTCCTGGCTGAGTCAGAGGGCACCTGAGACCTTCCTTACTAGCAGATAGGGTTGCCTGGAACCTACCTTGCAATATAGTGGAGATGGCTGGAGGTTACCTTTCAAGAGGTAGCGATGCCGAGGGCCTTTCATGAATGGTTGTTGGAATGGCTGGGGCCTTCCATTCTGGATCTCAGGCATGGCCCAGGATCTCCTTACCAGGATTCAGGGACAACTGGACCATTCCTTGATGGGTTGCTAGGATGACTTGGACCTTCCTTGTTGGGGGCTGGGGATGGCTTGGGCCTTTGTTGCTGTGATATCAGGACACCTGAGGCCTCCCTTCATTGTCAGGTCTCAAGGATGGTTGGGACATTGCTTGTGGTGTTTCAGGATGGAAGGGCATTCCTTTCTGGGATACAGGGATACCCAACCCTTCCTTGACTTGGGGAGGGACGGTAGGGGCTTTCCTTATTGGGGTTCAGGAGCAGCTGGGCATACCTTGGTGGGATGTAGAGATACCTGGGTCCTGGACCTTCTTCCTTGCCTGTTGGGTGTGGATATCTGAGGCCTTCCTTATCAGGGGACAGGAATGGCTGAGGTCATCTTTGCCATGCTTTGGTGACATCTGGGTCTTCTTTGATGGTATATGGGGGTGCCTGTATCCTTTATTGCTAGATTACTGGGATTATCAGGGCCTTCCTTGCTAGGGGGTGGGAACGGTCGGGTTCTACCTTGACTGGGGGCAAGGATGACTAGGGCTTTACTTATCAGGTTACAGGGGCAGCCAGGTCCTACTTAATCAGATCTTGGGGATATCTGGGGCCTTCATTAATGGGGGCAGGGGGTGACAGGTCTTTCTTGTTGGGGAGCAAGGTGGAACAACTTTATCTTGACAAATGGCAGGGGTGGTTGGAGCCTACCTTGCAAGGGAGCAGGGACGTTGAAGGCCTTCCATGCTGGGTTGCTGGGATGGCTAGGGATTTCTTTGCTGAAAGGTGTGGAGACAGCCAGAGCTCTTTTTTTTCCTGTTCCTAGGCAATGTTGGGGACTTCGTTGCTGGGTCCTGTGGTCTACTGGAGCCTTCCTTGCCAGGGGATAGGGAAGGCCAGAGTCTACCTAGCCTACAGTTGGTGGAGTCTGGAAGCTCCGAATTGATTTTTGTATGATCTTGTATTTCTCTACATTGCCAAATATTTCAATTATTTCTAATAAGTTCTTTGCCTAATCTTTGGGGGTTTCTTTGTAGAGAATCATATCATCTGAAACTACAGGGAGTTTTACTTCTTCTTTGCCAATCTGAATGTCTTCAATTTCTTTTTGTTGCCAAAAGCTCTGGCTCCAATACCATATTGAATAAAAGGCTTCCTTATCTGCATTTACTTTTGCTCCCAGAGAGTGAGATCTGTGTGGTTTTGTCTATGTCACTTTTGGTTTTGTCTATGTGACTTTTGATATGTTGAGACATTTTCTTTATTCCTATTTTGTTAAGTGCCTTTATCTGGAATTCATGTTGGATTTTGTTCGATTTGGAACTTTCTTATACAGAAAAGGCATAAATTGTTAAGATTATATAGTTTTTTTCTTTGTTATATTTATATAGTGGATTATACTGACTAATTTTCTAATGTTGAATCATCCATTCATACCTAGTATGAATCCCAATTAATTTGTTGTTGTTGTTGGATTATTTTGGCTAGGCTTTTGTTGAGTACTTTTGCATCTATGTTCAAAAGGATTATTGGTGTGCAATTTTCTATTCTGGTATTGTTTTTGCCTGGTTTTGGTGTCAGGGTTATGCTTGTTTCATAAAATGAGTTTTGATATTAGTCATTCTTTTCTACATTCTGGAATAGTTTGAGGAGTATTGCTATCAATTCTCTGAATGCTTTGTAGAAATTCTTGGTGAAGTCTTCTGGTCCTGCACTCTTTTAGTTGGGAGTATTTTTAATGACCTCATATAAAACTGTGTGAACGTGAAGGAGTGGATTCAACCTGTCAGTTAGATCACACCTGATTATACCTTCCTGGAGGTGTGGCCTTTTCATAAGGGAGAAATTGGGGAACTATTCTTCTCTCTCTGCCCCTTCCCCCTCTTCCTCACTGGGACTCTGTAGCTGCCTCCAAGGGTGATTCCATGTGAACCATTCATTCCTGAGAGTTGTTGGCTCCTTGCCATGTATCCACTAACTTTGGATCTACGGGAATCTGCACTCACTAGCCTAAAATCACTTTTCTGTGACATCAGCCTACAGCTCTGAGTCTAAAGAGGGCCTCAGCTGCCATCTGACATGGGGCCTTGTGGTGGCCTGTACTGGGATGCCTTCTTGATATAAAATTACTTAAATATAAGGTTCCTTCTTATATATTTATGAATGTCACTGGTTTTGTTTCTCTAGACAACCCAACCTAACACAGGTATTTTGAAGTTTTCTACATCTGCATTAATGTGGGTCCCAAACTCGCTATCATGGAGTCAATGCTGGGTTTCCCAGACTGTAACTGTTTGCAGGAGTAGAAAGCCTAGTCTTTTCCCCCAGAGCAGCTGATGGTTTTGAATTGCCGACCACGTGGATCGCAACCCAACTCATAACCACTGCAGCACCAGGGTGGTTCTATGAAATGATCCATTTCTTCGAAATTTTCAAATTTGTTGGAGTAGTCTTTCATACATGTTTTCTTAACCATTCTGTTATCCTCGGCCTCTTGACTTGTGCATTTGATCAATTTAAATTTGGTATTGTTATTGATAACTGTAAATATATTGCTGCCAATTTGCTGTGTGTGTTTTTCTGGTGGTGTTGGATCTTTTGTTCTTAGCAACTTTCGGTTTTGAGATCTTTTTTTGTTATTTTTTTCTGTGTTGGTATTTTATTTTTTACTAGGTTTATGTGATTTTCTTTTTTTGATGATGCTTCCCCATTTTCTTTGAGGTTACCTAGTTCCTTATTCTTTCCTTCCCAATTTTAAGATAGTCGGTTCCATATTGCTAACTACTTACCTTCCCCTCCATCAGAAAGCTTTGCATCCAGACTAGCTTCTCTATTACTTTGAGATTGCCTACATTTGTGGTATGACATCTATGGTTTCTTATTTTCCATCTTATAAATTTGCTTTACTTTCAGTCCTGCTTTAAGTTGACTTCTGGGTGGTGGTGTCTTCTATGTTGATCTCAGGCTCATGACTGCTGTTGTAGTTGACCCTCTCCAAAATACTTCCCTTCATCTTTTTATGGTAGATCTTGTTTCCACATATTTATTTAATACTTCCCTTCATCTTTTTATGGTAGATCTTGTTTCCACATATTTATTTAATTCTCCTTCTCTAGAAATGGCCAGGTTTCTCCCTTATATTTGAGTGATAATTTGACTACTGTATTTAAGAGCTTTGGTTGACATTTTTTTCTTTCAGAGTTTTATATATATCATTACATTGTCTCTGACCTGCATGGTTTCTGCAGAGAAATCTGAGCTCATTCTTATTGGTTCCCTTTTATAGGCAGCTTTTCCTTTTTTCCAATCTCAGGATTCTTTTCTTGGCCTTGATGTTGGAGAGTTTATGATTTTCTTTTGGCATCTATCCTGTTTGGGGTGACTTCAGGTTCTTTAATGATTATTCACCCCTCTTTTATGGAATTATGAAAGTTTTCTTCCAGAAGTTCTTGAATGAGGTTAATTTTTTTTCTCTTTTCCTGTTCTGGAATTCCAATCAGGATTGAGTTAGCTCATAATTCTTAGATGTTCTTTGGATTTATTTACTCTCTTTTTATTGATTTTTTTTCCTGTAGATTTGCATTGAGAGATTTGTCTTCAAACTCACCAATTTTGCCTTTCATTATTTCCATTTTACTGCATTGCTCTTTCAAGATGTTGCAAATTACAATATTTTAGTACTAACCTTCTGGATTTCTATTTGGTGTTTTGTTGGTTTCTAATTTTTCACTTATTTTGTCTGATTGATTTCTCTCACATTCTTTCTCTCTCTCTCTCCCTCTCCCTCTTCCTCTCCCTCTATCACCCCTCTGCATATGTGGTCCTTTATTTTAATTCTTCTTTTTCTAAGAGCCCGCCCTCTTTACCTCCTGTCTCGGCCCTCTCTCACTCCCCTGGCTATGGCCACATCTTAGTCTTCAAAATCTTTCCTTTAGTGTGAAAACCATTATTTCCCTTTCTTCCTTTATCATAAAAGTGTCATAGAATATTTATCTATCAGGTTGACTAACTTTGCTGAGTATAACGTCCACAAAATTCTCCCAGGTCATCAGGTGTTTGACAGTCTACTTTTTTTTTAATATGCATGATATTCCATTGTGTATATGTACCAAATTTGTTATTCATTCCTCTATAGATGGGGTTTTTGATTGTTTCCATGTTTTGACATTATAGGAATTGCTGGAATAAACCTGGGTGTGCATATGTGTGTTCATATTTTGTTCTTGTTTCTTTAGGGTATACACCAAGTATAGAGATCGCAAAATCATGAGATGTATGTATTTGCATGTGTTTAAAAAAGGACCATACTGTTTTCCAAAGTAGTTGGCCAAGTCTGCAATCCCACCTGCAGTGTATGAGTATTCCAATCACTCCACATCCTCTCTGGCATCTGTTCTTTTCTTTTTTTATATCGTTTTATTAGGGGCTCATACAACTCTTATCACAATCCATACATACATCCATTGTGTAAAGCACATTTGTACATTCATTGTCCTCATCATTCTCAAAACATTTGCTCTCCACCTAAGCCCTTGGCATCAGCTCCTCATTTTTACCCTCCCTCCCCACTGCTCCCTCCCTCATGAACCCTTGATAATTTATAAATTATTATTTTGTTATATCTTGCCCTGTTCAATGTCTCCCTTCACCCACTTCTCTGTTGTCCGTCCCCCAGGGAGGAGGCCACATGTAGATCTGATTTTTAAAAAAAATTTACTATCAGTGTCAGTGTGAGACTGTATCTCATTTTTGTTTTAATTT
Organism: Echinops telfairi; assembly: GCF_000313985.2. NCBI lineage: Eukaryota > Metazoa > Chordata > Mammalia > Afrosoricida > Tenrecidae > Echinops > Echinops telfairi. Next base: position 1,339,500 of record NW_022111319.1, read on the forward strand.
GTATGTATCTTATAGCTAGTGATTGCTAGCATTTGTTCATACAATAATTGACCACTTGGATTTAATCTTTAATGAATTGTTTACCCATGTCTTCTGTCCAATTTTTTGTTGTGTTTTTCCTATTAAGGTGTTGCAGTTTTTTATAGACTTTTGAGATTATCCTTTTATCAGACATATCATTGTCATAGCATGTCAGACTTCTCTTGTAGTGTTTTCCTGACATTCTAATTTTAATGTAGTTCTCAATATTTTTTTCCATCTAGTCAAAGCACTTGAGCATAAATCGTCTGAATTCTTTTTATGCTATTTCCAGTGCCTTTTATTACTCTAAAGGGTCTCTTTTTCCCACGTTGGTCACTTATGTGTGCCTTTCTCTCTGGCTTCTTTGTGTGAAATGAAATTACCTGTAATCTCTGACACAGTGTATTGTTTTCATCTTAGTTTTTATTAGTTGAATGAATAGCAATGAAGTTGATAAGGGCCCTTATCCACTGGTTATAGATGTCGAATGTATGGAGATGTCTGAGTCGTGTAAGCCCTGTTGATTCCATCGGGCAGAACAGTAAAAGAAAAAGCCCTACAAACACGTACAAATAACAATACCAAGGAAACAATCTGGACCTCTTCTTTCCCTGCCCCCACTCACCCAAGCACCAGAGCCCGAACCAAACACTGCGTTTTTTTTCTTCTCAGTCACCAATGCATGTTTGTGATGGACCATGCAGGGTATACACTGTAGGAGTGTTGTCTCAAGTGTGCAAGAGTGGGAGGTGTTTTTGTTTGTTTGTTTTTTTTAACTATATGGTCAACATGAAGGTTGTGAGGAGTAAGGACTGACTCCATCCCTAAGAATAGGGGAAAGAAAACCACATAATCAACAAAACGCAAAACCAGAACTGGCCGCTGCTTTTTATCAAGGCACCCTGCCTGTGGCTTACTTCTGTGTTTACCAGGGGGTGGGGGGAAGAGGGGTGTACAGTACACCAGTGATAATTCCACTCCTCTGATGCTGTGTTAACTGTTTATCAAACCAAAAACAAGTAGAATGGGAAAAGAAAAACTCAAAAAACAGCCCATCTTCCTGCTGTGCAGCCAATTTAAGCTCAGGTTACTTCCCAGAGTCAAACTTGTCAAAGCTGATTACCTGAGTCCAGTGGTGAATCAAAGCCTCCACTACTGCCCACCTGACCAAATTTATGAACTTGTGTACCTTCTAGGTTGAGCAACATGGAGAACCCAATAAGTTTCAGCCTCCTGTCTGTTCGAGCCTCCCCCCCATATGATGGGGGTCCACTAGGTCTTTTCCTTTTGCAGAGTGCATTTACCTCCACAGGGATGTGGAGGGAGGGGTGCAATTCTCTTCTGGCTGGACTAGATTGGATTCCATATATTCTTCCTCTCACCTCTTGGGTGTGCAGAGCAAAGGGGTAGCTCACCCCACTCTTGGTTATGTACACAAGAGATTATTATACACTGTGGATAGGGTTGTTCGGCTTGTAGTTGGGTAATTTAGATTCTGCTGTTCCTCTTGTTATCTTTGTGTGGGTTCCTCCTTTTAATTTTCTGTGTTGGCTCGCTGATTTTTCATATCTTAGAGATTCAGGACTCAATATTTTCACCTTGTAGCTGCTTATTCTCATGTCTTGGTTGACGAGGGTCAGTGGAGCATGTTTGTCTAAAGTACCAATATTATTGGAAGTTCTCCATTTGTCTACCTTCTTTAGTTAAGTGTCAATTAAAATCCTTTGCCCAATTTTGGATTAGATAGTTGGTTTCTCTTATTGATGTTAAATTGTAAAAGTTCTTAATATGTTTTGAATATAAGTAGTTATATATGATATATGGTTTCCAGATATATATTCTCACATTTTGTACATTCTGTGCACTATTGATAATGTTCTTTGGTACACAGACTTTTGAAATTTTCATGAAGATAAATTTATCTTTTCTTTTTCTTTTTTTTATACAGCCAAAGAAATCCTTGTACACGTATATCCAAATATAAAGCTCTTAAGTATGTACACTTCTAAAGGCAAATGTTCTATGCAAACTTTACGTAAAGAATTTTGCATTCTTTGATTCATATGATGGCAAAAGGGTAGGTTTGTTAAGTACTCAAAGTGTGCCCCTTTTAAATATCCTTTGAGTTTGGGGAACAAAAAGAAGTCTGAAGAGGCAAGATAAGAATTGTAGGATAAATAGAGTACGGTTTACCAAAAAATTCTCAAAAGGCATTCTTGATCCCCACAAAGAATGAGCTGAGGCATTACTGTAACAGAAATAAATTCCTTGGTGAAACTTTTCTAGATTTTTTTGCTCACCAATGTCATTAAATTTTATTTAAGTTTTTTTTTATTTTAACAGTTTTATTGACATATAATCCACATCCCAAAATCTATTTTGTCTGTTACTGTGTGTGTTTTTTGTTATATTCAGTTATGTGTATGCCCTTCAGTAGGGCCCTTAAGTCCCTCCCAATTTTCTCATTGATGATCCTTATAGCTCTAAGATGAACATTTAGTCTCTGATACATCTTGAGTTCTCTTATGCATGGAGTCAGGCATATGTCTTGTTTCAGTCTTCTGCAAATAGAGATTCAATTTTTCCAGTACCATTTGTTGAAGATGCTGTCACTTTCTCATTTAATATTCTTTGATCCTTTGTTGAAAATCAGTTGTATGTAAGGTGATGAATTTATTTCTGGGTTTTCCACTCTGCTCTATTGGTCTATGTATCTGTCATTGTACCAGTAACATGTTGTTGCACCAATGTGGCTATGTAATAGGTTTTGAGGTCAGGTAGTGTGAGGCTTCCTACGTTGTTTTCCTTCTTTGATATATATTCTTTTATATATATTCTGTGTCTCTTCCCTCTATATATGATGTTGGTAATTAGTTTTGATTCATTTATATAAAGAATGAAGTTGGGGGTTGAGTTAGCTTATTGTGTGAACCTGGCCGATAAACACATGTGGGGTTAATTGAAGGGCAGAGGGATAAATTGCTCATTGAGCCTCACCTTTCTAGTTTTTGGGTCTCTTGCTTTCGGATGGTCGCACCAGGGTGCAGCTCTCCTTCAGCTTGCAAGGCTGACTTCCTGCAAGACATCCCCAATGAGAAGCCTCATGGACCTACCCAGATGCTGCCCTGGGTGCCGGAGCAGCTGTGTGGAGACCCCTGCCAGTGCTGAGATGCTAACACATTCACTGACTCAGCTTTCTTCTTGCAGTCGGCATCGTGTCTACTTTGTGAGATGGAGGAAGACTTTGTGGATTGGTGTTAGACTAATGGGTTAATGTTGGACTTGTGGGCTTGGGCAGCACTGGGTTGGGATGTTTTCTTGATGTTCACTTAACCTTTATATAAAACTCTCTCTTATACATGAGTTGCTGTGGATTTGTTTCTCTAAAGTGCCTAGATTAATACAGGGGTATTGATTGGAATTGCTTGCATTTATAATACCTTGAGGAACATTAAAATTTTCACAACATTAAGTCTTTCTATCACAGGATGAATAAATTGAAGGACATGGATGTTCTTCTATTTGTATAGGTCTCTTTTGACTTTTTGAATTATTGTTCTGTAGTTTTCTTTATATAGGTCTTTTGTTCCTTTGATTAGGTTTATTCTTAATTGTTTTATCTTTGTGTAGCTATTTTAAATGGTATTTTTTTTTCTTGATGCCGTTTTTTTTCAGAGCTGTCTTCACTGGCATATTCTATTTGTTAAGTGCCATCGAGTGAGTGCCAACCCATAGCGACCTTATGCACAAAAGATGAAAATTCTGCTGGCCCTGTGCCATCCTCACAATTGTTCCTATGATTAATCCCACTATTTGCAGTCAAGGTGTCAATCCATCCCTTGAAGACCTTCCTCTCCTTAGCTGTCTTTCTTTTGCACCAAATATGATGTCCTTCTCTAGGAACTGGTTTCTCCTGACATGCCCAAAGTATATAAGACAAAGTCTTGCCATACTTGCCTCCAAGGAGCACTCTTGCTGTACTTCTTTGTTTTGTCTCGATTTGTCTTTTTGGCAGTCCACGGTACTTTCAATATTATTCTCCAGCACCACAATTCAAATGCATTAATTCTTTTTTGATCTTCTTTATTTATTGTCCAATTTTCACATGCATATGAGGCAACTGAAAATACTGTGGCTTGGGTAAAGCATGTCTTAGTTCTCAAAGTAACGCTCTTGCTTTTCAATGTTCTAAGGAGATTTTTGTTCAGCACATTTATCTAATTCAATGCATCTCTTAATCTCTTGACTATTACTTCCATGAGCATTCATTATGGATCCAAACAAGACAAAATCTTTAATACCCTTTTGGATAACCAAATCCAAAAATCCTTCTTTCATTTATTTTGATGTTGCCTATTGGTCTAGGTATAAGGCTTTGCGTTTCCTTTATATTGTGTTATAATTCATATTGAAGACTGTAATCCTTGATCACCAGCAAGCAGCAAGTGTTTCAATTCACCCTCGAATTCAGTAAGCATGTTTTTGTCACCTGCATACCACAGGTTGTTAACAAATCTTCCTCCAATCCTGATGTCACATTCTTCTTCATATAAACCAGCATGTCTGATTATATTCTCAGCATACAGATTGAATAAGTATGGTGAGAAGATAAAACTCTGTCACACATGTTTCCTGAATTTATGTCATGCAGGATTCCCTTGTTCCAGTCCCATAAATGCTTCTTAATCCATGTATAAGTTCCAAAGGAGCACAATGAAGTGTTCTGGGAATCCCATTATTTTCAAGGTCATCCATCATTTGTTATGATCCTCACAGTCAGATTCCTTGGCAAAGTAAATTTTTAAAAAAGTAGATATCTTTCTGGTATTCTCTGCTTTTAGCCAAGATCCATCTGCATCAGCAATGATATCCCTTGCTCCACGTCCTCTTCTGAATCAGGCCTGGACCTCTGGCAGCTCCGTGTCAATGTACTACTGCAACTGCTGTTGGATGATCTTCAACAGAATTTTACTGGCATGTGATATCAGTGCTACTGTTCAGTATTTTGTTGGGTCACCATTCTTTGGAACGAGTACAAATATGAATCTCTTCCAGTCAGTTGGCCATGCAGCTTTTTTCTTAATTTTGTGACATAGATGAGTAAGTTCTTCCAGTGTTTCTTCAGATGGTTGAAACATTTCAATTGTTATCCCATCAATTCCTGGAACCTTGTTTTTGGCTAATACTTTCAGTGCAGCATGAACATACTTTAGCACCATTGGTTCTTGCTCATATCCAGCCTCCTCAAATGGTTGGATTTTGATTAGCTCTTTTTGATACAGTGACTCTGTGTATTATTTCCATCTTTTTTATGCTTTCAGCATTTTTCAATATTTCAACTCAGGGCTGGAATTTTTTCTTCTGTTCTTTCAGTTAAAATATGCTGAGTGTGTCCTTCCCTTTTGGTTTTCTAACTTTAAGTCTTTTCACATTTCATTATAATATTTGGCTTTATCTTCTTGATCTGCCCTTTGAAATTTTCTATTCAGCTCTTTGACTTCATCCTTTCTTCCTTTTGCTTTAGCTACCCTACAATTAAGAACAAATTTCAGAGTCCCAGTTGACATCTACTTTAATCCTTTATTTCTTGTCTTTTTAATGACGTTTTGCTTTTGTCATGAATGATGTTCTTGATGTCCTCCCGCTGCTCATCAGAACTTCCGCCATCGAGGTTCAATGCTTCAGATCTGTTGTTAATATGTTGTCAAAAGGTGGAATAGACCCAAAGTCATATTTTAGGTTTTCTGAATTTTAGTTTTCTTCAGCTTAAACCTGGACTTATATATGAGTCATCCCTTGGTCGGGTTTTAGCTGCTGATATTGAGCTTCTCCGTCATCTCTTTCCACAGATGTAGTCTATTTGATTTCTGTGCATTTCATCTGGACCTTTTGTCTTGCTGAAAAGAAAGTATTCACTATTAGCAAGCTGTTTGTTGATTTTGCATAATTCTATCATGTGAATGATCTCCAACTTCATTTCTATCCCCAAGTTAATATTTTCCAGCTACTGTCCCTTCCTCTTTGTTTTGAACTTCTGTATTCCAATTACTAATAACTATCTATGCAACTTCATTGCATGTTTGATCAATTTTAGATTGAAGGTTTGGATAGAGTTCTTCAATTTCTTCATCACTAGCTTTGTGGTTGGTGCTTACATATGAGTATTTGTTATTTTGATTAGATTTCCTTGAAAGCAGATATACATAATCTTATCACAGACATCATTGTACTTCATGACTGATTTTGCTATGTCCTTTTTGACAATGAATGCAGCACCATTCTTCTTGATTGTGCCATTCCCTTCATAGTAAATAATAATGATCTGATTCAAAATGACCACTACTGGTCCATTTCAGCTTTTGTTAAGTTTGCCAATGGTTTATCAATATTATTGATCCTATGAGAGAACTAGCTTCTTGTGTGGATTTCCATTGTTTTTCTATTTTCATTTCATTTACTTGTGCTCTAATTTTCATGATTTCTTTGTCCTATTTTGGAAAGTTTTTGTTGTTAATCTTGTTTTGGTTGTGGGAAATGATCAGGTGTTGGTTTTGAATTTCTCCTTCCTTTCATTTGTGTTGACTACTATTAATTGCCATCTGTTTACTGCATTTGTTGTATTCCAAAGGTTTGGGTATACTGGGTTTTCATGATGGTTTGTTTCAAAGAATTTCTTAATTTCCTTTAATATTGTATCTATTCCTCAGTAGTTTTAAAGTAGTATGTTGTTCAGTCTCTATGTGCTTGGCTTTATTTTCTTGTTGTTTTTATTATTGATCTTCAGTTTATAATGTCGTTGTCAGAGAAAATGGATGGTACAATTTTAAAGTTCTTATTTTATTAAGACTTGTTTTTCACAGGGAATCAAGGAAGGATGATCCCTTCAGGACCAGTGGTGAGAGTGGGGATATTGGGAGCGTGGGGTAGAGAGGGGGAACCGATTGCAAGGATCTACATATAACCTCCTCCCTGGGAGACGGACAACAGAAAAGTGGGTAAAGGGAGGCATTGGACAATGTAAGATATGACAAAATAATAACATAAATTATCAAGGGTTCATGAGGAAGGGGGGAACGGCAGTGGGTGGGGAATGAGGAGCTGGCACCAGGGGCTTACGTGGAGAGCAAATGCTTTGAGAATGATGAGGGTAACGAATGTATAAATGTGCTTTATACAATTGATATATGTATCAATTGTGATAAGAGTTGTATGAGCCCTCAACAGACTGCACTGGAAAACACTCCTAAAGGCCAACAAATGATCCCTGACCTAACTATAAGCTTTTCTTTCTTGCAGTGTTTTGTTTTGTCCTTTGTCAGTGGTTTGTTGTTGTTGTTGCTGTTTTGTTGTATATTGTTGCTTGGTTTTGCTCTGTCTTGTTTTTGTGCATGTTATTATCTCCGCAG
>NW_022111319.1:1348405-1364635 GCF_000313985.2 Echinops telfairi
AGTTGTATGAGCCCCTAATAAAATGTTTAAAAAAAAACATACCAAAATTTTTTTAAAGACTTGTTTTGTTGCATAACATGCTCTATTTTAGAGTATGTACTGTGTTTGCTGAAGGCAAAGTATACTATACTGTTGTCTGTTAGAGTGCTCTATATATGTCTAGGAGGGCGAACTGGTTGATTTTGTTGTTTTGATCTTATATTTCTTTTTTTTTTCTTAAGGTTAAGTCTTTCCTTGAAGGTGGTGTATTGAAGTCTCCTAAAATATATAGAGAGGCAAAGAAGAGAAGAGAAAATCTCAAAGACAGGGATGTATCCTGCGTGTGGATACTGTTGCAATGGCAGTGTGAGCTTTGATGGGTCTGTGTCTTCAGGAGGAAAAAAGAACAAAATTAGCTTAATAAGAAAACACCCTGTGTGGCTGTGCCCAGATGTGTGATGGTGTTACTGGCTGAGTCTTTGTCCACTCTAGAGGGACATGTATCTGCAGAGATGAAGGGCCACAAGGGAAAAGAAAGTAATAAAGTAAAAAGAAAATAAATAAATAAAGCCCAATAAATATTTTTATAAATAAAACACAAAAGTACAGTTTTGGTGTGGCTTTCTAATGCTTTGGGATTGTTGGGGGTATCCACATGAATGGCCTGTGGGGAAGAGGTGCTCTTTGGGGAAGGAGTGCTGGAGGAAGAAAGATGACAAAGCAGAGGTAGCAGGGGGCACAGTCTTGCAGGTAAATGCAAAGTCAGCTGAATTAATCCACTATGGGATCATCAGGCAACACAAAAGAAGATTGAGGAAACAGCCCATCTGAAGATCCAAAACTATCAGAAGATGAAGAGTCAGAGGATTCTACCCTGCTTGATTTCTTTCCGATACAAAAGACCACATCCCCAAGAAGATATAATCAGGCTGCAATTGGCCTGAAAGGTTAAGCCCTGCCCCTACACATGCCCAGGGGTTGACATAGTCCTGAAACATCACAGACCACTTCTTGTCAACTTGACACCTGGAAACAACTCTTTAACCTTAACTAATCACAAAAACAATAAAATTATACTTGCACTTAATACAACTAATTCATGTAAAACTGAAAAAGCACTAACTTAAGTTTCCTCTTATATTTTACAAGTTAAGAAAACAAAGATATTTGGTACGTACACACAAATAGGAGTTATTCATAACATTTGCAGTACTTGTGTCTTCAGCTGGTCCTATGGTTGTAGCTGGTATGTAGAGTTACCTTTTCCCAGTACCCAGTCTGTGTTTCCTTTGCTCTCCGTGAGTACCTTGGCTAGTTGTGGATCTTTGCTTAGAGGGGTGACCTAAACAATTATTTATTCTTGAAGAGTGAAATATTAGTAGTCATGTCAGAATTGGAGTGTTATATTTTACCATTGACTTTAATCACAGAGCATGGTAGTGCTAATAAATGACCCAAGGAATCTCTTGGATTCCAGGCATTTCTTTTTTACCACCATTATGCAATACTAATCAGATTTTCCCTTGGTAATCAGGATCAATCATCACTCAATGCAGCAATACCCTTCTCTGCCTGTTGATCCAGAGGAACGAAGAGTCCAAAATGGCCAGGAGGCTTTCTTAATGTTCAGTTCAGTAGAATCAGTGCTGTGTATCCAGGAGGGGGTACTCCCTACTTTGGAACCTACAGACCAGAAGTGCAGGGCTGCAGGGCCAGGAAGAAAACAATATATGGTGAGTGGATCATTCAAAGTAGTAATGAGTGGGGCCACTCCAATTTCTGTACTTTTATTCTTGCTATTGGAGAAAAATACTATTTACTGGATGCTGGTTTACAGCATATAAAGCCTCCTGGAATACATTATTGGCCTAGCCTTGTAAAGTGTTGCCAGCAAGATATCACAGTTGTGTCTTTAGAAGTTTATTCTATCATTCCATTATGCCAGCTGCTCAGAATAATGGGGAGCATGGTAATACTAGTGGAATCCATAACGTTGGGCCTATTGCAGCACTTCATTTGCTGTAAATTGGGTCCCTTGATCTGTGTGGACACTATGTTGGTGGATGAGATATTCTATAAGGTCATGAATGGTAGTTTGGGCAGACTCAGTGCAAACAGGGAAAGCAAATCTCTATCCAGAGTACACGTCTATTCCAGTAAGAACAAAACACTGTCCTTTCCACGAAGGAAATGGTACTATGTAATTAACCTGCCACCAGGTTGCTGGTTGATTGCCATTGAGGAATGGGCTCATATCTTAGACTCAATGTTGGTCTCTGCTGCTGGAAGATTGGGCACTCAGCAGTGACAATAATCAAGTCATCCTTGGTAAGTCTAGGCCATGTTGCTGAACCCACACATAACCACCATCCTTCATACCATGGCCACGTTGTTCATTCACCCATTGGGAAAGGACAGGAGTAGCTGAGGAACGTGTATGACTGCTTTGCAAAGAACATATCGCCCTATCTGCTTGATTGTTAGTCTTTCTCCTCAGAACATTGAACATTGAAATGAGACACACGTAACCTCACTTTTTTTGCCCATTCAGAGAAATATATCCTTATACCTCTTCCTTACACCATCTTGTCACCGATTTTCCAATCATGTTCTTTCCATGTCCCTGACAATCAACCCAAAACATTGGCCAGTGTCAGGAATCAGTATATAGTCACACACTTAGCCATTTCTCCCTCCACGCAAGCTGAATAACCAGGTGTGTCATTCAAAGTTCATCTCATTGGGGAGATTTTCTGTCACCCTTGTCCTTCAGGGATACCTTAGAAGGGGCCTTTAGTGTTGCTGCTGTCCACTTTCAAGTGGTACCTCAATATCTTTTAAAAACCATGAGTAAACGAAGCATGAGTTTTTGGTTCTTCATTCAAATTATCTTAAGGAACTCCCCATGAGGCCATAGATGTATACTGGGAGAAAGTCTGTACTGTGACAGGAGTGGAGACAAAAGGCTATTGAGCCACTTCTTCATACAGCTTGCTTTTGTCTTCAAGTCTTGTGGTAGCCTATTCTCGTATATACCACTTCCATGTAATGATTGAGTGTTGCTATATATGTCCAAATGTATGATTCTCTGGTTAAGAAAACATCCAATTCATGATGGGCAGCTCAGGTCGCATGATCACTTGGAGGTTCAGGATGAGGCATTCAGTCTCGACTAAGGTCAAGCTATAGCCCAAACATCCACCCCCCCAAAAGGGAGTAGTTATCTGAAGAGGATGGCATAGCTTTGCTACAAAATTATATGGGTCTATACTGCAATTCACTAATAAGGGCTTGACTTCATTTCTATTTGCCATTGACCCTGCAAGCACCACTGGATCAGCTGAATCATATGGCCCAAATGGCAGCGCAGTTTTCAGGGCAGTCTGAACCTGTTGAAGTGTCTTTTCTTCTGGTCTCCACACAAATTTGACAGTTTTTCGAGTCACTTGATACATAGACTCGAGTAGTACACCTAAGTGAGGGCTGACTGTTAAAATATTTGTCTTTATTTTTAAAATGTGTCTTTGAAATTTTAAAATATAATTAAATGATTCATTTGTTTCTCCACACAATAGAGAAAATATCTGCACGTGTCCCAGCCATCACTGCACCACTAACAACTTCACCTAGTAGGCAAAGATCCCCACTCATGGCAAAACTACTTGATCAATCAATATATACATAAATTTTAAAAATAGAGTTAAAAAAGCAAAGTCTCAAATAAAACTACTACAGCTCCTACAAAGAAAAAAGAAAGAATTGAGCAAAAATGTGACCAATATAAAGAACCAAAAGAACTTTCTGAGAAAGATAAGGTATTGGTCTGTGGTTCTGCAGCACAGCATGTGGCTGCGTGAGTGGGAAGAGGGGTTTGTGGATAAATATTAGATTTATGGACTTGTATTGGACTTATGGACTTGTTCTGAACTGGGTTGGGATGTTTCTTGATATGGAACTAATACTTGTTATAAATATTTTTCTTACACTGGATTTGTTTCTCCAGTCTACCCGGCCTAACACATACCAAAAGGGGGGGGGGTAAATATAACAAAAATTCAGGAGGTCTACCTACAATGACAAAACACACCAGAAATAAACCCCAATATGAAACACACACACACACACACACACACACAGAACATGTTAAAAACCAGATCAGACCCAACGTGTATCAGAGAGGGAATCAAGTGACAAGGTTTTAACCATTCAAGCCAGGTTTATCATTGCGGTCTTCTATAGTAATCTCTCCAATACTCCCTGTTGCTAACCAGTTTATCCCCATTCCCCCATTATGGATAGAGGGAAATAAACCTTCTGCAAAGGAGAATCTCACAATTTAGGCTCGGATACTATTCCCTTCTTCAGTTTTGGATTACATCATTTACAACCCTTGAGTCAAAGATGTTCATGTACTTCTTCCGAGGTGGAGTTAGTTGACATCTCAGGTTTTGGAAATAAGCCTTTATAACTCCAGAGACTATTCTATCTGATAGCCGGACATCATCTAATTTCTTTACCACAATTTGCTTTAGCACCCATATATTCTTTGTTCCCTTCATGAGAGCGAGTGTCAAACAGGGCCATGATATAAGAGCCAGGTGTCCTTAAATTGGAACTATGATTTAGTGCAAGACCAAAATCCATTTCTGGATCTTTGTTTTTGTTTGTTGTTCTTTTTTTAAACCTACCTTTGACTACCCTTAGAGACCTTTTTGTTAACTCATGGTAAAGAGTCATATTGCTCATCTCTCTGGGGCATAAAAATCTTTTGTTAATATTGTCATTGCTTAGACCCTGGTACTAATTTTTAAAATGCTGTTGAGAGAGGGATATTGGATCAGTGTAGGCTAACTACATATCGCAATACCTGAATTGTTCACTTGTACAGAATAAACCCTCACGTGGCTGGACACTATTTACACAAACCATGGGAGTTGGTTGTCAAGCAAAATTTACAGTAATATTTACTGACAATGTCGATCACAGGTATGGAGGAATAATATATATCTTAATACAATGAATAGGGCATTAATTTACTAAGTCAATGCTTGTCCACCTACCAACAATTCAATACTCTTTGTATAGCTGTCTCCTGCTTTTTCAAACACCATGAGTTTTCAGCCTTAAAATCTCAGATTACAGGTGTGTTTGAGGAGGTTCCAGTCTCCTAGAAGATTTTCCACATTGGACCCCTGTAGTGTGGCCTTTGGAGTGTGTTGTGCACCTTGTGGTTCCAGGATTCAATGCTATAGTGTTCTGTGGCACTTCACTACTGCTTCATGAACACTGATTGTGAATCCACGCAAGACAAAACTCTTTGAGGAGTTCAACCTCTTCTCCATTCATCATGATGTCATCTATTGGTCCAGTTGTGAGGCTTTTGATCTTTTTTATATTGAGTTGTAGTCCATAAAGAAGTGCTTAAAGTCCTGGTTTTCAGAAAGCAGGGTTGTGTTATTTGCATATCCCAGGTTGTTAATAAGCTTTCTTCCATTTCATTTTTGATGACTTCCATTTTTCCTAGATTCATACTTCACACATCCAAGTTCCTATCATGACCAGATTTGTGCAGCTCTATCTCCTTACCTGGAGTCGTGCCCCATCAGCAAATGAAGACACCCAAGGCTCCACTCCCAGAGACTTTACATAATTCACGTCACTGTGAGAAATCAGCTCCTCCTCAGTCACATTTTGAGTGTCCTCAGACTTGAGAGGCCCGTTTTCTGGCACTATCACAGTGTTCTGCTTCCATTCATTAGGCCTCCAGTATCTAACAGTTTTTGAAGGTGTGCAGAAGATTTTCAGGTGCTCCTTCCTCCAAAGTGGGGAGCAAAGTCCTCCTTCGGTGTCTCTTCACAGCATTCCTAGCTGGGATAATCTCCTCAAGTATGGGTTTGGGCATTAGATGTTCACTGATAGGATTAATCTCTTCAGATGGGAGGGTTGGTTGTGGTGGCTGCAATGTTCAATATCTGTAAACTTATTTTTAATGGGATCTATATAGCTAGCATAAATCACCTGGCTTTTTCAAAGTTCACTTTCAGAAGCCCCAGATGCAAACATTAGGTCTTCTTCCTTAGATTCCCCCGCCGCCATATGTAGCATTATACAAAGCATATCAACAAATATCAACAACTTCACACAAGATGTGTAGTGGTCCTCTACAGTATCAACAATGTTACCCGACAGCATCTGCTTTGTTTCTTCTATAATCATATGTTCTTTGTCATCACTCAAACAGAAGAGGACCACTTTCATTTTCTTTTTTTAAACCTCCTCTTGTGTATATGTTCTTACTTTCAGATCATTAACTTGGATGATTTCATCATTCACTGTAACTCCAGAAGCTATAGTGCTAGCGACTGTGGCTGCCTGAGTTACTCAGGCTCCATTTTTTGACTGTCAATAATATAGAATTATGGTTATAATTTATGTGTGCATACTTTATCTTTTCATTATTATGAATTATTTGAATTAAAACTTCATTTTTAACCTCAAAACATAGCAGGATTTTAAGGTTGTATTTATGGATTTTACTTTGAGCATACTCTGTATAACACTACTCTGACATTTGTGGAGATTTGCTTTGGCTTCACATAAATAGTTTTTGTAGCTATTCAATGTTTGTTTGTAAGCTATGTGTTCTGTAGCATGGATATAATGAACATGCATTAAGTTAAGCATGTTCACTATAGAATTCAAATGTGCACATTTCCTGGTTTCTTTCTCTGATTTTTCTGTCAATTACTAACAAGGTGTGTTAAAATCTCCTACAGCAATTATGGATTTGTCTCCTTATCCTACAGTTTTGATATTGGGAGGAAGCTCAAGGCTTCAAACCTCTTCCCTCTCCATTCTTATCCTGCTTGCAGGAAAGAATTCAGATTATAGACATTGTTTAAAGAAGAGTGAGATAAAAAGATTTTAATGAATCAAGTGAGTTTATTAAAGAGATGCTTTGGTGTGAAATATCGACGGGCCCCCAGCTAATCTGAGGGACTCATATAATAAAGACCTATGTGTTTATTTGTCAATTGGCTGATTTCCTGTCAGATTTTCTCCTATTGGCTGGCTTTCTGTAGAATATGGCCCCTTCCCAGGTATGGGTACCCATGTACTCCTGAGTTCATACTGTCTCCTTTTCAAAACCCTCCTCTTCCCTCCCCCTCCCTTCACCCACACCCCCGAGCCAAAAAAAGCCAAGGGTCAATTCAGCCATTGTGGGGATAATGTGAACATCCTGTCTCCCCCCGCCCCCCATACACCCTTTCACTATACTTCTCTTCCTTTGATAAGGAAATATATTTTATTTTATCTGTCCTTCATTTTCCTTTGTACTGGGAAGGTATGGCTAAAGTGTCTCTACTTCCTTTTTGTGTTAAAATTCCTTCCATTGTCAATCTTTCCCCTTTGCCTGCCTAGTTCTTCTGGCTAATACTACCCTCACCCCCACACTGCCAAGGGACACCATCCAAATTATTTTGGAAGGGGAGGGGAAAAAAATCTTCTTTCTGTGACTATTTCTTGTTGCACAGGGTTTAGAACTAATTTTAAAAATTGTTTCATTGGCATATAATTCATATATACAATGTAATTGTTCAATCATATTAAGAAGGGTTGTGCAATCACCACAATCAATTTCAGAACATTTTCTTCTTTCTTGTACTTGTAGCTCCTCAATTTCCCCCAACCTCCAGTGCCATGCACCTAGGTAATTATTAATCCAGTTACTGTCTCTATAGATTTACCTATCCTGGATTTAATATACAGAAAATCATAAAAAGCACAAACAGCAAGCAAAGAAAAACAAAAACAACCACAATGACAAAACAAAATAGATAAAATCTCAATCGAAAACAAAGCAGAAAATATTAAACTGAAACAACTTTAAAATGGGTCAAAAGGGAGATCAAATGACAAGGTGTTACATTTTAGCCCAATACCACATCTACCATAATAGATTTCACAATGCTCTATGTCTGATAGCAAGGATTTTCACCTCCCTCAACTATGGTCACAGAGGATTCATGGGAGACTTAAGCCATGTTAAGGTACCAGGTACCTTGCAAATCCAGATACCCTACAAATGGATTTTGGGCTTCCACTTTCATCCGTAACCTTATGCAAACTGGGTGTTCAGAACTGAAATTCTGATATAGTTCCATTTGGATCTGGTTTATTTTTTGTTTGTTTTTAATTTGCAATTCTTTGATCACACAGGCATGTGTTTTTCCATGTAGCTTTAGTTGATCCTTAACTAGATGACTGCTTGTTTTAAGATAAACCTTTAAGACCCCAGAAGCTATTAGTTCTGATTGCCATGTGCCATCTTGTTCTTTCACCACTTTTCAATCGAACCCATCTCTTCACAGCACTTTTAGTTCTTATCTGGTAAGAGGTTGACAGGAGCAAATCTGCATAGAAGAGTAGCAGCAGCCCCAATCTAAGGCATTGAGTGGTAGGCTAGAGTATATTGTCTATATGTGCACTTCTAGTAGCACAGCTTCCAGCCTAGAAGAGACAAAATGGACAAAGTGTGGTAGTTATATAATCATTTCTCTATTTGAGGATTAAAAGCGTGGGGGTGGAGTCTAACCTGCCAATCAGATCATAGCCAATGAGGCCTCTCTGTGAGCATGGCCTTCTCCTGAGAATTCTGGGAACTCCTGGATTTCCTCCTTGGAGGTGGGAGACACTTTCTCTTGGCTCACTCTCTAAGAGATGCTCTACTGACAAGACACATGGCATTATGCTGATAGATCCCATGACCTGGGAACTGGAGGCGCCACGTGGAGATCCCTCGAAGTGCTTCTACTGCCACTGGATCCAGAAGACTTTACACTCACTGGTCTGTGATCTTCCTGCATTTGGCATCATTACTTGTGTTTTGTGCATCTGAAGAGGACTTTATAGATTGATATCTGACATATGGGCTAATATCGGATTTATGGACTTGATCTGGACTGAACTGGGCTAAATATTTTCAATATTCAATTGCTCTTGTATATAAAGCTCTTTTTTTATACACATATGAGTGTCTATGCATTTGTTTCTCTAGTCTACCCGGACTAACAAACAAGGGTATTAAAAATAGAGTGTCCCAAAAGAAATAGGAGAATATTAGAGGCCAAGAGGCCTAAGAAGGATAATAATCAGTAGTTCTTTGATAAAAAATCAGACTAGAAGCTCCAACCATTTGCTGCTTGAACCTGTAATTTTCTTGCTTGTCCCAGGAGCTGGTGGATATGTTCTTGAACTTGGCACATTTGGTTTACCCAGAAAAACCATTCTTCCTTAAGTGTGGCACAAATTCCACCTTGGGCTGCTGCCAACATTTCCAGGCCCTATCACTTCTGGAGAACAACTAGTACTAGGGAACTAATTTGAGTCTCCATTATAATTAATGAATAATATTGAATTTTACTAATTCAGAAGAAATTTTAACATGTATATTTTCTACAAAGACAATTCCAGTAATTCTTTCAGTAGTCCCCCAATTCCAAACACAGCACTGATCCCCAATAGAAAAGGGATCAGTGGCCCTTCTCTTTAGGACATTCGATATGTAATGCTTCAAAGAATGGACATGAGGTTTGTGGCATTAGCAACAGATATAATACTGCAACATAGCCCGGAGTTCAAAGTCCTGTCCAGTTCTTTAGAGACCTCTGCTGGCCAACCCTGAGGTATGAAAATATTTGGGGAAGGGGTGAAGTGGTTGATTCCTTAAGGAAGGCCTAAGAGAAGGGAGAGTTTCCTGTTGGCCAAATGTATGTCTACTATAGTCTGACAAGATCTATATTTTAGGGTTCCCACTGGATACCTATCAGTGGTGGCATGGGGATGGAGCCAAGGAGGAGCCTGGTCTTTAAGTACAGTGCTGTATAAGCCAGTCCTACATCAGGATGGGTGGGGCACTTCTTTGACATGGACACGTACAGATACTGATATCCACAGAGGCTTGAGTAATACATGAATCCTTCTGTCTAGGCCCAAAGCAACAAGAGGGCCAGCCATACTTTCACAGAGCAGCCTGGAGCCTCTAACCATATCCAATATGAGCTTTTATAGGAGTTTTTATCCAGCAGATTAATTCTGATTATATAGGGGAAATGGAAGCAGATTTAACTGATGTAGGCATGATGCAAAGTAACAAGAAAAGAATCACTGTACAGGTTACATTCCTATTGCCTTTTTAAGTATTCCACACAAATCCTCTAGTGGCTCACAAATCCAGTTATTTTCCTTTATCGCATTAGTTTCACATTGTGCCAGGTGATAAGCTGGCTATTCCCATGACTTTTGTGGCTGTGGGAGTGGAAAACAGTTACTGAATAAGGCCTTCTCCGCTATGGGAGAGCAGGGATGCGGGGCCTAATGGAACACCGAAAAGGGCATCTTTTAGGTTCCAGGAGAGAAAACTACTGAGTTTGGGAGGGCCTCATTCCCAAAGTGGTATGGAGTTTTGGTACTACAGGGTATGTAGAGATGACTGCTTCATTAATTGGCCTTATATCTTGAACCATCCTAAAGGCCTATTCTTTTTCTTAATTGGTTGGATAGAAATATTGCAAGGGGAGTTGTAAGTCACTAGGCGTTTATGATGTAAAAATGTCTCCAGCTTTGTGGTGGGTGACATAAAGTGTCCTGTTGGTGAAATGGGTAGGATCTTTTAGTCTAATCATAATGCTTTTGGCAAAAACATCCAACCTTGAATTCCAGTTGCTCACACCAGAATAATAAGCTGATTATCTTTACCTGTGTCAATTTTAGCAGATTCTCTCTTGACAAATAATGCCATAATAGAGATGGGCTCCTCAGTGTTCCCAGAGTGACTGTAAGTTCTGACTTTGTTCAGAATTTCTCTCCCTAATACGAGAATAGGATATTCAGACATAACTAAAAAGGGGTTCACCAATGATTCATATGTCATCAAAAACAGATACAGATAGCACCTGTGGTGAAAGGCGTCTTCCCCACACCCCCATAAATCTGGAACAGTGGTTCTCAGCCTTCTTAATGCCCTGACCCTTTCATACAGTTCCTCATGTTGTGGTGACCTCCAACCATAAAATTATGTTCGTTGCTACTTCATA
Organism: Echinops telfairi; assembly: GCF_000313985.2. Lineage (NCBI taxonomy): Eukaryota > Metazoa > Chordata > Mammalia > Afrosoricida > Tenrecidae > Echinops > Echinops telfairi. Next base: position 1,359,481 of record NW_022111319.1, read on the forward strand.
ACTGTCATTTTGCTACTGTTATGAGTCATAATGTAAATATCTGATATTCAGGATATATTTTCATTGTGACAAATTGAACATAAAGCATAGTGATTAATCACAAAAACAATATGTAATTATATATTGTGAAATATTTATTTCTAATTACAAATAAATGAAATTTTGCCTCAAAGCATGGTGTAGCATGGGTAACAGTCTTCATGCTGGGTACTTGTATGCGGGCTTATCTGCATGTGGATGGACCCACCTGGAGAAAGATACAGGAGCAGTGTCTCTGTTCCTAAGACCATTGAAAATATGTTTTCCAATGGTTGTAGGCAACCCCTGTGAAAGTGTTGTTCGACCCCCAAAGGGGTCGTGATCCACAGGTTGAGAACTGCTGATCTAGAAGGACCATAAGGGGGTGGGGGGAGAAAAACAATGGCAATGGGGGCATGTCATCAGTGCACTAATCAACCCAAGAGGAGGGTATTGTTTCTATCTCACAGAAAAGGGAGAGTGAGAGTAGACCTCATTCCAGTATACCAATCCTGGAGGGTGTTGTTCCAGATCAGAGCAGCTTATTCCCAGAGATGACTGCAGGGCCAGCCTCAGCTTGAGACGTGACGTCCTCTCCCTGGATGACAGCATTGCAGAGGACAGGCCTGAAGACACAGCTCAGGGACAGTGGCCATTCTGACCCACAGACATGGAAGCAATCTAGATGGGAGCTAACAGACCAGTGATGGGAGTGAAGCCAAAGAATCCTGATCATAGACTTCTGACTGGGGGAGGGGTGGGGCAGCACTTGACTCCCTTTTTGAACTGGCTGGGGATTACTAACAAGGGGGCCACAATAAATGTCTAAAGGCATAACTGAGATTGGAGTGGGTGGGCACTAGACCACTTCATCCCTGACTGCAGGAATATCAATGGACACTTTCAGGATGCTCGTCTTTCAGACACTAATGCTGAAGACTAAAGAGGTGTACGTATTGTTAGGTAAGAAGGACCAGGAATATGTAACCCTGAAAGAAATGGGGACTAGACTGATGGTTTATTTTGCTCTATGTCAGGATCCCTGTCAGGCTTTGACTATCTGTATGTTTTGGGGGGTTTGTTTGTTTTTGTGCTTATCTATACAAGATAGGCAGGATAGGCAACCTTATGTAGATAGCAACTGGACCTACTGTTTCTGGAGGGCATGGGGGGTGGGGGGTTAAGTGGTGAGCCAATAACTCCAGGTACAGGGGAATAGTCAGCGTTGTAAAATTGATGGCAAGGAGGGTGTAGATTTTCTGGTTGTGTTTGATTAATCAAATTGCATCTGAAAGTAATTACTGAGAGGTGAATGATAGGTAAACATGATAGTGAACATGATAGGGCAGGAGAAAAAAGAGGAAAGAAGGAAAAATATGAATGTATGTAAATATGTGTGCATTTGGTTGTATATGTATATATATGCAAATGCAATCTGGAAGCAGGTGGACTTTGGGTCTGTACTGAAATCTTACCTCAGAACAAGACAGTTTGTTCTAATAATGTGGCACTGTGTGATACTCACAGTCCTGACATGATCACTGAAGACAAAATGGATGCATAAGCACAGTAAGAAAGCTGATGGCGTCTGACTATTAAAAGATACAGTGTCTGGGGTCTTAAAGACCTGTAGTGAAACAAGCAGCCATCTAGCAGGGAAGCAAAAAACCCACATGGAAGAAGCACACCGGCCTGTGTGATAATGAACTGTAGATGGGAAAAAAATATCAGAAGTTCAAAAACCAGTGACCAAATCGGTTTAAAGGGCCATGGATGTACTAAGAGCCAAAACCCACTTTTAAGATAATTGAACAGTCCCTCCCAGAGGACCACATGGAAGGGATAATAAATCCAGGATGTGGTATAGCACTGATGAACCACATGATGACTGTATAACCCCACTCAATTGGATTAAACAACAGAATGATATGTGAATGGATATATTGGATGTGTAAGATATGGTCAAATACTACTACTACTACTAATAATAAGGGTTCCTGGAGGGTATGCTTGGGGAGGCAGGGGATAAAGGAGAGCAGACTTCATGGAGCTCAAGAAGAAATAAAATGTTTTGAAGATGATTGTGGTAGCAATTGTACAACACTGTTTGATGTGATTGAACTATGAAATGTTCATAGTTCAATGTTAAGAGCTCCCAAAAAAATGATTGATAAAAAAATGAAATACAAATGGCTAACAAACACATGAAAAATGTTCTTGATCACTAGCCATCAGGGAGATGAAAAGTCAAACCTCAATGAGATATCACTTTACACCCACAATGTTAGCTCAATTTGAATTAAAAGCAATGCTAGTGAGAATGGAACTTATCTACACTGTTGGTGGATTTGTAAATACATACAACCAATATGGAAAATGATAAGCCTGTAGCTAATGTAACTGGGAATTGCAATCCAATATGATCCAGCAATACCATTATTATGAATATACCCAAAATAAATAAACCAGAATACCAGAAGAGGCATGCTCTCCCAGGTTCATAGCAGTAAATTCACAATAGCGAGAAAATGGAAGCAGTCCAGATGCTCAAAAGTGGAAAAATGGATAAAGAAACTATGGTACATACACACAATGGAATACTATCCATCCCTAAAAAACAGTGTTGAAAACATGAAACACCGCATTTGATGGAAGTACCTAAAAACCATTATGCTGAGTGAAGCTAGTCAATCACAAAAGGACGAATATTGTATGAGTCCACTACTATTAGGAGAAACACCAAATAAACAAATCTTAAGGATCAATTCCCAAACAAAGGGCAAAAAGCTAACTACCAGCCATGAACCATACATCACCCCACTTAGGCAAACTTTTGAATAATCACCTTGAAAGGGGAGACCTCACATTGGCTGGGGTCACTCCTTTCAGAAAGGGGAAAAGGAAGAAGCCCATCCACTTAATACTCTACAACATTGGGACAAGGCTGTGACAAATCACCAGGCCCTCCACAGTAATAAGAAGAGCACCTTACTGTAAAATCAAGTTAAGACAAGAAGAGAATCTACATTTTAAAGGAGGTACTGATATTTCTGTTGTTGAGTATGGTGGATAAATGGGTATAGCAACTTCACATCTGGGAGGGATGCTGAACAATAAATGTAGGGTACCTAAGGGGAGAATAAACTTAATTTTATGTTGCTGGGTGGGAACTATGAATATGTTATTACCTAACCCTCAGTGAATGATGCCATGAACTAAGTGCCATGATGACCTTAGACACTGGCCTTACAGGCAACATAGCATCCTCCAAGGGCCACACTAGAAGGACTCAAGGTAGACACTCAACTGAATGAACTGAAAACTACCTGTATCCTTGGACTAAGGGCTGAAAAATCTGATGGGAGAGGAAGTAGAGGGTGACCACCCCAAGACTGTGGTAATTGGGTGGTCATTGGACCTTGGATGGGACCACAGGGTTTTAGGGGGGGGGGCGTTCCAATGTAAAGGGACTCAGCATAAATTTAATACCCCAATGCTTTCCTTGCACTTACACGACAGGTTTTAATCTGTTAGGCAAGGATCTGTACTTGTAATAATTGATACAGGAAATTTTCTCCTAGTACCAATCCCCACGCTCAGTGTAAACAGAACTGAAAAAATTAAGAAGGCAATCTGTTCAAAGCAACAATTCATGGATTACAGTTTGCACTTGGAGTATACTTGCATAAAACCCTCATATCAACAGTTTCTCCTATTCTATGACACTGGAAAAATGAGTGATAGTATCAACGCAATTGTCTTCACCCCAGGGGAATGATTGACAATGATTTTCTTTTTTGTTTCTTTGTTTTTCTGTCTTTTGTTTGTTTGTTTTTGTTTTGTTATTATGAGTCTTGTGAGTTTTTGTCATAAAACTGCCACCAAAGAAAACCAGAGTCATTCATAACTCATGAATTCTGGGCTGCCACTTAACTCTAGCCCTAATCCATGAGCAAATAGTTCTTATAATGTGGTCTTGCTTGATAGTTACCTTCATGATATGATCACTGAAGATAAGGTTGCTACAGCAAAGTGTGGTGAAGAAAGAAGATGGTGGCTGGTTATTAATTGGAATAGTGTCTGGGGTCTTAAAGGCTTGTATTCCAACAAGCAGCCATCTAAGAGAGGTATCAACTAAGTCCACACAGAAAAAGCATACCAGCCTGTGTGATCCAAAGATGACGATAACAAAATCCAAATATGATAAAGGGAAAGTATCAGAGCTTAAATTGTGAACACCTAATTTGTAGAAGACTATGGAGCACAGTGGGAGCCTAAAATCCATCTTCAGACTATCTAGTCAACTTAAACCTCTGGCATATCCCCTCTAGTCAGAGGCAAGGAACTCCAACAATTTTACTATCAGACAGAGATAATTATAAACTTGATTGTGGTGGGTTGAACCATGATATAATACAATACATGGTCAGTTGACATCCCTTTTGAACCAACCGGAATTTGCAGTAGTCTCTTTTGATCCATGGCAGAAATTCATTTTCCAACCTTTTAAATATTAATGACTTTCTTTTATTTCTTACTCTTTATTTGTGTTTTTATCTTAATATTATTTCTTTCTTGCTGCTTTGGTTTTTTTCAGCTATTTATTGTTTCTTTTGGGTTCCCCAGTTTGTGAAGCATAAAATGAGTCAATACATAGACACAATAGCTGACACAATGAATTATCAGGGATGTGGAGGTAGTGGGGGCGGGGAGGGTGAGGGGATTTGGGGAGCAAACAATAAATATGGGAAGGGAGAAGGAGCACTAGAACTGATTTTGATGATGTATATACAACTCTTTTAAGAAGTGATTTAATGTATGCTATGTGAATACTCTGTCAAGAAACGTACTTTAAAACAAAAAGAAACCAAACTTGACCAATGGTTACCATGAGTGAAGGAGAAAGAGTCGCTGCTTAGGAGACATTGAGTTTACAAGGGAGTATGCAATAAAAACCAGAAAAAAGCTCCACTAGGCAGAGTACACATTTTTACCACTAGACAAGCATTGAGCAACTCACTCTGAGTTAGTGCACCCAGTGACGTTGCCTGGGAAGGTTCTCTCTGGTCACAGTGAATTTTTTCATAAAAGCTGTTTTGCTTAAACCTCGGTGTGTGTGTGTGTGTGTGTGTGTGTG
>NW_022111319.1:1365528-1378035 GCF_000313985.2 Echinops telfairi
ACTCACCTGACCTCGCTCTGTGTGACTTCTTTTTGTTTCTGTGAATGAAGAGGGACACAAAAGGATAGAAATGTGATGATTTAGATGAAGTGAAGAAAAAATGAGGGAGATGCTGTCAGCTATCCAAACAGATGAGGTTCAAAAATATTTCCAAGAATGGAATCACAGATTTGATAAGTGTATTAAGTGTAATGGAAAGTACTTTGAAGGTGATAAGGTTGTTTTGTAAAAAATTTTAAATACATAGCTTTGAAAAAATCCATTCGGGGGGTACTCCTCCTATGTTAAAATTGGTTGAATAATTTGGAAAAGAGTATCAATAATGGTTGTACAACACCAAGAGTATCATCAATGACACTGAATTATACATGTGGAAGTTGTGGAATTGGAGAATGTTTTGTTGTGTATATTTTTGCCACAATTAGAAAAGAAGCTAACAGTTGGAGACTTCAATAGACCAATCTCAAGCAATGATAGGTCAACAGGAAAGAAACTCAATAAACAAACTAAAGAGTTGAACAACACAAACAGCTTGACCTACTAGATATTTACAGAGTTCTCCAAGAAACAACAAAAAAATTAGTCTCCCAAACATTTGGCACATATTCTAAAAAAGACCACATATTAGATCATAAAGCAATCCTTAACAAATTCAAACATATATAGATCATTCAAAACATCTTCTCAGACCACAGGGTCATAAAACTGGAAATCAGCAAAAGCTTGACACAATGGATGTATGTGTGGATTTTGATAAGAATTGTACAAGCCCCCAATAAAATGATTTAATTATTAAATAAATAAAAAGAAAGAATAAAAGCATAAAGAAAAACACGTGGAGACATAACAACATACTTCAAAAACACTGGGGTATTAGCCCAAATAGTAGATGAAATTAGGAGGTTCCTAGAAACAAACGAGAATGATAACACAACATATCAACACCTATGGGACACAGCAAAGGCAGTTATCAGAGGGTAGAAAATACAATTAATGCACGCATAAAAAAGAAGAGAAAATAGTTTTCAACACTTTAACTCTACATCTCCAACAATTAGAACAGAGTCAAGAGCATAATCCTTCCAACAACAGACAAAAAATATCACAAAAATTACAGCAGAAATAAGTGATGTGGAAAAAAGAAAAAGGAATGGAAAAATCAGCAAAATAAGAAGCTGGTTCTTTGAAAGGATCAACAGAATTGACAAACCACTAGCAACTTTACAAAGGAAGAGAAATAGCAAGCGAAATGATCTAGAGAGATGAAACATCATAACGATCCAACAATCCAAATGAAATAAAAAGAATAGTAACACAAAATAATGAAAAACTGTATTCCAAAAACTCGATCATCTACAATATATGGACAAACACCTAAACAGATCCTCTACCCAAATTAACGCAGATGGACACTAAAAATTTGAACAGACACATAGCAAAAGAAAAAAATAGACAATGGCATAAAAAAATTCCCAGTTAACAAATAGCCAAGACCAGATGGTATCACAAGAGAATTCTACCAAGCAGTCAGAGAAGAATTTTCATCAATTGTACAAAAAATATTCCAGAATATATAATGGGAGAGCAAACTAACAAACTCATTTTATGAATTCTCACCCCATGCAAAAAAATGAACTCGAGGTGGATCAAAGACCTAAATGTAAAATGCAAAGCTATCAGGATCAGCAAATCTAAGAGCCCTTAGTGCAAGGCATAAACAGTGCTACCAGAGATAACAAAGAAGCACACACAGTGGGAGACAAAATAGATGACTGTGACCTATTATGCCGGACAGTGTAAGACATGGCAAAATAATATAATTTATAAATTATCAAGGGTTCTTGAGGGAGTACAGAGGGGAGGGAGAGGAAAAATGAGAAGTTGATACCAGGGGCTCAAGTAGAAGGAAAATGTTTTGAGAATGATGATAGCAGCAATTGTACAAATGTGCTTGACACAGTGGATGTATGTATGGATTGTGATAAGAGTTGTACAAGCCTCCAATGAAATGATTAAAAAAATACATCAAAAGCTTTCATTAAAAGAATAAATAAGAGCCCACAGATTATGAAAATATATTTATCAATGACACAATGGACAAAGGGCTAATTCTGAAACTCTACAGAAGACTTCATGCCCACAACAAGAAAATAATATATAACTCTCTTACATGGTGGGCAAAGTATCTGAACAGACAATTTACATAGGATGACACCAAATGGCTAGAATGTACATTAGGAAATGTTCTCATTCACTAGCTATTGTAAATACATACAACCACAGAGAAAGCCATACAGTGATTCCTAAAACAGCTTCCAATAGAAATACCATACAATTCAACAATACCATTGCTGGATATACACCCCAAAGAAATGAGAGAGATCACCAATAGACGTACGCTTTCCTACGTTCATTGCAGCACAGTTCTCAATAGCCAGAACTAGGAAACAGCCCAAATCCCCATCAATAGAAGAATGGATTTTAAAACTTTGGTATATATACGCACAATGGAATATCATGCATCCTTAAAAAACAGTGATGGAACCATGAACTCGTCATGACATGGAGGGATATGGAAATCACTACACTGAGTGAAGTTAGTCAATCACAAAAGGACAAACATTATATGAGTCTGCTCTTGTAGGAATGAGCACCTGGATGGGCGCCAGCTCAGGCTTTTAGGCCATCCATTCTGCTGGCCTGGGCTGCCAGGCAGCTTATTAGGGAATCTGACTGGTGCACACAAGCCATTTATCATCCTCTCTATGTGTGTATCTTGAAGGTCTTTATATCTTGTTGTATTTTGTCTTTGTTGTTAGCCTGCCCCATGTTGGTCTTTATATCTTGTTGTATTTTCTTTGTTGTTAGCCTTCTTGACTCTCTGTTATGTGTTTTTCTATGTTTTTTAGTATATGAAACCCAGGTATGGTAAATCTACAGAGACAACAACTAAAATAAGGGTTCCTGGGGGATACATGTGGGTGGTGTAGGGAGGTGGGCAGGGGTGGTAAGGGGGCTGATATAGAGGAATTCAAGAAGGCCAAAAACATTTTGAAACTGATTTTGTTAGGTTTCTGGGTGGTGTACCTCAGTTTATGCTTTTCAATACTGAAAGAATTCACGTGGCAGAGTATTTTTGTAATCCAAGTAGCATTTATAAAGATACGGGAGGTTTCTGATATTAGAGTCTCAGAAAGCACACGCTATCTCAAGAAAGCACGCAAGGCTGCATGGTGGGGGCTGTGGGAAAGTTTGTGAAGCATGTGGAAGGGATACCAGAACAGGAGTGTTTTAACCAGTGTGCAGAGCCAAGGGCAGGAAATCCCAAGAAAGCCAGAGAATGTGGGCCTCAAAAGTGCCTTCAGGCAATTATGCACCACACAATCGGGAGAGTTTCCCACCCTCTGCTGGCAGAGTGCACCTGAAGAAGCAGTGTTCCTGGCCTGCCCTTGGCCTGCTTTTATTCCTTCCTATCCTCACCGGCTGGGGAGGTATAGTTGAGGGTATTGGCTGATCTTATTGGTGGCGTTTAGGTGCACCTGTGTGATGTCATGTAGCTGATTTCTAGTCTGTGCACCCACGTGGACGTCCCAACGGGGCCTAGGAGATTTGTGTCTGAGCATGCTCAGTTCTAGATTTTCCCATAGGTGTCTAATTAGTGTGCCTGATTTCTTTCCAAACGCTTTATTGTAGAATGGAGAACTAATTTTGTTTAGCGTAGACATTTGGGGGAGATAATCCCTCTGTGTCCCTATCTAGCTACCTTTCAATTTTGTTACCAATTGTAAAGCACAGCTTGATATGATTGAACTATGGAATGGTATGATGTCTTGATTTGCTCCTAATAAAATGGTTTGGAAAAAAATTAGGGTTTAAAATTATGGGGGGCAGGGGGAGCTGTCCTTTCTTAATTCAGCATTTGTACACAAATCTTTCATCATATATAATCTCCAAACAAAACAATAATGAAACCATGCTTTAACCTAACGTGACACAATTAGCACATCTGCAAACCAAAACACAAGAATTCCATTATATCTTTTATTGAATAGTGAACAAAATGAAGTGTGGGATGCTTAATAATTACAATTCTGTTAACAATCACCTACACTTGAATCTTATATTCTTATCAACATCTTCCCCAGCCTCTCTTAGTAAATTAGTCAATTAATCACTCTGGATCCTCCATTTTTCTACGTATTTGAGACTAAAGACACTCAGAAAAATTTAAAAGCTATTTCATGCCGTTATCTCCCTTCATTTTGGATATTCAATCACTAAATTGCATATTCCTATGTACCCTGTGTGCTGAGGAAACAAGCAAGTTCTTTGATGTGAAGAATCTTTATTCCAGTTGGAACTTTGAATGTCTGCATCCACGCGCAAGCAAAGTCAAGAGCAGTCTATCCATCAAGAATGCAACATTGTGTACCAGCTCACAGGATCAAACCTTTTACTGTTCATCCAGTTGGATTCTGTTCAACTCAGTACTAGCCATTCCAAGCTAGGTCAATGGATAAAATAACAAGCTTCTGAGTTCACACTTAAATCTCTCTATTTCAGCTTACCCCTTCACATATTTTCGTCAACTCAAGCCCCCTATTGCTAGATCACACTATGACCTCAGGTTTTTCATAACTTTTACATTTAATGCCATCCATCCCTTCATCGTTTCTCCTCTCTAGTCCTTGTGGACCAGTTCAATGGGTGTCAGTAGTCAGATTTATTTGCTGTGCTTCCTCCACTTCCATTCAACAAGTCGATAGATGTGTTCACCTAGTGAATACACCAGGCTTCCCATAGGCTCCCTTTATCTTCCAGCATTAGAAAGAGGTCTTCCTCACCCAATATGTAGAAGGCTAAGGAGGACAGTGGGAGCCCAAAATCCATCTGCAGAGTATCTAGTCACATCAAGTCTCTGACATATCCCCTCTTGCCACATATGAGGAACTCTAACAGCTTTATCATCAGACAAATTATTGTAAACTTGATTATTGTGGATCAAACTATGGTATAATATGATAATCAATTTACCTCCCTGTTGACCCAACCTGAATTTGCTTCAGGCTTAAATATTTCTGGCTTGTTCCATGACAGAAATTTCTTCTCTGGCTTTTTAATACTACTGGTCATCTTTTGTTTCTTATTCTTTATTTTTATATTATTATCATTATTATTTAATTTTTTGTTTCCTTTTGTTTTTTATTGTTTCTGTTAAGTTTCCCAGTTTATGAAGCACAGAAGGAGTAGATGTGTAATATCCTAATAGATAAAAATTAATTGGCTGAATTTGGCTTCTGTAAATTTTTGCTTATGCTTAACTAAGTCAGACCTCCCTGGTCGCAGTGATCAGTTTTGAAATCAACATTGGCTAAAAGCATTTCAACCTGAACACAGCTAACTTTGGAAATTCCCCCGAAACCGCCCCCTTGAGTAAGTGATTTTGTCAGTGATTGATCATCCTCTCCCCACCCCACCTGCTTGTAGATATGTTAGGTTTCTGGGGTGGTATACCTTGGTTTTTGCTTTGTAACAGCTGAAAGAATTCATGTGGCAGAAGCACTTTTGTAATCCAAGTGACTTTTATGAGGGAAAGGGAAGTTTCAGGTATTACAGTCTCAAAAATACACTATACCTCTGGAAAAGCGTGCAAGGCTGCATGGCAGGGGTGTGGGACATTTCACGACTGGAAATGACCATTTCTGGGTACCATGGAAAAACATGTGAAAAGAATGCTGGAAGAGGAGCTTGGAACCAGCATGTGGAGCCAAGAGCAGGGACCAAAGAGCATGAAAATCCCCAGAGGCCAAGAGAGTGAGTGGGCCCCAAGCAGGCCCTGAGTGGACATGCTGGTTCATGAGCTCCCCCTACGTGAGAGGTATCTCACCCTCTGCTTGCAGCGTGCATCTGAGCAAAAGAGAGAAAGGGCTTGGATTTCCTGTGGCTGACTATTATCCCCATTGGCTGGTGTGGTTGAGGCTATTGGCTGATCTTATTGTCTGATTTTAGGTGCACCTGTGTGAGGTCATATTGCTGATGCCTAATATTGTGTGGGGCCCAGGTTAAATTTTCCCAAAGGTGTCTAATTAGTGTACCTGAATTCTTGCAACCTCTATTGTGGCATGGGCAGTTAATTTTCATTTAGCATAGACATTCGGTGAAGACAACTCACTTTATCCCTAATCTAGCAACCTGGCATTCCCCACTGAAGGAATATGGACCCAAATCTTTGAGGATAATGGGCAGAGACAGTCTCTGTCTACTTCCTGCTGCCAAATGGACACAAAGTCGTGTTTTGGGTCTACACACTTCCTGCTCTATTGTGAATGGTTGATCTCCACTTTGGGGCCCACGGTGAATGGGGATTAGGTGGTCCAGGCCTTGGTGATGCTGGGATTGGCCATTTTGGCTCAGTGTCATTTGTAATCTGATGACTTCTGGAAAAGACACAGCAGGTGAACAGTTTAGGTGGGTCTATGGCAAGAGCTATGAGATGGCAATGTCCATGGAAATATGGGTTGGTTTCACACTGGAAGGTTCCAAAGTAAATCTCAGAGGTATTAACACTGGATTGACAGGCATAGCCTGCAAGCTTTCTTTCTACGCAGGAATTGTGTCATAGCATTTACTAGTTTAGAGACTTGTGGATTTTAGGTAAGGTGTTCTGCTAAGCACTTATCTATCTCACGGTGCTGAAGAAATACCAAAGGCTGTCTAATGGTTCACATGTGTACCATCTTGCTTCATTTGAGATCAAATGTCTGAGGGGCCCAGTTGCAACAGCTTCCACAATTTTACCTGTGAGTGGTGGATCCATGCACTCTGTCCTAGAATTTTAATGGCAGCGAGGGTAGAAAGTATTACTGGGAAGGGACATTTCCAAACTGGCTGGACCTGGGAATTGGAGGACCCATCTCTCCAGGTTTTATAAGAATTAGGCCTCCAAGATGCACAACATGTTGGTTAATTCTCTTTGCTTGCCCTAAGGACCGTGATCTCCAAGCACAGTGGAGACAGTAAGTTATTCCTAAGTGTCAAGCTACTGCTTGGAGTCTGAGGAAGGAGATTAGGAGAGAGTAGACAGCAATAAGTAGGAGAAAATGTTTTGGCCTACCTGCCAACATCCACACACAACCAGGGTTCAAGACCAGTGGCAGCAATCCGTTGGTGCTGGGGGGCTTCAGTCTAGCACCACTGGACAGAAGACTTGCCAGCAGACCACTTGCCTCTTCCCCATAGTACAGAGTGCTGCCAGGGGCCCGTTTGTTTACAGTGATACCATGGCCCCTGTGGAGGCCTATTTCTGTTAGGGCTATCCTTTGCCCAGTTGCCCCCATGCAAACCCACATTGGACTTTGTACCATGTGTAGGGGTCTTAGGGACCTGGGAGGCAGTAGATGGGTGATGATTACCTATGATAGTCAATACCTGTGCATACCTAACATCTTTCCTTTTCTCCTTTACCTGAGTACCACCCTCTTGCTCCCTGTCCCTATAACCACTATACCACCAGCACTCTTATTTATAACACTAGGTAGAAGAAATCAATATAAATATAAATAAATACAGCCATATGATACCAAGGGCTCAAGTAGAAAGAAAATGTTTTGGAAAAGATGATAACAACATATGTACAGGTGTGTTGACACAATGGATATATATATGAATTGTGATAAGAGCTGCAAGAGCCCCCAATAAAATAAAAACCAAAAAAGAGTAATTCTAAATACAATCATTTTATACATACAAATTCAATGTTCTCTTCTCTAAACTATCCCATCAATATGCATACGGACCTGGGCTGCTGGCAGGGTTAATCCAACCAGCTGGCTTTTTAGCAGGCATCTGTTGAAATAGCCGACTTTTGCCACTGGGAACTGCAAAAGTTGTTCTCCATTCAGCTGCAGTTTATCTCACCCAAATCTCATTTCACTTCCTGTACTGTTTACTTCGTTCTCTAACAAAGCCCATGCTTTCCTGAGACTGGAGTCATAGCAAGACATCCTGCTCAAGATACCAATTGAGTAAATCATGTGGCCATATCTGACCTCATCTGGTTACCAAAAGGAGAAGGGAAATGCAACTTCACCCAATTTCCATAAAGCAGAGGTCACACATGCCTTTTTCTCATCCATATGATTTGTTTCTCTAGAATCCCATTCTCTCAGTACCAAATACATTAAGCTGGATTTTCTATAGAAGCAAAATCAGTGACACTCACATGTCTAAGAAATAACTTTATATTAAGAATGAAGTGGTTCAACCCAGTACAATTGAACTCCATTGGTCAGATGATAGCAGGAGGACCTCCAGACTCGTGCCGCTATTGGCCAATCATGCAGGAAGGTGAAGTGAGAAGCTGGAGATCACAGAACTCTCGTGGGTCTGGTGTTGTGTGGATCCAAACATGGTAGGATGGTGACAGCACCAAATGTTTGCAGGCCACATAGGCTTTCAGTCCCAGATATGAGACCCAGGACCCAGAAAAGCAGGAAGGAGAGGGGGAAGAGAGAGAGTACACTTCTTGATTCAGAATTTATATAGCTATATCTAGTATTCCACACTCCCAAGGAGATGTTATAAGGCTGTGATCTGATTGATAAGTTAGCTGGACTCTACCCATAGGTGTAATAAGTTGGCACGCAACCTCACCATTACTAATGGATACTTGCAAAAGTGCTCATTTTTGTAAGAAGTTCTAACGCAGGCAAAGGCCCCAGTCTTTGTCTCTGCTCCTTCCTCTGCCTGTGAAAACTCTGGTTCAGGACAGATCAAAGTTTAAGGCCTTCATGGAGCTACTGGATTAATCTGAATCAGCACACCGAAGTCTGTGGGAAAACAGCCCTATTTATATCCGAGACAGAGATCTTGACATAGCTGTAGTTCAACTATGCCTCTACTTCAGTCACCTGACCTCCAGGTTGGTCGAGAGAAAAACATAGGTTTTCTTATTATTTAAAAGTTGTCTTTTTCTGGCTTCAATTTGCTGCTTATTTTTGAAATATTGTTTGCAGGATAATTTCTTTTTCGACTGTTTATGTCCACCACTTGTCTGTCAGTTTGTTGTACTGTGGTAGCTTCTGTGCTGCTGTGATTCTGGAAGCTAATGTCACTGGCATATCAAATGCCAGCATGGTCACTCAAAGTGAACAAGTTACAGGGAAGCTTCCAGACTACTTATAAGGAATTGGTGGCCCACGTTAGAGGAAGTAGCCACTGAAAACCTTACGAATAACATGGAAATTTGGTCAGACATTGAAGCCCTAATGAATGGAAACAACTTCATTGGAGGTAGTGCTGAAGGATAGGTCCCTCAGGTTGGAAGTTACTCAAAATGTAGCTGAGGAAGAGCTGCTATCATCACAAAGTAGAATTGACCATGAAGACATGAATGGAGTAAAGCCTCCTTTACTGACAGGAAAGTGGAATACTTGGGATTTTCATTGACTGATGAGACACAACTCAAGGTGAAAAGAAACAGCTACAAAAACAACTATCAATTGGTACTTGGAATGTATGAAGTATGAATCTAGTAAAACTGAAAGGGGTCAAAAATGAAATGGAACCCATAAGGATAGATATCCGAGGTGTTAGTGAGCTTAAATGGATAGGCAGTAGTCTTTTTCTTAAATCAGAAAAGTATAGGTTTATTATGCTAGGAATGACACAATCAAGAGGAATGGTGTTGAATTTATTGGCAAAAAGGACATTTCAAGATCAATCTTGAAGTACAATGCTTTCTGTGAGAGGATTATATCTGTTCACATTTAAACAAATCCAAACAATACAAGTATTTATGCACCAGCCACAGGGCTAGTGATGAAGAAATTGAAGAATTCTACTAATGTCTTCATTATGAAATTGATAAAAATGCAATCATGATGCACTGTGAAATATTTGAAATTGGGAAGCTCAAGTTGGGAATGAAGAAGGAACAGTAGTTGCAAAAGACCATTTTGGTGAAAGAAAGAAAGCTGGAGATTGCATGATATACTTCTGTATGTCCAACCATTTTTATAGCAAGTATGTTTCTTGAACAACACAAGTGGTAATTATGCACATGAACTTGCCCAGATTGGTTACACAGAACTCAAATTTACTACGTCTTTGTGAAGGGATGATGGAGAAATGCAATACTTGCAGTTAAACCAGGCCAAGGGCTGAGTGTGGAACAGACCATCAGTTGTTCACATGTAAGTTCAAGTTGAAAAAATATTAAAACAAGTCCACAAGAGGAAAAATATGACTTTGATTATATCTCACCTGAATTTTCAGAATATCTCAAGAACAGATTTCCTTTATTGAAAATTAATGACAGAAGAATTATTGAGCTATCGGGAGACATTAAGAATATCATTCATGAAGAAAGAAAAAGAGGTCATTAAACAATAAGAAAGAAAGAAAAGATCAAAGCAAAGATCAGAGTCAGAAGAGACTCTGAAACTTGTTCTTAATCATAGCATAGCTAAGGTAAATTGAGGAAATTGTGACATCAAAGGGCTAAATAGAACATTTCAAAAATTAAGTAAAATATTATAATGAATGTGCAAAGACCTAGAGTTTGAAAACTAAAAAGAAAGAAGAGGTCCAGCCTATCTTAAACTGAAAGAACTCAAGAAAAAACTCAAGCCTAAGGTTGCAATATTAAAAGATTACATTGACAAAATATTGAATGATTCAGGAAGTATAAAAGCCAGATGGAAAGGATGCACAGTCCCTATACCCAAAAGAAGTAGCTGGCATTCCACCAGTTCAGGAGTTAACACATGAACAGGAATCAACGATACTAAAGGAAGGAGATCAAACGCACTGCATGCAGTAGCCAAAAACAAGGCTTCAGGAATTTTTGGACTATCAGTTGAAAAATTTGATGAAGCACTGGAAGCACTTACTCATCTCTGCCAGGAAATCTGGAAGACCGCTACTAGGTCAACTGACTGTAAGAAAATCATATTTTTACCAATTCCAAGGAAAAATGATTCAATAGAAAACTCAGATTATAGGACAATACCACTAATATTGCATGCAAGTAAAATTTTGCTGAAAGTCATCCAACAATGGTTGTTGCAGTACAGGAAGCTGCCAGATGTTCAAAGCCAGACTCAAGAGTACATGGAACAAGGTATATCACTGCTGATGTCAGATTAACCTTGACTGAAAGCAGAGAATGCAAGAAATGTGATTACTTTTGTTTTATTGATTATGCAAAGGCATTTTACTGTGTGGATCATAACAAATCATTGATAGCATTAAGAAGAATGATGATTCCAGAGAATTTCATTGTTCTCATAGTCCAGTTATTAATATGTTGACGTGTAAGTGAAACTGAAGGCTTACACTTTAATCACCTTCATTAAGGGATGCAAGTCCTCTTTGCTTTCAGATAGCACATTGTGTCATATGCATTTCGGAACTTGCTAATGAGTCTTCCTCTAACCCTGATACCTTGTTCATATAGTCCAGTTTCCTTGACTATTTGCTCATCAAAAAGATTTTTAAAAGTATGGGAGAGTAATAAAACCCTATGGTTTTCCATTCCTGAGCTTATACCATGAAGTATCATCTTGTTCTGTTTGAATGACTGCCGCTCAGTCTACATATAGTTTTCCATGAGTACTACTAAATGTTCTGGAATTCTCATTCTTTACAATGTTTTCAATAATTTTTGTGATCCATATGGCTAAACACCTTAGCATAGTAAATAAAACACGAGTATAAACACCTTAGCATAGTAAATAAAACACGAGTAAACATTTTTTTCATACCTTCTGTTGTCAACCAAGATCTTTCTGACATCAGCAATTATATCCTGTGTTCCATTATGTCTTAGATAGCTAGCATCACTATAACAGAAATAACAAAAGTGAATGGCTTTAATGAACAGAAATTTATTCTCTTCAGTTTAGAAGAACAGAAGTCTGTATCAGACCTAGGAAAAGGTTTTCTTTCTCTGTCAGCTCTGGGAAAAGATCTTTGTTTTCTTTCAACATCTTTGGGTCCAACATTCATTGTCGATATGCTGTATCCTGTCATCAATATTGCCATGGTTCTAGGAGGTTTTCGGAGCTATGGTAGCATAGTGGTTATACGTTGGGCTGAGAATCACAAGATCGGCGATTGCAAACCATCAGCCACTGGTGGTGGGGGGTGGAGGGAGGTATGAGGCTTTCTACTCCCACAAAGACTTGGTCTCAGAAACCCACAGGAGCATTTCTACTTTATCATGTAGGATCACTCTGAGTCACAATAGACTCAATGCCAGGGAGTTTATCTAGAAGAGATACTCTGTGCCCAAAGAAGAATGTACTCTGCTCCTGGTTCTCCTTTCTCTTTCTCTCTCATAGTTTTATTGGCACATATTTTACATATCATACAATTCAATAGTTCAATTGTTCAATCATATCAAGGAAAAATTGTACAATTTTACATATCAATTTTAGAACATTACCCCCATTGGTTAAATCGCTTTTCAAATGAGTTGTGCAACCACAGTCAGTTAGTTCTAGT
>NW_022111319.1:1381389-1382996 GCF_000313985.2 Echinops telfairi
CCGGGGTGTAAGTCGATTGCACTATTAGCATCTTCAGTTTTCCCAACGACCCAACAGTCCAGTTGGTATGAGAAGTCTATACGAGTACAATTTCACCTTGAGCCACAACCCAAGAGATTTTCTTCTACACGGTTCGATTACTCATTCAACTAGGCTCTGTTGGCCCTAATTATGGGTACTACATGTGTTGCATGTTAAATTAATGAGAGTCACTATAATGTCTTGACATTTAGAAGAGTCTTTATTTGGTTAACTGGACTGCACGAATCTAAAAGCGATTCTTGGTCTCAGTCCTGAATGATGATAATAGCCAGCTTATATAGGCAAAAACCCATTTATCAGGGACTTTCCTATAAAGCCAGTAGGTATGACAACAGCAGAAAGCAAAATTAATGTTGACGTTCTTAGGAACAAAGCAGGGTGCATCTGTTACAGAAACCATGGTATGATTAATTATAACATCCTGGTTACAACATCAAAAGGCACAATATTAAAAGAAAATAACAAGGTTAATTGCAATGTTCTAATTTCGGGTACACATGAGTGCATTTTGAAATCAATTCCCAGCAGGGTTTTCTGAGATGGGAGGGGGAAGGATACAGGTCATTCAAGAGTCAAAAAATGGAGTCTCTCTGGCCAGCCTGTTTCACGTGTATGGTAATCCTGGGTCCCTTGCCACTGGACACTCACCGACCAGGAGGTTCCCTCCAAGGTCCAACAGCTGCCATTTTCACAATTCTGGGGTGGCCACTCTGCTTCCTCTCCCATCAAAGTACCCCAGTCTTCAGTCCAAGGGTGCAGGCAGCATCAAGGTAAGGTTCAGTTCTTTCAGTAGGGCCTCTATGTTAAGTACTTCCAGTTTAGCACCTGTGTTGTACCCTGCTACCTGCCAGGTCAGGTTCTGTGATCATCATGGTGCTTAGCCCATGGTGTGGTTCACTGAAGGTTGGATAGAAACAAAGTAGGAGTGTCTAGCCAGGCACCTAAATTCTGGCCCATTGTCCCCCTAGGTTCCTTACATTCGTTGTTTAGCATCCCTTCTCACTGTGGAGTTAATTCTCCCCAGTTACCCACCATACTCACCAACAGAAGTATCAGTATTTCCTCTACAATGTAGTTGGTTCCCTCTCATGGTCTTGGCATGCATTTCTGGAAAGCTTCTCCTTCAATTCCTGTCGATGTTGTATAGCCTCAAGTGATGGTCATCTCACAATTCCCCCTTCTTGTAGGAGTGATCTCAGCCAAACTTCTGTTTTGAGGTGATTCTTATGAAATTGCCTAAGTGGGGTGATGTATGGTTCATGACTGGTAGGTAGCTTTCTACCCCTTTGGGATTGGGTCTCTAAGGTTTGTTTAATTGGTGTTTCTCCTTATAGTAATGGACTCACGCAATATTTGTCCTTTTGTGATTGACTAACTTCACTTAGCATGTTTACCAGGTACTTACATCAAATGTGGTGTTTCATGCTTTCTTCACTATTTTTTTTAGGATGGATAGTATCCCATTGTGTGTATGTACCATAGTTTCTTTATATCCATTCTTCCACTGTTGGGCATCTGGGCTGCTTCCAGTTTCTCGCTACTGTGAACGGTACTACTAAGAACAT
>NW_022111319.1:1383271-1385105 GCF_000313985.2 Echinops telfairi
TAAAGTGGTATCTCATTGTGGTTTTAATTTGCATCTCCCTGATGGTTAGTGAATGTGAGCATTTTTTCATATGCTTGTTGGTCATATGTACTTCTTTTATAGTGAACTGTCTGTTCATGTCTTTTTCCCATTTCTTTTTTTTCCAGTGTATTGTAACATAGGTTTCTTTCTTTTACAACTGTTTTATTGGCACATAACTCACATGCCATACAATTGAACAGTTCAATTGTTCAATCACATCAAGGGGAGTTGTACAGTCACCACCACATGTATCTTAGAGCTCCCTATCACCACACACACACACACACACACACACACACACACACACGATGGTTATATCACATTTAAACTGAGTTGTGCAATCATGACCAATTCTAATGCTCCCTCCGACTTCCTACCTTCATTTTTTACTCCCGAAATCCTCTTTCCCTCCCATCGGTTCATATCTTTTTCCTATTTCCTAATTGGGTCTCTTATTACTTTCTTATTGAGCTATTATAGAGTTCTGCATATTTTGGTAATTAGCCCTTTGTCTGATGTGTCCTTGGTAAAAATAGTTTTTCAATCTCTGGGCTCTAATTTCACTCAAAAGATGAAGTCTTTTGATGTGCATAAGTGATGTAATTTCAGCATGCCCTAATCATCTATCTTGTCCTCTGCTGGATGTGCCTCCTCCATTATACTTGGTAGCCTATGTATGCCCTGCAATAGGGCCTTTACATTTATTTCAGCCTTCTCATTGACGACCCTGAGAGCTTTGGGGTTTACATTTATGTCTTTAATCCATTTTGAGTTCATTTTTGTGCATGGGGGAAAGGTATGGTCTTGTTTCATTCTTCTGGATTTGGAAAGCAAGTTTGTCCAGCACTATTTGCTGAAAAGATCATCATTCCCCCATTGGATATTTCTGGTTTCTTAGTAAAATATTAGATATCTGTAGCCTGATGCATTGATGCTTGTGTTTTCTGTTCTGATCCATCGGTTCATGTAGCTCTCATTGTACCAAAACCAGGCTGTTTTGACTATTGTGACTATGCAGTAGGTTTTTAGATCAGGCAGTCCTAGGGCATCTGCTTGGTTCTTTTTTGAAGAAACTCTTTGGTTATCCTTGGTCTTTTGCTGCCCATATGTAATTGGTAATTATCCTTTCCATTTCTTTAAATAATTTATTTGGGATTTGAATTGGAATTTCATCGTATCTATAGATTGTTTTGTGGTATTTTTATTTTCATGATATTAAGTCTTCCTATCCATGAGCATGGGATATTTTTCCATTTATATAAGTCATTCATAGTTTCTTTAGTACTGTTCTATAGTTTTCTCTGCATAACTCATTTGTTTCTTTAGTTAAGTTTATTCCTAAATATTTCTTTTGTGTGGTTATTGTACATGGTATTAGTTTCTTTATGTCTTTTTTTGTAGTTCTTTTAGCTGGCATACAGGAATCCGAATGACTTCAGCTTTTAACATTATATCCTGTTACCTTGCCGAATTCCTAGATACTTTCCAGCAGGTTTTTCATGGAGATTTTTGGGTTTTCTATATATAGGATCATATCATCTACAAATAGGGAGAGTTTCACTTCTTTACCTATTTGCATTCCATTGATTTCTTTTCATTGTCTGATGGCTCTAGCTAAAACCTCCAGTATGATGTTTAATAAGAGTGGTTATAGGGGACATCCTTTCCTGCCCCCGTTTTCAGTGGAAATGTTTCTAGCTTTTCCCCATTTAGCATGATGTTGGCTGTTGGTTTCTCATATATGACTTTTATTATGTTGAGGAATTTATCTATTCCTATTTTGTTGAGTGTTTGGCACAGAAATTGGTGTTGA
>NW_022111319.1:1387770-1389372 GCF_000313985.2 Echinops telfairi
TTTCCTTTCCCCACCTCCTCCCCTGTTGTCTACCATGTGCATCCCTGCATTTGATCTGGTCCCTTCCATATTGGTTGGTAGATTCTTAATGACCTGTTCTATCTCTTCTTTTATTATGAGCCTGCTGATTTTCTCAAAATCTGCCTGCATTAATTTGAGTGCGTGATGTTTTTAGGTATCTGTCTAATTCTTCTAGATTGTCAAATTTGTTTGAGTACAGCTTTGGTAGCAGTGTGTTATTATTCTTTTTATTTCACTTGGCTCTGTTGTTATTTCACTCTTTTCATTTCTTATTCTGGGTATTTGCATCTTTTCTTTTTTTCTCCCTTTGTTAAGTTTGCCAGTGATCTATTTGTTAGACTTTTCAAAGAACCAGCTTCTTGTCTCATTGACTTATCCTTTTTTTGTTTTGTTTTGTTTTCCATATCATTTATTTCTGCTTTGATCCTTATGATTTCTTTCCTTCCTTAATTGGAGTGATTGTGTTGTTTTCCTTGTTCCAGTTCTGGGAGGTGTTGTGGAAGGGTTTTTAATTTAGTTTTTTCCTCTTTCTGTATGTGTGTGTTCATAAAAGCACTGTGACAATTGTGCAGGGTTGGACAATGTTTCCTTCTCTTTTACATAGGGTCTCAGTATGTTGGAGACCACTAGATGGCACCTAATAAAAACAACAACAATACCAGAAAGCCATTTATTGCCTTTTCCAAAGCTGAAGATATCCCTGGTGTAAACACAGCTTTCATTTCCTGCTCTGTATTACTTCTAGCCAAATGAATCCTTCTTATGGCATGTTTAAGCATGGTATGATATTGTATGTGATGTAGTTTGCAAGGAAGTAAATGTCATATAGTGGTGTTGGAGAAGTTGAGAGAACACTTAATTTGTTCTAAGTCATACATTAAATCATTGTAATAGTGTTCATTTAAAACCTACATCTGTCTGGCTTCAAAAACTATATTCTTTCCCAATGTAATTGTGCTTTTCATGCCTTTACATTTTTTTAGTAAAAAAAACACCTTTTCAAATGAAGTCTGATCTAGAAGGTATAAAACATATGTACATTTATATGTGCATATGTATAAAACATAAACTGAATCATGCTGTTTGAAGAAAGAAGTGTTATTGGCATCCGTTTAGCTGGTGAAATGCGTGGTTTTACCTACCTGCCCTTCCCTTTACTTTCTCATTTTCCGCCTCTCACAGCATGGGCAAAATTTTAGGAGTGTACAGAGGAGAGGATTAGTAATTCAATTCGGAAACATCACAGGAAAATAAGTAAGGGGAGGATAATTATATTTGAGCCTTTTATGAAAATTTTTCACCAAAGAAGACAGGAGTTGGACTGCAGAAGAGATTCTGACCAAAACCAAACTCACTATGAATAGGTCGCTGCCTATTCATAGTGACCCTATAGGGTAGGGTAGAACTGCTCCTGTGAGTTTCCAAGACTGTAACTCTTTACCAGAGTAGAAAGTCCCCTCTTTCTCCCACAGTGCAGCTGGTAGTTTCTAAGAACTGACCTCCTTGTGGTTAGTAGTCCAACATGCAACCATTATGCCACCAGTGCTCCTGCACAAGGGATAGGGGAAAATAAATGGTAAT
>NW_022111319.1:1389653-1393577 GCF_000313985.2 Echinops telfairi
TGGGTTTGGTTTAGTTTTAGTTTTGGATAAGAAAAATCTCCAAGACTTGACAATGATTTAAAAGCTACATGTGCAGCAAGTGAAGATGACTGTTGTGAAGAATTTTTTGAGAGTAGGAGTTGATTCACTCATTAGATAATCTCCTGTCAACTTGTGAAGGTGTGAAGTCAAGCATGTTTGTCAGGTCACAGCTTGATGACTTCATTTGGAGGCTCAAAGGAGATAAATAGCTCACCGGAGGTCAGATACACTCTCTGCTTCGTCTTCCTGCTGACCAGACACATGAAACCAAGCTGATGTAGCCAGAGCCCTGGAGCTGGAGGACCCACATGGAGATCCACGCCAGCACGGAATTGTCTCCACTGTCACTGGATTCACATGACTTTCCACCCACTGGTCCGTGAACTTCCTGCATTCGGCATTATTGCATGACTGTCTGACTCTGAAGAGGAGTTCATAGACTGGTGTCAGACATGTGGGCTAATAGTGGATTTATGAACTTGATCTGGACTGGGCTGGGATGTTTTCTCAATATACATGAACTCTGTTATAAAGCTCTTTCTTACACACTTATGAGTGTGTTCTGGATTTGTTTCTCTAGTCAACCCAGACTAACACACAATTTATATAGCAAGTAGAAATTTTCTATAACCCTGGGACTGGCTTTATTCATATATGGACACATTCTAATTCTCAGCAAAATAAATCACTTGATTCCCAAAAGGAATTAAACCTTGATTTGTGATTTTTGTCTGTTAACTTGCTGATTTCTTTTTCAAATACAATTCATAAACTTTACATGCTTCCAGTTACTTTGAAATGTTTTCCTTTGTATTGGATTAGGCTATCTAAAAACAAGTCAATAAAGTCATGATGATGGTACATTATCTATATTCTTTTTGTATTTCGTGGGACATAGTATGACTAGAAGGAATGTGTATGACTTCCAGTTCCCTGAATTACTATTTAGATTTGTTACCTTTCCATAAACAGGTAATGTATATGAAGGACAAAGAGAAAATCTATTTTAATATAATCTTTCATTTATATTTTAATGAAATAATTTTATATTATATTTAGAATATTAAAAAATTCATGTTAGTAGTTATTCTGTTAGTATATTATATACCCCATATTGTCAGAAATGTAGATATGGCAAAAATATATTATAATACTTTCTGGAATTAATATTTTAAAAATAATCTCCAGGACATGTTGCAGAGAAAATTCATCAACAGTTTTTCCAAATTTCTTTGCTTTCCTGGCTAATGTTTTTAAAAAAGTTCCTACCACAGAGTCTTTTCTATCAGACACAATCTGTAGACCAAGCAAATAATCAGAGAAGCTGGATTACATGAAGATGAACGTGGCGTCAGGCTTATTAATGACCTACAGTGTGCAGATGACACAACTTTGTTGCTTACAGTGAGATGGACTTGAAGCATTACAACTGGACCAATAGGTAAAATCATGACAAATGGAGAAAAGGTTGAAGTTGTCAAGGATTTTGTTTTGCTTTAATTCATGATCAATGCTTATGGAAGCAGCAGTCAAGGGATCAAAAGATGCTTTGCATTAGGTAAATCTGCTGCACAAGGCCTGTTTAGAGCATTGAAAAGCAAGTATTGTTATTTTGAGGAGTAAAATGCGCCTCACTCAAGCCATGTTTTTCAAATTGCCTCATATGCATGTGAAAGTTGGGCATTGAATTAAAAAGACCCAAGAAGTTACTGTTGGATTTGAATTGTGATTCTGGAGAAGAATATTGAACATACTATGGACTACTAAAAGGAAAAAGCAACCTACTTTGCAAGAAGTAAGTCCAGACAAGGCTTCATCTCACATACTTTGGACATATTGTCAGGAGAGACCAGTCCCTGGAGAAGAACATCATACTTGGTAAAGTGAGATGGCCTGGCACAGTGTCTGTACCAATGGGTTAAGGCATAGGAACAGTAATGAAGATGGCACAGGATGGGACAGTATTTCATTTTGTTGTACATAGAGTCGCTATGGGTCAGAACTGACTCGACATCTAATAACAACAACAGCTGAATTACAATGTCAGCTTAATTCTCAACCTAGAAATGTGTCTGATATTAACGTGAGAGTATTGATTGGAAAGGAACACAATCCTGAAACTTAGAATGTGGGCATATTGGCCAATCCTGAAGTTTGAGACATTAAGACTCTAGATTTCACTAAGTCACTTGAGCCATCAGTGCCACCCCTTCCATCTGAAGATAAATCCACTCCAAGTATAAAACTTATCCCCCACCCCTCATACTTGAGGAGGTTAATCTTATTATCCATGCTGATATGGCACCTTGGGCGGTATCTGGAGCATTGCCTGACACAGATGCCTTACAAGATAGAACTTCACATTCCCAAGAAATACCCTCCCCACCCATATACTGCCTCTAGACCTGTAACTAGACTTAAGTCACAGAGAGTCCCTAAAGGTGAAATCCAGATGGTGACCCAGGAAGAAGTGCACTATACTCATAAAGAACTGCTTCAGTTTTCTAATATTTACAGACAGAAACCAGGAGAATATGTGTGAGAGTGGTTCTTAAGGATGTGGAATGATGGTGCAAGGAACATAAGCTTAGATCAGTCTGGGTTTATTGAGATGGTCCCACTAAGTACAGATACTTCATTCAAAATTTCAGCTAGAGAGGTTAGGAAAGGATCTACTAATTTATGTCGTTAGTTTGCTGAAGCATGGGTTGCGAGATGCCCTACATTATGTAAAGTTCAAATATCATATCTACCTTGTTGTAGACAGAAGGAGACATCTAAAGGCTTAGGGAAGTTGGCATGTTAGAATGGATTTATCAGGATCAATTCACAGAGGCCTAAATGGATTGCCCCAATGGCACACCTTTTACTAAAACAGAAACAAATTTGTGAAGGAAGTGCAAGCATCTCTGAAGACTCTGTGATTGCTACTTTATGTCAGGCAGGATTGACAGTCAGAAATGCTCAATGTGAATTAAGGTATTTGTCTACATTGGGGCTGATTGGGTGTTCTTGGAGTAAGAACCAAATGGCATCACTCAATTGATAGATACAAAGTGGGCTTGGTTACTATAATGGACAGCAGAACCATAGTAGTATTCAGAAAAGCCTGATATTTATGAACCTATGGCATTGGTTACTTAGGCAGGGTGCCCCTAGAAGTGAAACAGATGGGAAATATATTAAATATGTATTTGAACTATACAAGAATCAAAACTCTAAGTCAGGTGAACAACAGTCTAACTGGGAAAGCCGGAAAAAAGTCATGATCCCTCAATCAATTCCCAGATGAGGCAGTTTACATACCCACAACCCCTTGAATCAAAAGGAATCCTGGTCCCACTGATGAAAGATCACACTATACCATCACAGGTTTGTACTGTTTGTCTGTCTCCCTGTCTTCCCCAAAGGGATCTGTGGCCTGTCACAAGAATGACTGTTCAAAAATCAGTTCTCACAGATTACTGGACACTGTCTCTGAATTGGCATTAATCCTAGGAGACCCAAAACATCATTTGTTGGGTCTCAAAATTCATCCTGTAGCAATTTCCCTAGTTCCAGAATTCATACTTTGAATAGACATACTCAGCAACTAGATGAACTCCCATATAGGATTTCTAAAATGTGAAATAAGGGATATTATGTGAGAAAAAGCCAAGTGGAAGTCATTAGAACTGTCATTGCCTAGGAATATAGTGAACCCAAAGCAACACCACATTCCTGGAGGGATTGCAGAGTTTAGTGCCACCATCAAGGACTTAAAGTATGCAGGAGTGATGTTTCCCACCACACTCCCATTTAACTTGACTACTTAGCCTTTTTAAAAATGAGATGGATCCTAGTGAATGACAGTAAAGTATCATAAACTTAACCAAATGCTAACTCCAAGTGCAATTGCTGTTC
>NW_022111319.1:1394931-1398170 GCF_000313985.2 Echinops telfairi
TTCCATGTGGGCTTTGTTCCTTCAAATTCCCCTTTTAATTAACAATTTATTGTATACGATGAGAAGAAACAACTGCAAATATGCATTCATAATCAGAATGTGGAATGTGAAAAGTATAACGCTAGGAAAATTGGACACCATCAAAAATAAAAAGGAATGCATAGACATAGATATCCTAGGCATTAGGGAGCTGAAATGAACTGGTATTGGCCAGTTTGAAACAGTCACATGGTTTATTTTACATGGAGCAGCAAATTCGAATGGAATAGTGTCACATCCATTATCAAAAAAGAACTTTTCAAAATCTATTTTGAAGTACAATGCAGTCTGTGATAGGACAATATCTGTACACCTACAAAGAATTCCAGTGGCTACAATTGTCTTTCAATTAATGCATCAAACTCTAAAGCTAGTGATGAAGAAACTGAAGAATTCTACCAACTTCTTCAGTCTGAAAGTGATCAAACACGTAATTAAGATGTGTTGATAATGATTGGCAATTGGAATGTGAATGTTGGAAACAAAAAGGAAGGAACAATAGTTGGAAAATATGGACTTGATAGAAACAAAGCTAAAAATTTATTGGTAGAATTTTCAAATGCTAATAATATTTTCAATGGAAAAAACATATTTTTCAACAATGTAAAAGGCTTGGACTTCACTAGACAGGATTCATGGGAATCAAATCGACTGTGGAGAAGCTCCAGGTCAGCAGCCAAAATGAGGCCAGTTGCTGACTGTAGAGCAGGTTATCAATTGCTCATATGTAAGTTCAGGTTAAAGTTAAAGAAAATTAAAACAAACCCATGAGAGCCAAAATATGACCTTTTGTATAACCCATCTCAAGAATAGATTTGTGGTCGTATACTGTAAAAAAAAAAAAGAAAGAATAGATTTGTCTCATTGAACTACTTGATACACCTGATGAGCTGTAGGATGACATCAATAACAGCATACATGAAGAAAGCAAAGGGTCGTTAAACATAAGCAGATGGTCAAAGTGCATGTCAGAAGAAGTTGCTTTTGAACTTAAATAGCTGCTATAACAAATGGAAGAAATGCTGAAGTAAAGGAACTGAACAGAAAAATTCAGAGGGCAGTTCTAAAATTCCGAGTAAAGTAGTATAATGAAATGTGCAAAGACTTGGAGTTAGAAATCCCCCAAAGAAGAACACACATAGCAAATATCAAACTGAAAGAACTAAAGAAAAAAATTCAAGTTTCTTGTTACAATATTGAAAGACCCTATGGGCAATATATTGAAATATGCAGGGAGCTCAAAGGAAGATGTAAGGTATATATTCCATGGAAGCAAGGTAGAAGGAATGTACTAAAAAGAACTGGTTGACATTCAACCATTTCAATATGTAATAGATGATCAAGAGCCAACATAAAAAATCCAAAAGAATGATTTGAAATTGATTGTAGTAGCAATTGTAGAATACTGCTTGATGCGATTGAACTATGGAATGATATGATATCTGTATTAACTCTCAATAAAATTGTTTTGAAAAAAAATTCAAGTTTCCTTGAAGGCATTAGCAAAAACAGGACCTCAGGAATTGATGGACCACTAATTAAAATGTTTCAACAAACTGATGAACTACCAGAAACACTCTCATCTATTACGAGAAATTTGAAGGTCAACCGACTGAAAGAGTTCCATATTTGTACTCATCCCAAGAAAGATGATCCAACAGGGCCTGCATATTATTATTTAACATTATCATTGCTATCACATTCAAGTAAAACTTTGCTGGAGGTAATGAAAAACAGCGGCAGCAGAACGTGGACAAGAAGCTGCCCGAAATGAATCAAAATTTGGAAAAGGATGTGGCAGGAGGAATGTCATTGATGACATTAAATGTACCTTAGCAGAAAGCCAATAACACTAGAAGGGTGTTTACTTCTGTTTTATTAGCTAGGCAATGGCATTCGACTCATTATTCATTAGCCATGAATAACATTGAGAAGAATGGTAATTCCAGAACATTTCATTGTTTTCATGTGGAACAAATACATGGACCAAAAGGCAGTTGTTCAAATAGAACAACATACACGAAATGTGTATGTCATTATTATAGCCTTTCACCAAAATTATTCAATATGTTCCCTATGCAAAAAATAGCAGAAGCTGGATTATATGAAGAAGAATGTGGCATCAAGATTGGAGGAAGATTTATTAACAAGGTACAATATGCAGATCACACAACCTTGCCAAGTCCAAGGAGGACCTGAATCACTTCTAAATGAAGATCAAGGGTTGCAGTCTTCAGTATGTACTACAACTCAATGTAAAGAAAATAAAAATCCTCACAACTAGTCCAATAGATAACACTATGATAAACTGAGAAAATATGGAAAGTATCAAATATTTCATCTTGCTATGATCACTATCAATACTCATGGAAGCAGCAGTCAAGAAATCAAAGGGTGCATTGCATTGGGCAAATCTACTGACCACCTCTTGAAAGCATTGCAGAGCAAGAATGTCATGGTATTTTCAACCACCACATATGCATGTAAAAGTTGGACATTGAATTAAGAAGACTGAAGAAGAATTGATTCATTTCAATTATTTCAAGTGACTATTGAATATTACAAGTGTCGTGGATTTACAGATCAAACAAATAGTTCATGGAAGAAGTATAGTCACAATGTTCCTTAGATGTGAGAATGGCAAGACTTACTCTCATGTCCTTTGGATATGTTATCAGGAGGGACTAGACCCTGAAAAAGGACATCATGTTTGATAAAGTAGAAAGGTAACTGGGATAAAAAAGAGGGGAAGCCTTGAAACAGGGATTGACACAGTAGTTACAACAGTGGTTTCAAATATAACAACAATTAGGGCAATTGCTCAGGATGGGGCTGTATTTTGTTCTGTTGTACATTGGATTGTAATGAGTTGGTACCACACGAAGCCACGTAGCAATAGGTAGGGATAAAAACAATTTAAGTGGCAGTATAATTGCATTTTTGTTTGTTTTTTAAAGTTTGTATACTCCTTTTTTTTTGAATACTGATTGTCTTCTTAAACTATCAAATAAGTACTGTTTTTTTTAAGGTCGACATATATGCTGTATTTACACTCAATGTATTTTATACTGTTTGAACTATTCTTTTGTTTGTCTCTGTTCTTTTAATGGTTAACACTTCCTGTGGTAGAAAAGGAAAGAGCATATTCAAAATTTAAATTTGAAAACTTAGAAACATAACTTTGTAATATATGTATGAAA
>NW_022111319.1:1399057-1401146 GCF_000313985.2 Echinops telfairi
ATTTAACTGACCAAAAATATTAACATAAATTCTGTTATATACAATTAATTCATAGTTTTAGGACAAAAGATGCTAAATGTTTTTAGCTTACCTTAGAAGAGTCAATAGATTATTTTTCAGTTTTGTTACTTTTCTAAGCCTGCTTATATGTTTGAATTAACTATCCATAAGAGGTGGATGGTCTTAAGAAGACAACAAATGAATTTTGAATGTGTTTCTTTTCCATTTGAATAAAGGCCCATATATGCATAACCCTATGGCTGATTTCCCTTGGGAATCAGTGTCCTAAGGCTGATTTCCCTTGGGAATCATTATTATGCAGCTCACATTGTCACTCACCTACACTGTTGATCTTGCTTTGAAACAACCTGTAAAACAATAAAAGTTATTCTGTGTCATAGGGAACATTTATGAAAAGCTAAGTTTGAAATAAAATAATGAATTATTACCGTGTATCCTCTATAATAACATGACTGGTAATTTTCTCAGATTTCAAATTAATTCAGAAGGTACATTTCTTCTCCTTATTTCATATAGAAATCCCTCATATTTCCTGGTATAATATACTCTGACTTTATGTACTTCCCTATAAAGAATAAAAATAAAGTACTTTTATTTAATCCATTAAACTTGCTACCAGAGGTTATCATTAGCCTCCTTTGTGATTAAACTTTGAAAGATCTTTTTAGTTTTTGTAGATTAAAATACTGTATATACTCGTGTATAAGCCAAATTTTTCAGCACAATTTTAATGCAGTTTTTGTGGTAAAATTAGGTGCCTTGTCTGATATTTGGGTCATCTTATACTAGAGTAATTAGACATTTTCTACCACCCCTCAGAGACAGTAATTTTCTGAAAAAGATAAAAGATGTTTTAAAATATTACATGATGCAATTGTTGTGCATTATAAAACAATACTGTGTAATAGCAAAAATCAACAAATTGTAGACAAAAGTAGTGGTTTCTAAAATTTATTTTTGTTATTGAGCCCATACTGGTCATTATAGGAATAAATGCATCTATATGTGGTATGGGTGAAGGTATAGAGGGAAGATAGTAGCAGATAGGTTTGGCTTGTGAACAGCACTTCTCATAAATAGGCAGTCTTCTGGTTTAGTCATTGGGCCCTTTCAGATTGTCATCATAATGATGTACCAGTATTTAAGGCCACAAATAGGAAATAAAGTTATGAAGAAAATGGGGGGGCAATTTTTGAGTCACTTACAATCCACAATGGTTGATTGTAAGTGGTTTAGTACAAGTACTTGAAGTCATTAGGATTGGAGGAAGTCATTAACAACCTGTAATATGCAACTGACATAACTTTCCTTGATAAAAGTGAAGAAGACTTGAAATATTTATTGATGAAGATAAAAAATTACAGCCCTCAGCATGACTTCACTCAATATACTAGACCAATAAGCAACATTATGCTAAATGTAGGAAATATTTAAGTTGTCAAGGAATTAACTATACTTGGCTCCATAATCAACATCTGGGCAAGCAGCAATGAAGAAATCAAAATGGCATAATGCACTAGAAAAATCTGGTGCAAAAGACCCTGTTAAAGTGTTACAAAGGAAAGATTTCACTTTGAGGCCTAAGATGTGTCTGACCCAAGCCATGATACTTTAAATCACCTAATATGCATGAGAAAGCTGAACAGTGGAAGACAAAAGAGTAATCGATACTTTTGAATATGATATTGGTAGTGATATGGTATATAGTATGACCTGTCAGAAGAACCAAAAAATCTGTCTTTGGAAAAAGTGAAATAGAGAAGATGCCTTAGAAGCAAGGATGGCGAGACTTTATCTTATGGATTCTAGACATTTCATCAGTTGGGCCAGAAATATATCATGCTTGGTAAAGTAGAAGATCAGAGAAAAAGAGAAGATCCTCCATGAGATAGGATGACACGGTGGTTTAATAATGGGGTAAGCAGAAATTTTTGTAATTATGACAGAGATTCAGGCAGTGTTTCATTCAGAAACCTAATCGAAGGCACCTAGAAACAACAACTTTAAGTTATATCTTCATGTTAGAAATAAAAAGAATGTTTGAAAGAGAAAAATAATAATAGCCATA
>NW_022111319.1:1401601-1409627 GCF_000313985.2 Echinops telfairi
TGGCATCTGCCCACCCTTCCTACGCCCTAGTCCCTCAGCAAGCAGTAATTTCCCCAGAATACTGTCTAAACATGTTCATAATCCCAGGCACCCAGAGAGCCTCCAAGAGCTAGTCACAAGATGTCACACTGGAGTTCCCCTCACTGCCATCTGCCCCATACCTACATTCTAAGGCTTTGCAACTCCACTCCCCACTAAGGAACAGAGTGACTACATTGATTATCCCCTTCCCACCTCAGTCCAGCTCCATGCCTGCCACCGTGTGTAACTATAGATAATTGCACAATAATTTGCAGCAATTGAAGAATCGCTGGGATATTTACCTGTCACAGAACTCAGTTCCACAGAGCACAGTTGGCAATGCCCACAGGATAGAGTTGGGAGGAACACAATAGGGCATCCAGGGGCCAATTCAGATCCAGCTGGCCCAAAACTCACTTCTCTAAGCTGGTGCCTCTTTCCTTGGGGACAGTGCAGTACAGCACCAATACCAAGACAACTCAGAAGTCCATTATAAAATGGGAAAAAACATTTTTTTAAAACAAACAGTAAAATGCGTTCAATTCCAGACTGTGGTCCTTTGTGTAACTTTGAATGTAAACCTACAGAACTCTGTCCATAAGTATCCATTAACATAACAAGGTACCCAGAACACTAATCCCTGAGCACAGCCTAGGGTTTTTAACATAACAAAATGGGAAAAGCCAACAGGTGTGGAGCACCAAAGCCCAAGGCAAAAGTAGCTCTAAAAGTTTAGGGCTCCACAAAGTGTCTTTGAAAGGCTGAAAATTGTGGCCTGACAGTCCAGATCAGACCCATGCTCATTCCCATACTGCAAGCCTGCTCCAACCCAGCCCAGTGGCATACCTACAGTCACCAACCTTAGCCGACTTTGAGGCTCCCCAACACCTCTGACCACTGAGTCACCGTGGTACCCTGCCTACATAGCAGTCTGACCCACCACCATAGTAGGCTACAAGTAGTCCTCGGAAATACTCTTACCAATCACACAGAAAAATAGCCCAGGGCCACTGGGTCTACCATAAACATGGTGCCCAATTCTTTGAAAATGGCGCACAAACAGCAACATACCACAACACCCTCAACAAGAAAACAACAAAAACAAAACACAATAGTGGAGCTAATGATGTTCATAGAAGAATCAGAAGTGGATCTGTCACAAATGAAATCTTCAGAAGACTGCCTGGAGAAATACAGGATATGAGAGAAGCAATGCAGAATAAGGACACAAGGATAGAGGAGATGAAGTCGACAAAAGAGGGGATGAAATCCATGATAGAGGGGATGAAGTCCAGGGAACAAAGTGATATATAACAGGTAATGGATGAGGTAACAGAAGCAAAACACAAAATCATGGATCTGACCAACAGACTAGAAGAGGCAGAGAATTGTACCAGCACTCTTGAGGACAATCAGGCAGACTTCAACAAACAGGGAGACAATCAGACAAGATAATCAAAGAGGCAGAAGAAAACCTGAGATCAATGACAGATGCTATGTAGAGGAACAATATTTAAATAATTGCCAGAACAGGACACAACGAACAAGTCAACAGGTAAATTAAGGGGATTACTTGTAACAAACTTCTCCACCTTAATGAATGAGAATCAGACACTCATACAGGAAGCAGAGAGGACACCAATTAGACTAAACCACAGGAAGAACTCACCAAGATATATAATGGTTAAATTATCCAACTGTGAGAAAAAAGAGAAAATTTTAAGAGCAGGAAGAGAAAAAGAGGTAGTCACATGCAATGGTGCTCAGGTAAGAATATGCTCACACCTGTCAGCAGATACCATGAAGAGGAGGACAGAATGGAATAACACCTTCTGAAAGTTGAAAGAAAAAAACACCAGCCCAAGAATCCTTTACCCTGCCAAACTATCTATTAAGATAGATGGCGAGGTAAGAGTCTTCCAGGACAAGGACAAACAGAAATAATATGCCATAAGACACATAACCCTGTAGAAAATCTTTGCTGACTCACTATGGTCAGAAGACCAACCTCCACCAAGCACAAACAGGAGACCACCATATATCCTAACTCCACCCAGAAGCCAACATACTGATAACAATTACCAAGATAACCTGGCCTCAGAGGGAAAG
Organism: Echinops telfairi; assembly: GCF_000313985.2. Taxonomy (NCBI): domain Eukaryota; kingdom Metazoa; phylum Chordata; class Mammalia; order Afrosoricida; family Tenrecidae; genus Echinops; species Echinops telfairi. The sequence continues at coordinate 1,403,732 of NW_022111319.1, forward strand.
GAAGGCAAGAATGAGGCCCCCACACAAACACAGTACACTGATATGAAAGGAGACAAGAACACACCCAACACAAAAGATGGACTAACAGCTCTGAATCTACATAACGATAATAACTCTGAATTGGCAATGGCCTCAGCTCATCCATTAAAATCCAAAGGCTAGTAGACTGGGTCAGAAAACATAATCCATTAATCTGTTGCCTGGAAGGGACAAATTTTAAGCTCACAGACAAAATTGACTAAGAGTAAAAGGCTGGCAGAACACATACCATGGAAATGGAAACTTCAAAACAGGAAGGATTGCAGGCTTAATCTCTGACAAATTTGATGTCAAGGTGCAAACTATAACAAGAGACAAGGAGGGACACTGTATAATGCCTAAAGGATCAGTAGACCAGGAACCAGTGAGTATAATAAATACATATGCACCTATTGAGCAACCTGCAAAATTCGTCAAACTATCCCAAATATGAAAAATGAAATCACAGATGCAATAATCATAGTAGGTGACTTTAATACACCGCTATCTGAAAAAGATAGATGACTGGGAAAGAAGCTCAGCAAGGAGGCTACAAAGATAAACAATACAATTAGGCAACTGGACCAGATAGACATTTATATTGCTTTCCAACCAAATGAAAATAATTCATTCTTTTCAAGCGCAGATGACTCATTTTCAAGAATAGACCACATGCTGGGGCATAAGTTGAGCCTGTGTAAATTCAAACATACAGAGATTACTCAGATGTCCCTCCTGGATCACCACACCATAAAGCTGGAGATCAATAAAAAGATGATCAGAAAAACAAGGGCAAACAATTGGAGGATGGAAAATGATCTTCTGTGACATGAATGGGTACTGCCCTGGATTAAAGAGGAATTTAGGAAGTTACTAGAAACTAATGAGTATGAGAATACAAAATCTCAAATCCTGTGGGATGTAGCAAAAGCAGATAGCAGAGATAGATTGATAGCACTACATGCCTACATGAAAAAGGAAGAGAGACATGACATATGCTAACACAAAACCTGTGGCAACTAGATCAGAATCAACAGAACAACCCCTCCAAGAGCAAAATAAAAGAAATACATAAGCCGACCTCAATATCAGCAGAGGCACCGGATTTTACCACAAATACTGCATAAAATATGTGCTGAAAAACTCAGCTTATGCACAAGTATATGCTGTAATAAAAATCAGGGTAGAGTTAAATGAGTGGGAAACAAGAGAACAATGCAAAAAATCCATGCAGCAAAGAGCTGGTTCTTTGAACGGATCACCAGAATCGACAAATCACAAGTAAGCCTAAACAAGGAAAGGAAGGAGCAAACATCAATAGCCAGGATGAAGGATGAAACAGGGAAAAGCACAACGGACCCAAACAAGATTGAAAGGATAATCACAAAATATTATGTAAATCTGTACTCTGCTGAATTCAATAATGTGGAAGACATGGACACATACTTGGAAAAACAATCCCTCCCTAGATTATCCCAGATAGGGTTCAAGAACTTCAACAGACCCATAGCAAAAGAAGAAATAGATACAGCTATCAAGTAACTACCAATGAAAAAGCACCATTTGGCTTCACAGGAGTATTCTACCAAGCATTCAAGGAATACTTGTCACCAATCTTCCACAAATTATTCCAGAGCATAGGAAAAGATGACAAATTCCCAAACTCATTTTACAAAGCCAGTATAACTTTGATACTGCAAAAGACAAGTATCCCACAGGAATAGAGAACTACAGACCGATATCTCTAATGAATATAGATGTAAAAATCCTTAACAATATATTGGCCAATAGAATACAAAAGTACGTAAAACATATCATCCACAAGGATCAGGGATGCATTCCTAATTGAGACACTTAAGAAGAAAGGAATGGAAGGAAAATTCCTCAAGTAAGTACAAGTTATCCATGAACATCCAACATCATAGTCAATGGACAAAAGATGAAAACATTCCTACTGAAAACGAGGACCAGACAAGTATGCCCCATGTCCCCACTTCTATTCAACATCATAGTGGATGTCCTAGCTAACAACATAAGACAGTACAAGGACATTAAAAATATCCAACTGGGAGAGGAGGAGGTGAAAATATTGCTATTTGCAGATGACATGATTCTATACATTGAAAATCCCAAAAGTTCCACAACAGAGGTACTGACAATGATAGAGGAATATGGAAGAATGGCAGGATACAAGATCAACAAATGGAAATCTATTGATCTGTTATATACATTAGACAAGACCATGGAAGAAGAGATCAAGAAGGCAGTACCCTTCACAATAGCCAAGAACAAATATAAATATCTGGGAATATATTTAAACAAAAATAACGAAATAATTATACAAGGAAAACTACAGGATCATACTACAGGAAACCCAAAATGATCTCCACAAATGGAAGACTATCCCATGCTCATGGATCAGAAAACTTAATATAGTAAAATGTCAATCTTACTCAAGGCACTATATAAGTTTAACACTATCCAGATTCAAATACTCACAGCCTTTTTCAAATAAGTGGAAAAACTGACCACCAATTTCATAAGGAGAGGGAAGAAACCCAGAATTAGCAGAGAACTCCTCAAGAAGAAGGACAAAGTCAGAAGGCTTGCCTTACTTGAATTTAATATCTACTATACAGTCAAATTGGTCAAAACAGCTTGGTACTGGTATAATGACAAATACTCAGACCAATGGAAAAGAACAGAAAACCCAGAAATAAAACCATCAGCATATAGACAACTGGTCTTTGACAAGGGTCCAAAAAGCATCAAGTGGAAGGCGGAAGCCCTCTTTAACAAGTGGTCCTGGAAACAATGGATACCCATATGTAGAAAAATGAAACAAGATGCTTCCTTCACCTCATGTACAAGCACAAATTCAAGATGGAATAAAAACCAAAACTATCAGGATCATCAACAAAGGAATATGGACAAACCTAAGAACCTTGGCTTAGGGAATATATAGGCTAACTGCAATACTGAAGGGTACAAACACAGGAGAACCTGAAATCGTCCAGTGGGACATACTAATGATAAAGCATCTGTGTGTGTCCAAAGACTTCACCAAGATAGTAACAAGAGAACCACAGACTGGGAGAGGATCTTTAGCAATGACGCAACAGACAAAGGGGTTATTACTAAAATCTACAAGACCCTCCTAGCTTGTCAAAAGAGGGAAAGAGTTTAAATCCCCTCAAGAAGTGGGCAAAAGGCCTGAAAAAAAGTTTCATTATGTAGGAGACTTGAATGGCCAATAAACATATGAGAAAATGATCCTGATTATTAGCCACCAGAGAAATCCAAAATAAACAACTATGAGATATCACCTAACACCCTTGAGGATAGCCCAAATCAGAAAATCAAAGAGCAACAAATGTTGGAGGGGATGTGGCTAGACAGGAACTCTCCTCCATTGCTGGTGTTCATGTAGATATGTACAGCCTCTGTGGAATGCGATCTAGTCCTATTTAAAGCAAATGGAAATTGAGCTACCTTATGATACAGCTATCCCTCTACTGCGCATATACCCAGAAGAGGTAAGAAATAAACCATGACCAGTCATCTGTGCTCCAATATTTATTGTGGCACAACTCACAGTCACAGAGAAGTGGAAACAACCTAAATTCCAATCAATACACGAGTGGATTAGTAAACTCTGGCACATACACATAAATGGAGTACTATGCAACACTACAAAACACTGTTAATCACATGAAGTACATTGTTTCATGGGAAGAGTTGTAGGAAATTATACTAAGCGAAGTTAGCCAATCACAAAAGGAGAAGTACAATATGAATCTCCTGAGGTAAGAATAATCAACACAACATGTATAGAAGAAAAGCCCCTTATCTCACACTGCATAGGTTGAGGGACTAGCAGTTGGGTGGGGGTCAGACCAAATGCAAGGAGGTACATGTTATTCCAGCACAAAAAAAAGGATTAAGGGGGGGAAGGAGGAGGTGGCGGAGAAAGGGTGGGGGAGACAAAGCACTGGGGGAGCAGTACATTAACCCGCTATATGTATCCATAGGATGTATCCATAGAATTGGGAGTATCCATGCAGACCCCACCACAGCACACCAAACTTTGAGGGCAACATAACCACATGGAACAACTCATGAAAAGAGTGGGCTACAGGGCAGGTCCCAAACAGAGCCATACTGACCCCTGCCTAGAAGTATGTGGTATGGAGGACAACACTAAGCCTACCAGTTGGGGAGAGGGACTGGCATGCCACTCCCACATGGAAGAAAACCAAGAAGGAAAAAGAGAGAGGGGGTGTCTAGACCCCATATCAGCACACCAAATCTTGAGGATGACTAACTTCACGGAGCTGCTAATCACAGAGAGGACTGTAAGGCCAACAACAGCTCAAGACATGATGGCCCCTCACACACTGTGGGGAGTTAGTCTGGTCTGAATACCCCACAACAGGACGAACCAACATAGGAACATAACAGATCAGTAACAGGATCAAAGCAAAGCCACAAAACCCCTGAAGAACCCCCAAAATAGACTTCAGGCTAGAAGGCCATGTTAGTCCGGGTAGACTAGAGAAACACATTCATAGACATTCATATATGTGTAAGAAAGTGCATTATATACAACAGCAATTGAATATTGAGAAAACATCCCAGCCCAGTTCAGATCAAGTTCATAAGTTTGATATTAGCCCATATGTCCGATACCAATCTATAGATTCCTTTTCAGACTCAAAGCAACACATGCAATGATGCCAAATGCAGGAAGATCACAGGCCAGTGGGTAGAAAGTCTTGTGATCCAGTGGCAGTGGAAGTATCTCAGACCAGGGATGAGTCTCCATGTGGCTTCTCGAGCTGCATCAGCGTAGCTCCATCATGCTCTTCATCCGATATGTCTCCCAGGGAGTGATTGAGTGTTCCTTCTCCAGCCAGATATTTATCTTCATAGTGGCTCCAAATGAGGTCATCAAGCTGTGACCTGATTAACAGGCTAAACACCAACCAGTCTCAAATCAACAACAGATTATGTATCTACCATAGATGGGCAGTTCCCGGAATTCCCCAAGGACCAGTAGGGAGAAAGCCATAAAACGGTGAGCAGACAGACCTGGAATTATGTATAGTTTATTTTTTTCTCTCTTTTTATTCTACCTTTTGTTTTATTTTGTTTGGTCTCTATTATTGGCAGTTTGCTTACTTATATAAGATAGTTATGGGAAGCAGGCTTGAGAAGAAAGCAACAGGACCAACGGTTCTGGAGGGACTTGTGGGGAGGAGGAGGTAGTGTAAGGGAGCAGTGAGCAAACAATGCCATAGACAAGGAAACAACTAGGGAATTAAAATAAACAATGAGAAGAATGTAGTGATCCTGGGGGGGTGTTGGAGCAGCAGCAATCACTAAGAGGTGGAAAAAGGACAAGAATAATGGTGGGGCAGGATGATGGAAAAAGGAAACAGAGAAAACATCTAGGAAGAAAAGCTATGGATAGAGGTATAAGCATAAGTGTGTACATATGTAAACATATTAATTCACAAAAATAGAGGTATTGGCTTATGTATATATATCTATATAGCAATACACTGAGGTAGTGGATGGACTTCAGCCTCTGCTTAAGTCCTCCTTCAATGAAAGAATACCAACCTGGCATTCTGTGATGCTCTCACCCTACCGGTACAATCACTGAAGATGAAACAGGCACATAAATGTGGTGAAGAAAGCAGATGGTGCCCGGTTATCAAAAGACATAGCATATGGGATCTTAAAGGCTTAAAGTTAATCAAGTGGCCATCTAGCAGAGAAGCAACTAGCTCACATGGAAGAAGCACACCAGCCTATGTGATCATGAGCAGTTGACAGGATTGGGTAACATGTATCATTAATCCCAAAACAAACA
>NW_022111319.1:1410116-1418244 GCF_000313985.2 Echinops telfairi
CTTAGAAAATAATGATGGCAACATATGTACAAATATGCTTGATACAATTGATGTATAAGAGCTGTAAGTGGCCCAATAAAATATTTTAATTTAATAAAAGAATGATAACATTAATTCAATTTATTTGAATGCACTGACTTAACTGGCTATTTTGATATTTTATTATTTAAAATCACAGGATTATGATTACATTTAGATCAATTATTTTGCTTTCAAATATAACTTTTGTCATCACTTGGACTAGAATATAGCAATAACAAATTTGCAAAAGGTTTTAATTCTTCTAATATTTATTGATTGCCTATTTTGTTTCAAACATTGCAAGTTGTGGGAGATGTAGAATACTCAACAATAGTAGTTCCTGCCCTCAAAGGTCTTACAGTGTAATATGTATGAAATATATTAAAAGTAAGAACATAATTTCAATGGCTATAAGTGGGGAAATAGGGTTGCTTCTCTCAGTATTATAATTGGAAGCCTAATGCTGTTTGCAGAGTGGGCAGAAAGACATTCCTCACACCGAAGAAGCACACTAACCTGTGTGATCAGTGTCGATGGGAATAGGTATCAGAAGTCCAAAAACAAGCAATCAAATTGATGTGAAGGAGCGTGGACAAAGTGGAGACCCAAAAGCCACCTGTATGATAATTGGACAGTCCTTCACAGAAGGACCACGTGGAAGGGCTGATAAATCTAAGGAGCGGTATAGCACTGGTGAAACACATAACTATCCTCTGTTCAGTGGTTCTCAACCTTCTTAATGCTGCAACCCTTTAATTCAGTTCCTCATGTTGTGCTGACCCGCCCAACCATAAAATTATTTTTGTTGCTACTACATAACTGTAATTTTGCTACTGTTATGAATCGGGCAACCCCTGTGAAAGAGTTGGTCGACCTCCAAAGGGGTTGCGACCCACAGGTTGAGAACCTGCTCTAATTCTTTAATATTTGCTTCCCTTACAATTATGGTCTTTGTTTTACCTCATTAAACTTGTTAGACCTGTTTATGTTCATTTTGTATAATTAAGAGTGTTCCATGCATGAAAGCCAAGATAGAGAATCCTTCAAAAGCAGTAACAGGACTAATGATTCCCTGAGGATACAGGAAGAGGGGGGTGAAAAGGGGGAAGGGGGAGCTGATAGCAATTATGACTATATAACTCCACTGGAGGGGAATGAATAACAGAATTGCAAGTGAATGGATACATTGAATAGTGTACTATAAGACATGGCAAATAATAATAATACATAATATAATAATAAGGGTTCCTGGGGTCTAGGATGGGGGAAGGAGGGGAGCTGGTATCAAAGAGTTCAAGAAGAAATAAAATGCTTTGAAATTGATGGCGCTAGCAATTGTAAAATTATGCTTCATCTAACTGAATTATGGATTATTATTTTATCTATAAGAGCTCCCAACAAAATGGCTAATAATAAAAATAAAATTAAAAATAGAGAGACATTCCTATTTAAATGGAAATGACAAAAACTCTGTAAGGTAGTAAGAGCAAGTACTATAATTATCCCTATCTTACAAATCAACTAAATGAGAACAAAACAAAGGTCTTTAAAATTCATATTATCCAAAGCTGCTTTTTGGGCAGCAGTAATTTGACAAAGTAGTGTTTCAGATTTTCTTTAAAATGACTCGTGATAGATTCACTGCCAAAATCTGCCTTTATTTCTCTTCTTCTAATCATCATTTTCTTTAAAAATTTTTACTATAAGTAAGCTATTTTCTTTTGTTATGAAGTTATTAATAATAGATATTATTAATGACATGTATATATTAAGAAATCTTTGGAAATTTAAATGTTTATATTAGGTTTTGAGAAAAGATAAATTCTGAAGTAAAATTACTTATTTTCATAAATGTCATTTAATATTTTCTTTCTGTCTTTTACTATTCTTTATCTGGAATGTCTGAGTATATTCTCCAAAAGCATGAGTACTGTTAAAGGTATTCTGTGAAATAAAACATAACAAAAGAATGGTACGATTTTGTATATTTTCAAAAGAATAAGGAATACAAAAACTAATCAACAACACAGAAAACTCTCACACACCAACAAACCCAATGTGGTAGGATTTTTTTTTCTCAGAACTTAAAGTGTACAAGAAAGGAGGTATTGTTTTTGAACTACGGACCTTCTTGTTAGCAGCCTAACACATAATCCACTACACCACCTACATTGAAAAGAGTTTAAAGTTGAAATGAAAGTGTTATTACTTTTCACACAGAACTTTAAAAAAGTAGATTAAGATGAATTATTCTGCATGTGCAAAGAATGAAACCATGGCGAATACTGCAGGTCTTCAGGATGATAATATGTATTTAGTCAAACATTTGTCCTAGTCAGTAAATAATAATCAATTTAGTTATTTAACAGATTGGGCTATTTTATTGCTTACTTAAAGATGTACTTTGCGCTGCCCCCTGTAACTAAGGCACAATTTCTAAGGAAGATGATAGTTTTGCTCTGATGCAGGAGCATCATACCACACCTTGAATACTGGGATTAGTTCTGAGTGAAACTATTACATATTTAGTGTTATGTAAATCTTTTGTATGTCATATGTAGAGTTCAACTACTACTGACCCTATGTGATGAGTAGGACTGCTCCATAGGGTTCCCTAGGCTGTAATCCTTACGACTTTCAGTATATGACAATGTTTCAAAGTTCTGCATAAGGTTTATAGCAGCATTCGTCCAAAATGGAGTCAAGTCATACTTGGTTATTTGTTTTTAGTCTGGAGGCTCCACTGAAATCTGTTCACTTTGGACAACTCTGCTTGCATTTGAAGCACCAGTGACATAGCTCCCAGCATCACAGTAACACACAGGTGACCACAATATGACAGTTAAATGGAAATCCTCACAATTGGACCAATTGGTAACATCATGACAAATGGAGGAAAGGTTGAAATAGTAAAGGATTTTGTCTTGGATCCAATCAATGCTCATGGAAACAGCAGTCAAGAGATAAAAAGATACATTGGATTAGGTGAATCTCCTGCACAACACCTCTTTAGAGTACTGGTAAGCAAGAATGTTGCTTTGAGGACAAAGGTGCGCCTGGCCCAAGCCCTGGTATTCTCCATTGCATCATATGCATGTAAAAGTTGGACATCGAATGAGGAAGACCAAAGAATTGATGCATTTGAATTGTGGTGCTGGAGAAGAATATTGAAAGTACCATGGACTGCTAAAAGAACAAATTGAATTGTACTGGAAGATGTAAGGCCAGAGTGTTCTTTAGAGGCAAGGATGGAAAGACATGGTCTTACATACTTGGGACATATTGTCAGGAGAAACCAGTTCCTGGAGAATGACATCATGCTTGGTAAACTAGAGGGACAGTGAAAAAGAGGAAGACCCTCAAGCATAGGAACAATTGTGAGGATAGATCAGGGTTGTGTAATATTTTCTGTTTTCTTCTGTTGTGCATAAGGTCGGAACAGACATGATGGTGCCTAACAACAAAAACAACAATCTTAATGGAAAACGTGGAGTGGGTGGTGACTTTGAATTGATGACTTTTCCATTCCCAAACCAAACCTACTGCACATTTAGTGCATTCCAACTCAAAGCAACTCAGTAGAACAGAGTAAAACTACTCCTTAGGGTTACACAGATTATAAATCTTTATGAGAGCAGTAGCTTCATCTTTTTTTCTCCTAGAGCAGCTGGTCGGCTTGAATTGCCAAGCTTTGGGTCAACAACTCAATATTTAAGCCACTATATCACCAGGGAAATATGGCATCAAAAATATATACATATATATGTGTATAATTTTATCTTTAGTTACATTTGACATTACTGTATATTATATATGGAACTCTACAGGAAAGGCAGCAAGATATTTTTGACATTTAGAGACTCTGCAGGTCTTAACCCAGTTATTAGTATCACATTCAAAGAGGATTATTGACAAATTAAAATTTATTCAGGGATGTAATTACATTCAATCAATAAATCAAGTCAGTTTTTTAAAAAAGACTGTACATTTAGTCTTGTGGGGAGATTATTCCATGTTTGTAGCAAAGACTGGAAATGACTTGGAGCAGAACAGAGAGCTTCAAGTATCTATTGTCAAATTTAAAAAAATGATTCACTTTGACCTTTATGATTGCTGAGGGGAAGAAAAATTAATTTATGGAAATTAAAGGTAGACAGACTTTATATTTTAGCAAACAATTTCTAAGTCACAGATGACCAAAAGTGGAATGGAATATCTCAGCATAGTAGATTTTCTGTGACCAGTGATGTTCAAGCAGATCTTAATAACTGCATATGAATAGTAATAGTGTTACAGAAAAGACTGAAATGTGGCATAATAAGAAAATAAAATGTAATGAGTTTTCATAGAACAAATTTTATGCACTTTGTGTTTTTAAAATGTGTCTTTTCCTTTTGGAATTGATGGTGTTTTATGGAAATTTATTTTAAAGTTCTTACCAAAAAAATTCGGTGAATTGATTAGTATTTTCATAACTACTTAAGAATTAAAAAGAAATTTACTAGTTTATGGAATCCAGATTTATGAAAACTGGCTTAAAGATTAAAGTAATAATTTCTTTTATAAAGATCAGCAAAAAAACTGGTTTATCTTGAGTCAGAAGTAAAAAATGTCCTAAATATCTAACTTCTCCAAACTGTTCTACCACTCCATCATCTCTAACATAATTCCCTTCCCTTCTGGTTTCTGGTTTCTATAAAGTGCTGCGTTATTTCACAGAAGTAACAAATCATACTTACAGTTAAGTGGTTTACTGGGCATAATTAACAGAGTACAACTTGGGATCAGTAATAACTCAGAAGTGAAAGAAGCAATTCAAGATACACATCTTGATCAGTGGTTTCTTCTCACCCTCTGCATATGAACAGTATGCTCTTTTGGGCAAGTGTTGCAACTCAACTTTGTGGATTGGCAAGTCCAACTACAACTGTCTTGTGGCCATCTCTTGGTTCCTACTGTCTCTTGCCACTGTTGCTGTTGTAACTATTGTTCAGTTGCCTGTCACTGTCCTCTTTTTCTACACTTTCCCTTTACATCAAGTGGGGTTGCAAAACTAATTCCCTCGTTACAGTGAAATATACCTTATTTGTGTTCTCTCGTGCCCACAAATGGTTCATGTACCTTATCTGCATTAGCAGCAAGCTGTCCATTCTGCTTGGTGGGCCATAAGAATTTTATTCCCATAGCCCCACTTATTCATTCTATGAGAGTCACAGCACTATACTTAGCAGGACCTTATCAAGTAATTCACTGCCACCACACATGTCTATGATTTAAAATGTTGAGAGGGTAAAGACACTGGGACAAAGTCTCCTGACAACTATTACTAACTTTGCATGAATTGCTTTTACCCTCTAAGCCAGTGGTTCTCAACCTTTCTAATGCCGCGACCTTTAATACAGTTCTTCATGTTGTGGTGACCCCCCCAACCATAAACCTATTTTAATTGCTACTTTATAACTATAATTTTGCTACTGTTATGAATCGGGTGACCCCTGTGAAGAGGTCGTTCAATCCCCAAAGGGGTCGCGACCCACAGGTAGAGAACCACTGCTCTAAGCTTAAAGGTAGGCCTGATCAGCAAGAAAGGCCTAGAACTCTGGCAAGGAAAGGAACCAAAGGCAAGAATGCATAGGATATTTCAGATAAATGTGTCCTGCTTCAAAATTTCGCTTACAAGTCCTTTCCCATCATCTTATTATGTCCTTTTGAACTTCTCTGAATTATTTTGCAGCCTTCATGTCTCTCTTCTTTTCAGTAATTATTTAATTGGCAAACTGTTGTCACTGCATGTCTTTAAAATGGATTCTGGCTAATAGCAGCCCTGTAAGATAGAGTAGAACTGCCCCCTATGGTTTCATAGGCTGTAAATCTTTTGGGGAGCAGATTGCCAGGCATGTTCTCCTGTGGAGCTGCTGTTGGTTTTGAATCATCGATTTTTTGGTCAGCATTTGAATACTTAACCAATATTGATAGTGAGTGAATGATTTCATGCATTTACGGCATATACTTTTTAGAACATTTTTAATGCAGTTTTTATGATAACATTGGGTGCCTCGGAGGATATTCGGGTTGGCTCACACTCAAGTATATATGGTAAGTCATTTGAGGAGTTGTAGTTACAGTATCAGAATCTTACAAGTGTATTTAACTCATGCTTACTTAAAACCTTAAGTTCTTATTTATCAACAAATTATGTTGAATGCACTTTGGTGCTGATCAAATTGTAAGTATTTCCCAGTTACGGTGACTATACAGGGCCTCCATGTAAAACTGGTTCAGAATTTTACATATGGAAAACTATTTACTGTTATATGATTCGTTTTCATATAGAAAAACAAATTTTAACAGCATCATAAAAAGGAAAAAACTGAACAAAAGGACAACCCTATGAAACTTATGTGTTTCTTGAATTAAACTTAATTGTAAATGGTTAATGTAAACTATGTAATCTATAACTGCTTTCTACTTTCAAATTAGTGCATGGGAAATATTTCCCATTCCATTTATATATTTTAATTTACTTTAAAATTAACCTTGCAACTTTATATGACATTAAATATAGTGTAAGATGATTTTTCAATGGTTTAGATGTATATTTTCTCTATTTACTAATATATACCATTATCATTATTATTTGAATCAATTAACTGACTAATCCACCTGCTGATGCAACTTGAACACCCTAGAGCAAACTGAATGGATAATATCTCCTTTATAACCACTAGAGGTTAAGTACTATTTTTACATAAATCTACTTTGTACATTTTCAATTAAATTTCTTTTATTAACTGATTAATTCTGTCAGAAAGATAGAGTGCAGAGGCGGAAGTGCACCTTGTTTTTACTGTAGTCATTTTAATTTTATTTGTGGGTATGCATTTTATTTATTCATTAGTATTCTTTGTTTCAGTAGTCATCTTAATCAAGAAAAATAATTATAAATAAAGTAGTCTTTCAACTGCACAAGTAGATAGAGAATAGCATAAAAAAACAGGCACAAGAATAGTGATTAAGTAAAGATTGCCAATTCCACAGATAACTGAGAATTTGTAAGCGGACAAGATGCATATCTGTTTTGTCATTATCATTTGCCCTATTGAAGTATCAAATCTCAAGAGTTGAAAATAGCTTATGTCTGCCATTTTGCTCAGAGATTAATTTATCTCTACAGTGAAGGAATTTGAGCAGACACTATGGTACTGAGTCACCCTTTGGGTCTGTAACTGAATTCACCCCTGTAGTTCAATTTTCAAGCAAACAGTGTTGTTATTGTTGTTAGGAGCCATCCAGTCATCTCTGACCCATAGCAATTCTATGAACAGCAGAATGAAATACTGCATTGTCCTGTGCCATCCTCACAACCGATCCTGTGCCTGAGCCCATTGATGCAGCAACTGGGTCAATCTATCTCTTTGAGTGCCTTCCTGTTTTTTGCTGCTCTTTCATGTTACCAAACATGGTGTCCTTTTCCAGGAACTGGGCTCTCCTGACAATATCCCAAAACTATGTAAGACGAAGTTTCTTCATTCTTGCCTTTAAGGAGCATTCTGGCCATATTTCTTCCAAGACAGCTTGATTTGTCCTTTAGCAGTCCATGGCACTTTCAATATTCTTCTTCAGCACCACAATTCAAAGGTATAAATCATTCAACAGTCTTCTTTATTCAATGTCTGACTTCCATATGCATATGACGCAATGGAGAATACCATGCCTTGGGTTAGGCACACCTTAGTCCTTAAAGTAACATCCTTGCTCTTCAATACTCTGAAGAAGTCTTTTGAAGAAGATTTACCTAATGGAATGTCTCTTTTGGTGTCCTGACTGCTGTTTCCATGAGCATTGATTGTGGATCCAAATAAGACAAAATCCATGAAAATTAACCTTTTCTCCACTTATGATGTTAACTATTGGTCTAATTGTGAGAATCTTGGTCTTCTTAACATTGAGTTGAAATACATACTGAAGGCTTGATCTTCATCAGCAAGTGCTCTAGTTCTTCATTGAGGTAGGTAGTTTATTGTGGCAACATGGCCAATAAACACGTGGGGTTAATTGAAGGGCGGAGGGATAAATGGCTCTGGGCCTCGCCTTTCTATTTCTTGGG
>NW_022111319.1:1419911-1422967 GCF_000313985.2 Echinops telfairi
ACAGTCTCAGAAACGCACAGGAGCAGTTCTACCCTGTCCTGTAGGGTTGCTGTGAGTAGGGCATTGACTTGATGTCAGTAAGTTTTAGTATTCCATGGTCTGTTTGTACCCAAGTTTATTTATCCATTCTTCCACTGATGGGCATTTTGGTTCTTTCCATTTTCTTGCTATTGTGAATAGTGTTGTGATGAATATGGGTGTGCATAGATCTGCTAGTGCTTTGTTCCTTGTTTCTTTAGGGGTATATACCTAGTAAAGGGGTTGCTGGGTCATATGCTAATTTTCATTCCCAGTTGTTTGAGAAAACTCTATACCACCTTTCAAAGTGGTTGTACAGTTTTATAGTTGCTGTTAGGGACCATTGAGTCTTTTCTCAATCATCATGACCCGAGGTACAAGAAAATGAAACAATACTGTTTTGCACTATCCTCACTACTGTTCTTTTGTTTGAGGTCAGTGTTGTAGCCATTGGGTCAATTCTCTTGTTGAGGGTTTTCCTCTTTTTTGCTGCCAATTACTTCACCAAGCCTGATGTCCTTCTCCAGGGACAGGTCTTTCCTGATTACATGGTCAAAGTACTTGAGACATTGTCTGACTATCCTTGCCTCTAAGGAACATTCTGGCTGTACATCTTTCAAGACCGATTTGTTTGTCTTTGGGCAATTCATAATACTTTCAATATTCTTGATTAGCATCATAATTCAAATGAATCCATTCTTATTTGTTCTTCTTTATTCAATTTCAACATTGAAGTACATATGAGCCAATTGGAAATATCATGGCTTCTGGGGGTCAGGCTCACCTTTATCTTCAGAATAACACCCTTGCTTTTCAACATTTTAAACAGACCCTGTGCTGCTGATTTACACTATGCAATATGTTGTTTGATCTCTTGACTGCTGCTTCCTTATGCATTGATTGTGAATCCAAGCAAGACAAAATTCTTGACACCTTCACTCCTTTCCCTATTTATCATGATGCTACCTTTTGTTCCCATTGTGAGAACTTTAGTCTTCTTTACATTGAGTTAAAATCTATACTGAAGGCTGAATTCATTGATTATCAACAAGTGCTTCAAGTCTTCCTCACTTTGAGCAGGCAAGGGGGTGTCATCTGCATATCCCAGGTTACTAATAAACCTTCCTCCAATCCTATTGCCACACTGTTCTTCATGTAATCCAGAGTCTTTCATGATTTACTCAGCATCATTATGAATAAGTATGATGACAGGATATAGCCTTGATACATACCTTTCTTGATTTTAAACCAGGCAGTATTGCCTTGTTCTTTTCACACAACTGCCTCTTGATTCATGTACAAGTTCCAAATGAGCATGATACAGTCTTCTAGAATTTGCATTCTTCTCCTTAATATCCATAGTTTGTTATGATCCACACAGTCAAATGTCTAAGCATAGTCATTAAAAACACAAGTAAACATCTTTCTGGTATTCTCTTCTTTTATCCAAGATCCATCTGACATCAGCAATGATCCCTTGTTCCATGTCCTCTTCTGAATCTGGCCTGAATCTCCATCAGCTTCCTGTCAATATACTCTTGCAAGCACTATAGGATGATCTTCAGTAAAATTTTACTTGTATGTGATACCAATGGTATTGATCTCTAATTTGAGCATTCTGTTGGGTCATCTTTCTTGGAAAAGTGTACAAATATGAATCTCTTTCAGTTAGTTGGCCAAGTATCTATCTTTCACACTTCTTGGCATAGATGAGTGAGTGCTTCCAGTGCTTGTGAAACATGCTGGCCCTTCAAATGGTTGAATGTCCACTAGTTATTTTTTGCATGGTGACTGTGTATTTTTCCATCTTCTTTTGATATTTCCTGCATTTTGCTCATAGAATTTTGTTCAACATTTTTCCCATAGAATCTTTCAGTATTTCAACTCAAGGCTTGAATTTTTTCTTGAGTTCTTTCAGTGTAAGATATGCTGACCATGTTTTTCCTTTATGGTCATCTTACACAAGGTCTTAGCTGACTCGTTGCATTATATTTTACTTAGTCTTCTCAAGTTGGCCTTTGAAATATTCAGTTCAGCTCTTTAATGTCATCTTTTTCCTATTTTCCTTAGTTATTCGATGATTCCAAGATAGTTTCAAGTCTCTTCTACCATCTACTTTTATCTTCTGTCTTTTTAAAGATCTTTCGTTTTCTTTATGTATCATTTCCTTGATGTCATCCCACAACTCATCAAGTCTTCTGTCAATTTATCAAATTTATTCTGGAGTATGCTCTCAAAATTCACATAGGATATACTCATGGTACTTTTTTGGCTCTCAAGCTACAATTTGAACTTGCATATGAATAATTGATGGTCTGTTCCATAGCCAACCTCTGCCTTCATTTAAGCTGCTGATATTGAGATTCTCCACCAGCTCTTCCCACAGAGTTATTCAGTTTGATTTCTGTGAATTCTATTTGGAGAAGTCCACATGTATACTCTCCATTTGTGTCCTTGAAAAAGAGTATTTGAGATGAATAAGTCAATGATACAGAAAAATTCTATCATGAAACTGCCAACTTGATTTCTATCACCAAGATCCAATTTTTGCATTCCAATCATAATAATTATCAGTGCCCCTTAATTGCATATTTTATCAATTTTAGACTGAAGATGCTGGCAGAATTTTTCAGTTTCTTCCTGAATACCTTTTGTATTCAGTGCATAAATTTAAATAATAGTTGCATTGATTGGATTTCCGTGTGTGCTGAAATATATTATTCTATCACAGATAACATTGCTCTTAAATTTGTTATTCCTGGCATAAGTAACAATGATATTTTTTCATTTAAAATGGCCTATACCAATTCATTTTGATTCATTAACATATCTATCCTTAGGTGTTCCACTTAATTTTTGACCTCTTCCAATTTTTCAGATTCATAATTTTCACATTCCAAGTTCCAATTACTAACAGATATTTGAAGCTGTTTCTTCTCATTTTGAGTCATGCCCCATCACCAAAAGAAGTTCTTGAAGGCTTTATTCCTGTAGCTTTTACTCCCTCTACTTCACTATGGTCTACTCTACTCTTCCTC
>NW_022111319.1:1447859-1450298 GCF_000313985.2 Echinops telfairi
GTTGTGAGGATGAAACAGGATCAGGTACTGTTTTGTTCCGCCAGTTGCTATGGGTTGGGACCAATTCAATAACAACAATAACAGCAAACTCTACCAGAAACCCTAGCATATTGGCAAACTCCCTGTGCACCAAGTTAGGAATTTGCTGCAGCTGCTGCCATTGGGCTATCAAAAATGTTGTCCTTACCTCTCTAGGACGGCTCCGCCACTTAAAAAAAAATAGCAACAAGTTGGTTTGACCAGTTCCAAGGCCTTGGAGCACATGAATGGGTGCACCGTGCTGCTCTGGCAATACAAAAATGGCCCAAGCTGGTAGAGTTTGTCCAGGGCCACAGAATTCATGAATTCATATGTTCTGCTACTTTTCACGAAAAAAAAAAAATCCTATTGTCTACAGATGGGT
Organism: Echinops telfairi; assembly: GCF_000313985.2. Classification (NCBI taxonomy): domain Eukaryota; kingdom Metazoa; phylum Chordata; class Mammalia; order Afrosoricida; family Tenrecidae; genus Echinops; species Echinops telfairi. Next base: position 1,448,263 of record NW_022111319.1, read on the forward strand.
TTTGTGTCTCCACTCCGACCCCATTATCTACACTGAAATATTTGATTGTTTTGGGTCTTCTAATGCCTGATACCTGATCCGGTCAACACCTCATGATCATACAGGGTGGTGTGCTTCTTCCTTCTGGGATTTGTTGCTTCCCTGCCAGATGACCACTTGTTTAACTTCAAGCCTTTAAGACATTATATGCTATCTACAATTGGACATTCCCTCACAGAAGGGTCACAAGGAAAGAAAGACATAGCCATGATTCAGCATGACACCTAGGGAACACACAACATTATTCTAGTTCTTTAATGTTTCCTCCCCACCATGATCATGACCCCAGTTCTACATTACAAATATGGCTAGACCGGAGCATGTGCACTGGTACAGATAAGAACTCACGATACACAGAATCCAGGACAGATAAACACCTCAGAAACAGCAATGGAATAGCAATATGATGAATGTAGGAAGAAGGGTGGGGGGAGAAGGGGGAGAAACCGACCACAATGATTGATGTATATAACTCCACCCTGCCTCCCCAGGGGGACAAACAACAGTAACATGGGCGATGGGAGACAGAGGGCTGTATAAGATATGAAAATAATAATTTATCATTCATCAAGGGTCCTTGAGGGAGGGAGGGTATGGGAGGGAGGGAAAAAAGAGGAGCTGATACCAAGGGCTTAAACAGAAAGAAAATATATTGAAAATTATGATGTCAACATACATACAAATTTGCTTGGTAAAATTGATGTATGGGTTGTTATAAGAGCTGTAAGAGCCCCAACAAAATGATTTATTAAGAAAAAATAATAATAGCCCTAAGCTGTCTTGGCATGACAGGGCCTCTGAGCCTATATATGTGAGTGCTTCACTGCTCTTCTAGTTCAAAAACAGCCCTAAGGCAGCAGCCTCTGGTCCAAGGTTGTGGAATCTTTGTATGCATGTGTCTCTCTTATCAGCTGGTTCCTCCACCAGGTTCATCCAAGCTGCATAGGTTTTTGCAACTCTTGCTAAGCACATAAATGTGGACCTGGTACCCCTTTGTGAACCAGGAAACCCAGAGTGCCAGGGATGATTCAATTCCCCTAAGACATCTTTGTTGTTAGTGTTCAGCTTAATTAGCTATTTTGTGTTTTTCCTCAGAGATACAGGAATACAGATTTTTCCATGTTATCTGTCTTCTCAACATCTTTGTTGAAGATTTTGTAGTATGGCTAAGTCACTATCTTTATTGTAAGTCCATTGTTTATATTTATATTTTTAAAGAACTGTGACTTAAATGTTGGCTTGTACTCTGGGAAGAAAATAGTATGGCAATACGTTGATTTTCAAAGCAAATTCTGTCTTCTTCTTTTAGTACAATCTTTCTTAGTTGTGCATATTATTACATTTAATGAAGTTGTTAGATTTGTCCATTAGAAGATTCTCTGAGAAGATTCAAGGAGGAGAAAATAGGTTTATGTGCTATTCTCCACTTAGAATGCCGGTATTTTTTCTCACACTTTTAAAATTTATAAAATGGCACTCCAGTATCTATTTGAATTATTTCATTATCTAAGTCCTTCTGTATAGAGGTCAAAATAGACAATAAGCACTAAAGATTGTATATTTCAATCTTGAGGGTGAATCCGAAATGCATATCCTATTTTGAAATTTTTATAACTTATTTGGTACTATGTACTTTGAGTATATAATTGTACTGCAAAATAAATTCTCAATTTCATTTTACAAAAATTAAGCCACATCAAAAACAGAAATACTTTTTGAATATGTTTCCAGCTTGACTGAACTAAATGAACACAGTACAAACTCACTCTTGCCTGCCACCTTTTTTGATAAATATAAGCCTTTGATCTTTAAGTCCTTAATGCAAACATAAGGTGCTTGAAGAAGGAAATAAATTACCAATGCACAAGAGATTTACCAGCTAATTTTTCTCTCTCAGGATGCACAAAGTTTAACTTTTTTCTAAATTTAAAAATGAAATTTTTTTTAAAAGATTACCATTGCACAAACAGGCGGCCATCTAGCTAAGAAACAACAAA
>NW_022111319.1:1451359-1510608 GCF_000313985.2 Echinops telfairi
CCATGTGTTTCAGAGTAGAATTTCACTCCATAGAATTTTTAATGATATGGTCTTTCTAAAGCAAATTGCAAGACCTTTTTTTCTGTAGCACCTCTTGGTGGGTTCAAACAAGTGACTTTAGGTCAGTAGTCGAATGCACACTGTTTATACAACCTTACACATAAGTATTTATTTATTGTTATTTGTGTATATTTTTTCATGAAAGGATCATAACGTATATAGTATTCATTGGCTGCGTTCATAATATGCAATATAATATTTTATGAGTTTCTATGTTCTAAAAGTCTATGATATTACCATAAACAAATGTAATCTTACACTGATTTGTTAGTCACTGTGTTAGGTTTGGTTCTTCAGAGAAAGAAATCCAGTGACGTCTGTATGTGTTGTATATAGGAAAAGATTTTTACCAAGAAATGGCCTACACTGTTGTCATGATAGGTAAGTCCTGCCTGTTTCAAGTCAGGCTTTACCTGAAATGTGGAATCTGATGAACAGGAAACAGCAGGAGATTGAAGAACCAAACGAACATGAAGAAGCAGATACAGCAGTGGGCACAGGCTAATGGATGCAGAGGTCCAAAGTTGGCTGAATTAATTCATCATAGGTAATCTGCTCATGGCTCCTGAATAGGCAGGCTATGCAATTGGAGATTGAGGAACCAGATGCACAATCTCGCTCTGGCAGAAGGTGAAAGGCCAAAGAGGAGTCAATTCTCCTTTGTTTCTCCTATTTATACTAAAAGCTTATAACATCAAAGAGGTGTCATCAGGCTGAAAATTCATTCACATGTTTGATCCCACCCCTAGTCAGGAGTGTTTAGTTGATATAACCCCTAACCCTCTAAGTCACGTACTGATAAATAATTATATTTGTTAGTTTCTATATAAAAAAAATGCTACAGTTAAAATAACTGTACATATATGTGCCCTATAATTTTCTTAGTTTAAAAGCAAAATTGTTAAGTAAAAAATATGAACATTTAAAACATATTTTGCCTGAAATGATCACTCGGGAAAACTTGCATGAATTTATATACGCTATACTTGAGCACATGAAAGAGCTTTGATGGCACTGTTGAGAAAGAGTTGATTAATAACTACAAGGTCTTCTGTTCAAAGTCACCAGCCTATCCCTTTGCATAAAGATTTACAAAACTTCAACAATTCTGTGACTTGTATTGACTAGAAGGCAGAGGAATTTTTTAGAACACTTGATATTTTTTAATACTTTATTATCTATGCATCTGAAAATAAACATCCTATATTATTTTATTTGGCACTTTAATTGATAAAAAGTTGAATTTTAATATGCTGATTTTAGTCATTTTAAAAGTATATGTGTTTTGACATTTTCTAATTATGATCGTTATATTTCTATTGATCTGCCAAAGTTATTTATTGTTTAAGAATAGAAAATTTTGTCTATCATGTATGTTCAAAACTTCTTTGCAATGTGCAAACTTTGTCTTCTCACTTGGTTTATGTAATATTTTGAATCAAATTGGTAAATCTATCAAGCATTATTTTATGGAGATTGCTGATGGTATTATGTTGAGAAAAGCTTTATTTACATTAAGATTGTCTTTGATCATCTACACATATCCTAAAGATTTTATGTTTTACATATTTGAATTTTGAAATACATATTTTATTGTCAGGTTTTATATAGAGTTCTAATTTTTTAAATTTCACAGATGGTTATTTAGTTAGTTCAGCATTGTTTATTAAATAATATAAAATTATTAGGTTAGGTTATGTGTCATCAAGTCAGTTGTGATACACATCAACCACATGTACAACAGACTGAAACACTGCCCAAGTCCTATGTTATCCTCACAATCTTGCCTATGTTGGGCTTTGTTGAAGCCAATGCCAATCCATCTCAGTGAGGGTTTTCTTCTTTTTCACTCGACCTCTACTTTTCCAAGCTTAAGGACCTTCTGTAGGGATCAGTTCCATCTGATAACATGTCCAAAGTACATGAAGTGAAGTCTTTTCATTCCCATGTCTCATAAGCATTCTGGTTCCTCCTCTTCCAAGACAGATTTATTCTTGGAATAAAGACCAAACACTTTCAATATTCTTTGCGAACCCCATGATTCAAATACATCAGTTCGTTTTTGGTTTTCCTTATTCATTGGGCAGCTTTCCCATGAATAATAATGTGATGGAAAATATCAGAGTATTGAAAAACAAAACAAGCAACAGCAAGACCAAACGACTGCCATCAAGTTGATTCTGATTCGTGGATATCATATATAGTCTTCAATGTTGCAGGGTAGGTAATTATAGGAACAGATAGTGTCATCTTTCTCCTGGGAATAGTTGATGAGATTGAATCGCCGAAGATGTGATTTGAAGTCCAAAACGTTCCCTAGAGTACCACTAGGAGTCCTTATCACAATATTAGTGCTCTGAAAATAAACACAATGAAATAGTACTCAAAAACAAAGCAAATAATATGTTTCTGGACACTTAAATTTATTCAGTGTCCTTTTAAAATTTATTTTCTCCTTGACATTGGAATATCCTTATTATTGGTTTTAAAGCCTAGCAAGGTAAACCCTTTTTCATATTTTTAAAAGTTTTCTTGTTTATCCTAATATAATTTTAAAATTAAGGAATATTCAACAGTATGCAATGCACAGATCTTAAGTATTTAGTTCAAGTATCTTTAATAAATGTATTAAATACTTATCAAACAATACAAGCATCACTCCATTCAAGATATAGAACATTTCAATAAACCCAGATTGTTCCTTTAAGCCTCTTTCCAGTTAATCTTTATCCACATAAACCACCACTTTTATGTTACTTTAAATGAATTTGAATGCTCTTCAGCTTCACATGTCCTATATACTTGTGTGTAAGTTGAGTTTTTCAGCACATTTTTAATGCAGTTTTTGTGGTAAAATTCGGTGCCTCAGCTGATATTCAGGTCGGCTTATACTCGATTATATAGAGTGATTGAAATTATCTAGTATGTATTTCTTCTACTTTTTAAAAATCATTTTATTAGGGGCTCATACAACTCTTATCACAATCCATACATACATCAATTGTGTAAAGCACATTTGTACATTCATTGACTTCATCATTCTGAAAACACTTGCTCTCCACCTAAGCCCCTGGCATCAGCTCCTCATTTTTCCCCCTCCCTCTCCCTGCTCCCCTTCCCTCATGAACCCTCAATAATTTATAAATTATTATTTTGTCATATCTTTCCCTGTCCGACTTCTCCCTTCACCCACTTTTCTGTTGTCCATCCCCCAGGGAGAAGGTTATATGTAGATCCTTGTAATTGGTTCCCCCTTCCCACCCCACCCTCCTTCTACCTTCCAGGTATCGCCACTCTCACCACTGACCTTTAGGGATCATCCACCCTGGATTCCCTGCGTTTCAAGTTCCTATATGTACCAGTGTACATGCTCTGGTCTAGACAGATTTGTAAGGTAGAATTGGGATCATGATAGTGGGTGGGGAGGAAGTATTTAGGAACTAGAGGAAAGTTGTATGTTTCATCGTTGCTACACTGGACCCTGACTGGCTTGTCTCCTCCCTGCGACTCTTCCGTAAGGGGACGTCCAATTGACTACAGATGGGCTTTGGGTCTCCACTCCGCACTCCCCCTCATTTACAGTGATATGATTTTTTTGTTCTGATGATGCTTGACACCCGATCCCTTCGGTATGCATTTCTTTTGTTCCTGACTTATGCCATTCTACATGCTGTGATTCATTCATGTTATTATGGCGATCAGAAATCATTAGTTTTATTACTGAGTACCATTCCATTATTTAGCCATTTTCTTGTTGCTGGGCATTTGAATTGCTTTCATTGTTGAGCTGTTATAAATAAAACTGCTACACATTCTTCTACACATCTTTCTGTAGGCATATATTTTTAGTTCTCTTGGGTAATCTCACAAATGTGATAATAATGTATATTTACTATTAGAATAACAGTTTTACAAAATGGTAGTATCATTTAAAACTCTGACCAAAAATATATGACAGTTTTATTGCTCATCAAAATTTGGTATTGTTCACTGTTCACGTTTTAGTCTTTCAAACGTTTATGTAAGGAAATTTTATCGTGGTTTTCATTTGCACTTATGATGAGTAATAATTTACTTTTTAATATGATCTTGGTTATCTGTAATGCTTGTTTTGTCAGCTGCTTGGGTAATTATTATTGATGTATAAGTGTTCTTTATATATTTGGCACATGTTTTTTACACACTATACATATTGTAGCACCCTTTATCTGCCATTTGCCTTGCTGTGATAGCCTGCATGTTGCTATGATGCTGGAAACGTTACCACTGGTATCTCAAATATGAACAGGGTCACTCATGATAAAGTTGAGAGAAGATTCTCTCAAATGTTTATAAGGAGAAGAAATATATCATTCAATTCAATTGAATTCGCCACTGAAAACCTTTTGAATGGCAGAACTTATTTGACATAGTGCCAGAATACTAGTATCTTAGTTAAAAAGCACTCAGAATATGACTGGAAAAGTAGTATTGTCCATAATGATGTCGATGGAGCAAAACTTTCAGGGCTTCATTTGCTGATAGGGCATAGCTCAAAATGACAATAAATTGCTGCAAAGATTCATTAATAACAGAAATATGGAACATATAAAGGAAGAACACAGGAAAATTTCATCAAAAATTAAATGGAATGCATGGAGAATACATCATAAGCAGTAGTGAACTGACACGGACTAATATTGACCATTTTGAATTGAAAAGTCATATGATTTACGTTAATGACAAATTCAAGGCAATTAATGTTTCAATCTTTATCAAAAGTAGCATTTCAAGATCATCTTAAAGTACAGTGTTGTATATGATATGAAATAATTGAAATCCCTACAAGGAAGAAAATTAATACAACTATTGTTCAAATTTAAGCACCAATCACTTCAACTAGTGATGAAGAAATTGAAAAAGGCATTCAACTTCTTCAGTATGAAAATGATTATATATTCAATCAACATATATTGATAATAAACTGGTAATTTGAAACAAAGAGGAAGAATGAGGCCTGTGGCCTAGTGCAAGGGCCATCTCAGCCTTCATCACCCACACTGAGCAGTTACCCCTCAGGACCCCACTCCATGCAGTTACCCCAGTGACTCTCGCTCCTGTGCTGCTGCACATTTTCCCCAACAGGTCACGGCCTCTGCACCATGGTGTGCTTCCTGGAATCCCACACAACACACTTCCCATGTGATCAGCCTGTCCACTGCCATTCCAGCTACCCACAACTGGCCAGCTCACACTGCCTGAAAAAGGGTCACCTGAGCTGCCCTCCAAATAGATAATCCCAGATGTCTAGGGAAAGAGTAAACCATAATGAAATTGAGACACAACTGACCCCACAGAACAGTTGGCTCCAGGTAGTCCTTAAAATCCTTCTTACTAACCTATAAGAGTGAAAAAACAGGACTCTTGGACTCCCGGGAAAATGGCATCAAGTTCCATCAAAATGACATGCAGATAACAACCCACATGAGCAACCACTAGAAGAAAGCAAGAGAAACAAAACACAATGTCCAAGGAGGATATTAAACTAGTGATGTGCACAGAAGAAGGATACTTCGAACCACCACAAAAAGAAATCTTCAGAATTCTGCTTAGAGTGCTACCAGATGGAAGAAAAGGATGAAATAATAAAGAGGTTAGAGTCCACATACTGAAGGGAAATACAAGAGTTAAGGGATGATACAGCAGAATCAAAGAATATGGGAAGAATTCTCACCAACAGGCTGGAAGAAGCGGAGAAAGGTATCAGCAACTTCGAAGATAACCAAGCAGGATTCAACAAATAGGAAAGGCAATAAAAAAATAATAAAATAAGCTGAAGTAAGCCTGAGAACAATGAGCAATGCTATGAAAATGAACAATATTTGAATAATTAGAACATCAGAAGAAGACATAATGAAGAAATCAACAACTAAAATATCAAGGGAATTGCTGGAAGAAAACTTCTCCAATTTAATGAATGAGAATCAGACAACCATCCTGGAAGAAGAGAGGACACCAGTGAGACTGAATCTCAAGAAGAATACACCAAGGCATATTGTTGCCAAATTATCCAACTTTGAGGAAAAGGAGAAAAACCATAAAAGCAGCTAGAGGAAAAAAATCAGTTACCTCTAAGGGCAATCAGATAGGAGTATGTTCAGACTTATCAGCAGAAACCAGGAAGAGGAATTGTGTTAGTCCAGGTAGACTAGAGAAACAAATTCATAAACATACATATGTATATGAGAAAGAGCTTCATATACAAAGCAATTGAATATTGAGAAAACATGCCACCCCGGTGCAGATCAAGTTCTTAAGTCAGATGTTAACCCATGTGTCTGATACCAGTCTATAAAGTCCTCTTCAGACTCATGCAACACATGCAATGATGCAAACGCAGGAAGATCACAGGCCAGCGAGTGGGAAGTCTTATGGATCTGATAGCGTTGTAAGCATCTCAGCGCTGGCAGGGGTTTCCATGTGACTTCTCCAGGGTTGTGGCTGCATTAGGGTAGGTTCATGTGGCTTCTCCTGAGGGATGTCTTCCAGGGAGTGAGTAGAGAGAGAGTGTGTGTCCTACGCCTCTCAGAAGTTTCCAGAATCCTCAGGAGAAGGTCATGCCCACACAGAGACCTCATTGGTATAACCTCATTAACAGGCTAGACACCATCCCTTCACTCTGAATCCTCAGACTGACACCAGATTATGTAACTGCCACAAGAGTGAAGTAGTATCTTCTGAAAGTTGAAGAATAACAGTAACCCAAGAGCCTTTATCCCACCAAATAATTCATCAAAATAGATGGAGAGGTAAGACTGTTCCCAGAAAGAAAAAATTTACAAAATGCATTAACAATAAAACAAAAGACAAAACAACCCCCGCATACAAAAAATTATTAACAACTCACTTTGTACAGAAGACCAACCTCCATAGAGCACAAACATGAGACCATTGCATAACATAATATTATCTAAAAGTCAACACACTGAAAGAAACGCCCAACACACCATTGACCCAATGGTGAAAAGAAGCAAGAGCGAATCCCCACATATATACGCAACACACTGCTAAGGAGGGAAATAGGAAAATATCTAACACAAAAGTTACAAGATGACAGCAAACAATCCACAGATGGATGTAATAACTCTTAATGCCAAATGGCTGAATTTACCCATTAAAATACAAAGGCTCGCGGACTGGATTAGGAAACAAAACCCATAAATCCATTGTCTGTAAAACACACAATTCAAGATCACAGAAAAAAATAGGTTGAGCATCAAAGGCTGGCAGAAAGTATGTCAAGTTAATTGTAATTTTTTAAAAGTAGGAGTTGGAATCCTAATCTCTGACAAAATCAATTTCACAGTGCAGGCATGACAAGAGAAAAGGTTGGGGACTATGTAATGTTTAATGGATCATTACACAAAGAGCCAATAAGCATAAAAAACATATACGTGTTCGAGAGACGAATGAAATTCGTCAATTGAATCCTTCAGAAGATGAAAAAAGAAATCCCAGGTTTAAGAATCATAGTAGGAGACTTCAATACACCACTCTATGAGAAAGACAGATCAGTGGGAAATATGCTCAACAAGGAGGCTACAGAACTAAACTCTACAATTAGACTACTCAACCTAATAGACATATTCAGAGCTCTCCACCCACCTGCAAAAAAATTGCATTCTTTTCAAATGCACATGGCAAGTATTTGAAAATAGACAACATGCTGGGACACAAGTCAAGCTTGAATAAATTCAAACATACAGAGGTCACTCGGACTTCCTTCTTTGACACTATAAAGCTGGAGCTCAACAAAAGAAAGATTAAAAAAGCAAGGGCAAAGACTTGGAGGATGAATAACTTTCTTCTTCAAAGAAGTGAGTACTGCCCAAATTATAGATGAAATTAGAAAATTTCTAGAAACTGAGTATGGGAATACAACATAGCACAACCTATGGGATACAACAAAGGTAGTTATAAGAGGGTGTTTGATATGAAAATACACATATGAAGAAAGAAGACACATGGTCAATAATCTATCAAAAAATCTTTAGCAGTTGGAATAGAGTCAGCAGAATAATACTTGCAATAGCAAAAGAAAAGCAATTATAAAAGTCAGGGCAATGAAAAATAAGTGGGAAAATAAGAAAAATGCACAAAAAAATCAATGTAGTATAGAGCTGGTTCTTCAAAAGGATGAACAGAATTGACAAACCTTTGGCAAATCTAACAAAAGATAGGAAGGAATTGACTTCAATGTCCAGAATGAGGGATGAAACAAGGGAAATTACAACGAACCCTCATGATCTTAAAAGGCTAATTACACAGTACTACAGAGGTCTGTACTCCAATGAAAACAACAACTTGGAAGACATAGATAAATACTTGGAAAAACAATCCCTTGTCAGATTGTCTCATATAACTATATATCGTGTATAGGCTGAGTACTGAAATAAAAATTTCAGTACATTTTTATGCTGAAAAGGCACCCTCTAAGCTTATACTCGAGTGAGGGTCCCACTTACCTGGTCTGTGGTGCAGTGCGGGTGTTCACCAGCCTCTCTCGCTCATCTCTGGGCAACTGCAGCCTCGGCGGGTGGTCTGATGACTGCTGATATCACTGCTCTTCTTTTCTCCTGCACACTGGAAGCCTCTGTGTTGTCCATGCCATACTTGGCAAGAACCTGCCTGCTTCTGTATGCTGATACCTGGGGCTCACCACATCCATGTCAGATGAATGTAGGATGCGACCACTCTTCTGCTCTTCTCCAGGGCTGTGACCAATGACATCGCTTTTACAGTCTTACCTGTGCTTGGTCTCCTGCTCTTTGCTCTGCCCAAGCATTGCTGAATACAATTGCCTGCATGTCTCTGTTCTTGGGTATACAGTACATTTATTTACAGGACTTAGTCTGTCATATTTTATTTTTTATTTTCTTATGAACCCCTATCTGGACCCAGTTTTGACTATGCTTATGACTTTGGCCATTATTCCAGGTGGGCTTCCATCTATTTTGCAGCCCCTAGATGTGCGTTTATATAAGCCTTTCAAAGACTGTGTGTGAAAGTGTGGCATGAATGGATGTCATCTGGTCAAGCCGACTGACAAAAGTTGGAATTCTGATGAAGCCTGACATAGAATTGATAGCAAAGTGGGTTCATAATGGGAAGAGATTCCAAAGGACATGATGCAATGTGACTTCAAGAAATGTGGCATTAGTAATGCTATGGATGGCAGTGAAGACAGAGCTTTGCATGAGAATGACAGCAGTGATGTTGATGACTACTAACTCAGTGATGATGACAATGTCTATGCTGATAACCTCACACCAGCTAAAGCTGAAATTCTGGTTGGACATACAGATGATGATTAGAATCCAATTTTGAAGAATGTTAACTCTTGTGTTTTAGCTTGGTTGCTGATTGAGCTAAGGTTTTTGTACTTTTAAAGTTATTGTTGATAGCATATTTTTTGTGTTGACCCTCTTTTCCACTTATTGAGCTACTAGTAGTTTACTGTTTTTCATTGAATTAAATATTCAAAGATATTTAACCTACTGATGGCCCCATTAGTTTTATTGGTAATTTTATTGGTATCTATTTTATTTTGAAATATACTGGTAGCTGCTGCATTTCCCACCCTAAGCTTATACTCGAGTCAATAAGTTTTCTCAGTTTTTGTTGTAAAATTAGGTGTCTCGGTTTATATTAGGGTTGGCTTATACTCGAATATATATGGTATATGTCAAGCACCTAAAGGGACCCACAGCAAAAGAAGAAATACATAAGGTTATCAAGGAACTACCAACAAAAAAACATACGCAAGATGACTTTGCAGGAGAATTCTACCAAGTGTTCAGGGAGGGGCTGACACCAATTCTACACATAGAAAAAGACAGTAAACTCCTAAACAGATTCTATAAAACTAGTATAATGCTGATACCAAATCTGGGCTAGGGTCCCATGAGAATAGAGAATGACAGATCGATATCTCTAATGAACATAAAAGCAAAAATTCTTAACTAAATATTGGCAAATAGAAAAGTATATAAAATGAACAATTCATCATGACCAAGTGGAATTCATACCAGGGATGCAGGGATGATATAACATCCAAAAATCCATCAACATTATCCATCATGTTGACAAGAAAAAGTACAGTAACCACATGAAAATATAAATAGATGCAGAAAAAGTATTTGACAGCATTCAACACCATTCCTAATTAACACACTCAAGAAGATAGAATTGGAAGGAAATTACCTAAATATATTACAAGCTATATATAAAAAATCAACAACCATTGTTACACTCAATGGAGAAAGGACTAAAACCTTCCCACTGAAAAAGGGAACCAGACAGGATGTTCTTTGTACCTACTTCTATTCGACATCATACTGGAGGTCCTAGCTAATAACATAAGGCAACAGAAAGACATCAAATGTATTCGTCTGGGAAAAGAAATGACATGATAATTTTCAGATGATATTTATATCTGCCCTCCAATGTTCATTGCTGCATAGTTCACAGTTGCAATGATTTGGAAACAGCCTAAACTTCCATCAATAGACAAACGGATAAAAATACTCTGGTATATACATACAATGGAGTACTATGCATCCCTGAAAAATAGTGATGAAAGGATGAAGTACTTTATCACATGGAAAGAGTTCAAGGATATTATGCTGAGTAAGTTAGCCAAGCACAAAAGGACAAGAGTCCATCGAGGTAAGTTCAAACAGCAGAACAGTCATAGATGAAAATTCACAGGTGAAAATATCACACAGTTACTGAACTGAGGACCAGATACTCTGTCAAGAGCCAGACCAAAACCAATGATGCATATGTTATCCCCCCAAAAGTAAAAAGATGCAGATAACACCTCTGCCCTGTGCTCTCCCCCCACTCCTCTCTTGTGCCTTTACAGCCCACAAGGGATCGGGGAGGAAAAATGACAGCAAATGGTGACCAGGGCACTAATCCACCCAAGGAGGGTGTATTGTTTGTCTCCACAGGAAAGGGAGAAAGAGAATAGACCTGATTCCAGTGGGCCAACACTTGACGTTCCTGCTCCAAGCAGCTAATTCACAGAGGACTTCAGTTGTCTGTATGCTGATAATTTTATTTCTGGGTTTTCAATCCTTTTCCATTGGTCTGAATATCTATCATTATACCAATACCATACTCTTTTGACCACTGTGGCTGTATAGTAGGTGCTAAAGTCAGGTAAAGCAAGCCCTCCAACTTTGTATCTGGATTATCTTGATGCTCAGTTCAGCAAGTTTTAACAGATTTGGGAATCAGAAGGGTTGTGGTGAAGTTTGTGCCCTGGGTACTGTCGGACCAGGAAAACGAGCATTCAATGGAAACATGCTGTGCTTTCAAAGAAAAGCTCCAAAGTGACCCAGATTTTTCCCCAAGGTCATTATTGGTGACAAGACATGGTGATATTCTCACGATCATGAAAGCAAACATCAATCAAGCCAGTGGAAGATGCCATCATCACCTCATGCCCCCCAAACTCGTCAAATGAAATAAAAGATCAAGATGACGCTTATTTGTTTTTTTGTTGTGAGTGGGATAATGCATTTGGAATTTGTTCCACCAAGTAAAACTGTAAATCAAGCTTTCTATTTCGAGGTTGTGAAAAGATTGCATAATAGTGTGTGACAAAAAAGACCTGATTTGTGACAGACAGGGGACTTGTTTCGCCACCACAACAATGCACCTGCTCATGCAGCCATTCAGTGTGCCAATTTTGAGCAAAAACAGCATGCCTCTCTTGCACCATACTCACCTGACCTTGCTCCATGCAACTTCTTTTTGTTTCTGCTAAGGAAAAGGGACATGAAATGACAGCGATTTGAAGACGTAGAAGAGGTGAAGAAAAAAGCGAGGGAGGTGCTGTCAGCCGTTCAAACAGATGATTTTGAAAAATGCTTCCAAGTATGGAATCATATATTTGACAAATGCATTAAGTGTAATGAAGAATACTTTGAACATGATAAGGTTTTTTTTTTTAATTTACAAACACAGCTTTAAAAATCCATGTTTTTTGTGGGGGAGGGTACCCACTTTTATTCCAGAATATAGAAAAAGACATCAAACTACTTAATTCATTTTATGAAGTGAGAAAAATCCTGATACCATAACCAGGCCAAGACACCACAAGGATTGAAAAGTACAGACAAATACCCCTCATGAACACAGAAACAAAAGTTTTCACAGTTTCCTAGCCAATAATATCCAAAAACATACAAAAATAATGCACTATCTGCTGAAGACAAAGCAGGTGAATAAGCAAATGTGGTGAAGAAAGCTGATGGTTCCCGGCTATCAAAAGATACAGGGTCTGGGTCTTAAAGGCTTGAAGGAAAACAAGTGGCCATCTAACTCAGAAGCAACAAAGCCAAGATGGAAGAAACACACCAGCCTGTGCGATCACAAGGTGCCTAAGGGATCAGTTATCAGGCATCAAAGAACAAAAACTCATATTATTATGTGCTCACCTCCATGATACGATCGCTGAAGACAAATGGGTGCATAAGCAAATGTGGCGAAGAAAGCTGATGGTTCCCGGCTATCAAAAGGTATAGCGTCTGGGGTCTTAAAGGCATGAAGGAAAACAAGTGGCCATCTAGCTCAAAAGCAACAAAGCCCACATGGAAGAAGCACATCAGCCTGTGCGATCACAAGGTGTCGAAGGGATCAGGCATCATCAGAGCAAAAAATCTTATCATAGTGAATGAGTGCAGAGAGTGTGCAGTGGAGACCCAAAGCCTGTTAGTAGGCCACTGGACATCCCCTTACAGAAGGGTCTCGGGGAGGAGACGAGCCAGTCAGGGTGCGATATAGCAACGATGAAACATACAACTTTCCTCTAGTTCCTAAATGCTTCCTCCTCCCTGACTATCATAATCCCAATTCTACCTTGCAAGTCTGGCTAGACCAGAGGATGTACACCATACAGATAGGAACTGGAAACACAGGGAATCCAGGGCGGATGATTCCTTCAGAACCAGTAGGGTGAGTGGTGATACTGGGAGGGTAGAGGGAGGCTGGGTTGGAAAGAGGGAACCGATTATAAGGATCTCCAAGTGACCTCCTCCCTGAGAGATGGACAACATAAAAGTGGGTGAAGGGAGACGGTGGACATGGCAAGATATGACAAAATAATAATTTATAAATTATCAAGGGTTCATGAGGGAGGAGGGAGCAGGGAGAGGGAAAAAATGAGGAACTGATGCCAGGGGCTTAGGTGGAGAGCAAATGTTTTGAGAATGATGAGGGCAATGAATGTACAAATCTGCTTTACACAATTGATGTATGTATGGATTGTGATAAAAGTTGTATGAGCCCCTAATAAAACGATTTTTAAAAAGTCAAATTAAAGCCACAATAACAAGAGTGAAGAAGATGTTCTAAAATTGATTGTGATGATAATTGCACAACTCTACTTGATGTGATTGAACTATTTAATTGTATGATATGTTAATTATATGCCAGTAAAATTGTTTAAAAGAAATTAAAGAAAAAAATCTATACAAGAAAAATAAATAAATAAAAATAATGCACTATGATGAAGTGGGAATAATGCCAGGGAGGCAAGTATGGTTCAACATTAATAATACAATCTTTGAAATCTGACACATAAACACAGATAGGAACCACATGATCATATGAATTGATTCAGAAAATGCATTTGACACTATTCAACAACTTATACTTTGAAATAAAACACTCAACAAAATAGGAATTCAAATTTGGGATATTGCAACCCCTGAACTATAAAGTTCATTAATGAGAAAATAATGACACCTTTCAGGGCTTTATTGCAGGGCATAAACATAGTACCACACATAGAAGAAGATAAAATAGATGACTTGAGCCTACTAAAAATAACACACTTATGGACACTATCAAAATACTTCATCAAAAGAGTAAAAAGAGCGGCCAGAGACTGGGAATAATCCTCAGTAATGACAGAACAAAAAGCTAATCTCTAAAATTGATTAAAGTCTGCAATACCTCAGCAAGAAAAATTATGCTGGATGGTCTGTTCATGTCCTCTGCCTACTTTTTGAGTTTTCTTGCTGAGTTATTGCAAAGGAGAGAGAAGCAGGGCAGGGAAGGCAGTTTGCTTTGGGTAAAACACTTGACATTGTACTATAAGACTAATCATGCATTTTTAACTGAGTTTATTTTCAGCCCTTGGTGACCATGGTCCCATACTATACAGGCTACCTGAACTTTAGATTTTTTCTTTTTTGACAAAATAATAGAATACTATACTATATAGGTCACATCAGAAAGATGTAAGTCAGAAAAACCACTAAGTGAAGGAGATTTTACCTTAAACTTACCTCTTGCAGATAAAAGGGACTGATATACTCCTTTGGGCTTAAAACTGGAATGCCCTAGTGAGTGAAGAAGAGGAGGACTGCCACCCCAAGGTCATGAATTTGGAAGTCATTGGAATTCAGTTGACATTTCTTGCTTTCAAGGTTGTCCAATAGTAGGCAATTTAAGATTACCATATACTGGCAATCTTTATATTTTCTTAGCTTTTTGAAATGTGTTAACGCTGAAGACATATTTCTGCCATAGAGAGTTAATGTTTTTGAATTTTATGCTCATTGTTTTCTTCAACAGGATTCAGTCACTTAAGTTTTTTTTTTATATGAACATCACATGTATTTTAGTTTAAAAAGATTTCCTCTATAAAATTGTCCCCTAATCTGTATAGTATTTTAAATCCTATTCCATTGTGGTATAGTGGTCATGTGATGGGCTGTAAACCACAAAGTCAGCATTTCAAAACCTCTAGCCACATCATAGGAGAAAGGCGAGACTTTCTATTCCTGTAAAGAAGGTTTCCATTTCTATTTCGGTTACAGTTTCAGAAACTTACAGGGGAAGTTCTACTTCTTTCTGTAGTGTTGCTGTGAGTCAGAATTGAAAAATCAATTCTAAAAGGGCCTACATGATACTGACCCTCATGAAAGAATGGCTGAAGACATGGGTGCGATAGAAAAGTGTGGTGACATATTGGATGGTGTCCAGCTATCAGAAAGAATAACGTTTGGGGTCTTAAAGGTTGTATTAAAACATGCAACCTTCTAAGGGAGGTGCCAGCTAAGTCCACACAGAAGAATCACAGCAACCTGTGTGATATAAGGATTGGAAATAAGAAACCCCAAAATGAGAGAGGTGACTTATATTAGACCTTAAACTCTGAGCACCAGGTTTACATAAGACAGAGGATGATAGTGAATGCCTGTAATCTATGTGCAGAGTTCCACACTGATTAAGCCTCCATTGAATTCCCCTAAACTATTAATGGTGGGTATGAATAGTCTTCCCCTCAGACAGAGTGAATTAATGAGGTTACAGTTTGATTAAATTTTAACATCTTATTTGTTTTCCCTTTTGACTCTTTTAAAATTCATTCTAGTTTTATTATTTTTTGGTTATTTTCTTGAATTGAGTTTTTCTGTATTTTATTTTGTTGTTGTAATCTTTTGCGTGCTTTTATTTCTATGAATTCAGGATAGGTAAATCAATAAAGATTGTAACTAGAAAATTAGTTTCTAAGAGTTTTGGTAGAGGATATTGGAGCTGGGGAGGGGGAGCTTAAAACAATGAGTACAAAAATGAAGAAAATGTTCTAAAATAAATTATGGGGATAATTGCACAACTGTTTTCTAAAAAAATATATTCAACCCTTTGAATTGTATCATACTGAATTATGTCTCAATAAAACTGTTAAAACGAAAAAGAGGTACAGTTTCAGAAACCCACAGGTGTGTAGGCTTGATAGCAGTGACTGAGTTGAGTCTGAGGTTTCATTTAGATGTGATGTAAATTTTATAAAAATGAGTTTTTCAATGATTCCACAACTCTGTAAATATATTAAAAAACAAAACCAAACAAACCATATCGAATCCTTCATGCTAAATGAGTGAATTGTATGGGATGTAAACAGTATGTGAATAATAAAGCTGTTACAGAAACGTTAAAAAAAAGATGAAAGGAATTCAGAAACATTGTACCCAAAAGAACCAGTTAATATTCAATTATGTAAAGAGATAAAATAAAGGAGCTGATACCAAGGGCTCAAGTAGAAAGAAAATGTTTTGAGAATGATGATGGCAACAAATGCACAAATGTGCTTGACACAATGGGTGTATGTATGGATTGTGATAAGAGTTATAGGAGCCTTCAATAAAATAATTTTAAAAAAAAGAAAGACATGCACCTTTGCATAATCAGGCTGGAGGATGGCTGATTTCTACATGTAGATGACTGTAATATCTTCCATGTAAGCCAAAGATTTCAGAAGCAAAACATATGCCTCTTTCAAAGAAAAATCACCTACCCAAGACCAAACTGCCCACAATTATTTTTAAATAAAGATAAAGATGTAAGTGGTTAAGTGGGTTTAATGGAAAAGGAGTAACTAGAACTGAGATAACAAACTGTTCACACATTATGAAATGTGTAAACACTGTCACTGGAAAATTTGTGTAGAAGTTATTGAATGGGAACCTAAACTACTCTGTAAGCCTTCATCAAAAACAGAATAAATATTATTTTAAAAGCAAAACCAAAAAATGAAGAGGTAAAATATGATCAAGAACTGATGGTACTGTAGGAAGAAATCCAACTTGCACTGAAAGCATCATCCAAAAACAAGGCTCCAGTAATTGATAGAATAACCATAGAAATTTTTCAACAAAGTGATGTAACACTGGAAGTATTCACTAGTCTATCCCAAGACATTTGTAAGATAGTTATGTAACCAAATGACTGGAAGAGGTCCATGTGTGGGTCCATTCCAAAGAAAAATTTCCCAACAGAATATGGATATTATTCGGCAATATAATTAATATCAGATGCCATTAATATTTTGCTGAAAATTTTAAAATGACTGTAACAGTGCAATACAGAAATTCACCGGATTCAGAACAGGTCATAAAAAGAATGATCATCAGATGATCTTGCTTGTAAGCAAAAAATACTAGATCGTTACTTGTGTTTCATTGAGTCTGCAAAGGCTTTCAACTGTGTGGCACATAACAAAGGGTAGATGACTTTGAGAAGAATGGGAATTCCAGAACATTTCATTTTACTTATGAGCATTCTGTACTTAACCATGTGGCAGTCATACTTACAGAACAAGGAAATACTGCATGTTTTACAAATCTGAAAAGATGTGTATGTTCTATCCTTTCACCATATTTTTGTATCTGTATGATAAGAAAATAATCAAACAAGTTGACCTCTGAAGAGAAAATCAGCATTAGGATTGGATGGAAGCTCATTAACAACCTATAATGTGCAGGTAACCAACCTGCACATTGCTGAAAGCCAAGAGGAGTTGAAGCACCCACTGATGAAGAATTGCAGCCTTCAGTACAGATTACAACTCAGTGTAAAGGAAAAACCCCTCAATTCTGGACCAATAAAGCACATCATGATAAACAATGTAAAATCTGAAGTTGTCAAGGATTCCGTTTTCCTTGGATTCCATATCAATGTTCGTATCAGCAATAGTCAAGGATTTAAAGAACGTATTGCATTGGGCACATCTGTAGCACAGGATCTCTTTAAAGTGTTAAAATGCAAAGATGTCATTTCAAGCAGTATGGTTTGCCTGACACTAGCCGTTCCATTTTCAGTGGTACAATATCCTTAAAAAAGCTGTACAGTGAATAAGAAAAAACATAATTCGTTTGAATTATGGTGTAGGTGAATAATATTCAAAGAATCCTGGACTTTAGAAATATAAACACATCTGTCTGGCAGAATGATCCCAGAAGTGAGAATGATAAGAATATCGTCACCCATACTTTGGACATGTTATCAAAAGAGATTGATCATTGTGAAAGGAAATCATGCTTGGTAATGCAGAGGTCAGTGAAATAAGAGGAAACCCTGAATGGGATTGACTGACTACCTCTACAATGGACTTTTTTGAGTATGTATCGGCTCGATGGTAGTGAGTTTCTAATGGTCTCAAACATGTAATGATGGTGCAGGGTTAGGCATTCTTTATTCGTTTGCACATTGGCTAGTTGTGAGTGGGAACTCAATGAAGGGCACATGACATTAATGTCATCCAAACATCTTTCCACAATCTGTAGTATTTCATTTACTGAATAGTCTATATATAAGTGCATATGCTCTCTTTATTCAGCATCATACCAGCTTTTGGTTTATTTACCTTCCTTGTGTCTTATGTGTTTACAGTGCATTTTATACAATGAAAACATTCTTTTCATTTTTTCACTCCCCTTTTTCTTCTAACCCCACCCCCACCAGCCTCCTCATGGTCTCCCAGTCTTACTCTTTTCATGTGAAAAATATCCCCCTTGATTTTTAAGTTATAATAGTAGTCTCATACAATATTTGTTTTTAGGAGCTTGACTAACTTTGCTGAACATGATATCTTCCAAATTAATTCATATCATGAGGTATTTGATAATTTCATCATCTATTTTTAGGTATGTTGATGTGGTAGTTCAATAATTTTATTCAGCTTGAAGATAAATAAAAGTGTAGGGGTGGAGTTTAGCCTGTCAATCAGGTCAGAGTTTGATGATGACTCCTTGGGGGTGTTGCCTTCTCATAAGGAGTTCCATGGGAAGCTCCCCTCCTCCCTCTTCTGCCAGCCCTGTGAAGCGGCCACTGTCATTGGATCAACAAGACTTTCCACTCACCTGCCTGCGATCTCACTTCATTCTGCATCATTGCATGAGTCTGAAGAGCGGATTATGGACTAGTATTGGACTTACAGACTCATATTGGAGTTATGGACTTGATCTGGACTAGGCTGGGATGTTTGCTTCATATATAATTACTTCTTGATATATAGCTTTCTCTTACACATGTATGAGTAGCATGAGATTTGTTTCTCTAGTAAAACCAGCCTAAAACAGAGTAATATTTCAATTTATTGATGCACTAAATTTGATTTGCCCATTACCCCCACAAACAGGTATTTTGTTTGTTTTCATGTTTTTGCTATTGTTGATAGCACGGTGATAAACATAGGTGTGCATATATTTGTTCTTTGTTCATTAGTCTTTTGAGGTACATACTGAGTAAAGGGATTGCTGACTCATAGGGTATTTCTATTTGCATTTTTAAAGATGTGTCATACTGTTTTCCATAGCGGCTATACAATTTTTCAATACTACCAGCAGAATATGGGGGCTCCAACAGCTCCACATCCACTCTAGCATTGTAATTTTGTGATTTTTTAAAAAATTTTCTTTTGGTGACAGTGTGTTTTAATTTGCATTTCTTTTATAGCTAATGATTTTGAGATTTTTTTTCATATGGTTGTTGGTGACCTGGATGTGATCATTGGCAAATTGTCTATTCATGTGTTTTGACAATATTTTAATTGTATTATTCTTGTTTTTCTTATTGAGGTGTTGCTGTTTTCTATAGATTTTTGACAATGCTTCATTCTTTTGCAAATGGAGATACAATTTTTCCACCATGATTTGTTGAAAAAGATTCTTTCTTCCTCATTTAACCTACTTTAGTCCTTTAGTTAAAAAAAATGGCGCCTGTGGGTGCTTGATTTTATTTCTGGGATCTCTGTTCTGATCCATGGGTCTTCCATTTCTATGCAATGCTTTTGGTTTCTTGTAGTAGTGTTTTGTAGTTTTACTGGCACAAGCCTTGTTTCTCTGGTTAGATTTATTCCTAAACATTACATGTTTTGAGTGGTTATTTTCAAAGTTTAAAAAATTTTTTTTATTTTCAGAGTTCTTTTCCTCATTATAGAAGAAACCTATTGGCTTTTATATGTTAATCTTATTGGCTTTCAAGTTGTCAAAATTTTCAAATAGTTCCAGACATTTCCTTATTGAGTCCTTTGGGTTTTCTATATATAAAATCATATCTTCTTCAAGCAGAGTTTTACTTCATCACCAATTTAAATAACTTTGATCTCTTTTTAAAATACTTTTCTTGGGGGCTCTTATATCTCTTATCACAATCCATACATTCCTCCATTGTATCAAGCACATTTGCACATATGCCACCATCATCATTTTCAAAGAATTCTCTTCCCACCTGAACCCCCATTTCTTCCCCCTCCCTCCCCAGTCTGCTCTCCCTTATGAACCCTGGATAACTTATAGATTATTTTTTCCATCTCTTACATCGTCCTCCATTGCGCCCCACCCACTTTCCATTATTTGACCCCCTGGAAGGGGGTTCTAGGTTGATCCTTGTGATTGGTTCTCCCTTTCTCCCCTTCCCCTCCCCTAATCCTCCTGGTACCTCTACTCTCCTTGTTGTCCCTGAGGGGTTTATCTATCCTCGCAGATTCCCTGTGTTGTGGGCTCTTATCTGTAGCAATGTGCATGTTCTGGTCTAATCTGATTTATAAGGTAGAATTGAGGTCATGATAGTGGGGTGAAGGAAGCACCAAATAACTAGAGGAAAGTGGTGTGTTTCATCGGTGCTATACTGCACCCTGAGTGGCTAATGTCTTCCCTGTGACCCCTCTGTGAGGGAATGTCCAATTGTCTACAGATGGGCATTGGGTCTCCACTCTATATCCCCCTCCCCACATTCACCTTGGGTATGGTTTTATTCTGGGTCTTCAATGCCTGACACCTGATCCCATCTACACCTCATGATCACACAGCTGGTGTGCTTCTTCCATGTGGACTTTGTTGCTTCTGAGCTAGATGGCTGCTTGTTTATATTCAAGCCTTTAAGTCCCCAGACACTATATCTTTTGATAGCCAGGCATCATCAGCTTCCTTCACCACATTTGCTTATGCACCCATTTTTGTCTTCAGCGATCATGTCGGGAAGGTGAGCATCACAGAAGGCCGGATTGCCAATTTAAATAACTTTGATTTCTTTTTGATGTCTAATAGCTTGCTAAAATTTTGAGGCCTATTTTGAATAAGAATCATGATAAAAGACAAGCTCGTCTTAT
Source organism: Echinops telfairi (assembly GCF_000313985.2). Taxonomy (NCBI): domain Eukaryota; kingdom Metazoa; phylum Chordata; class Mammalia; order Afrosoricida; family Tenrecidae; genus Echinops; species Echinops telfairi. The sequence continues at coordinate 1,472,370 of NW_022111319.1, forward strand.
TCCCTTTCAGAGGAAGACTATTTTCAATTTCTTTCCACCAAATAATATTCTGGCCATTGGTATAAACCTTATGGCCTTCATTATGTTGTGGGGGTTCCCTTTCATTCTTATTTAATTGCATCTTTTAATTTAAAAAATGGATGTTGTATTTTGTAGAAAGCTTTTCTGGTATTAATTGATATAATCACACAATACCTTTTGCTTGTTTTATTTACATGTATGTTGAATTGCATAGATTGTTTTTGTAGTATAGAACCATCCTTGGATAACTGGTATAAAAACTACTTGAATGTGCTATATTATTTATTTAATGCTCTGTTGGATTCTATTAGCTAGAATTTTGTTGATTTTTTTTCATCTATGTTTATTAGAGATCTTGGCCTATATTTTTATATTAGGATGGCTCCATTGCTTAGTTTGGCCGTTAGGGTTATACTTATATAATACATTTTATAATGTTTCTATATTCTAGAATTGTTTGTGTGGATTTGGTGTTAACTTTGCATGCGTCAGAGATTTTTTAGTAAAACTATCTAGCCTTGGACTTATTATTATTGGAATTTTTAAATGACCTGATATAGTTCTTCTTGTGTTATAGGTCTTTTAACGTTTTCTACACCAACCGGTGTTAATTTCAGTAAGCAATATGTTTCTAGAAATTTGTCTATTTCTTCCAGGTGTTCAAATGTGTTGAAGTACATTTCTTTGCAATACTGTCTTATTCTCTTTTTATTTCAACAGTTGTTTCTGTTGTGATTTTGACGATTCCATTTCTTATTCTAATATTCATTTATTCTCCTTTGCTACATTTGCAGGGTTTGTGAATTGTTAATTCTTTCAAAGGCCCAACTTATTGCCTTGTTGATTTTTTCTATTTAATTTTTTGATTCATTTATTTATGCTCTAATCTTTATGATTTCTTTTTGTCTTGTGGCTAACAATTTGTTTTGCCTCTCATTTTCTAATTGTTGTAGGTATATAGTTAAGGTACTGATTTTACTTTTTTCTTCTTTTTTGATATGTACACTTGTTGCTCTAAATTGCACTATGAGCGCTGCTTTTGCTGTGTCCCAAAGATTTTGATATTTTGAACTTTGAATCACATTTTTAAAGAACTTTTATATTACACTATTTCCTTAATTACCCAGTGATTTTTAAGTGAAGTGTTCAATTATTGTAATTTATTTCTGATTCATTTATTCATGCTCTGATCTTTATGATTTCTTTATAAATTTTTGCACAATTTCCATGTAATTGATTTCTTATTTGATTTTCCTATGACTTCTAATTTTATAGCATTGTCATCTAAAAAGATGATTCAAAGTATATAAATATTTTAAATGTTATTGATGCCTCGCATATGATCCATTCTGGATTACATTCCATGTAAACTATAAAAGAATATATACTGCACCGTTGGTGGGTGAAATACTCTTTATTTCTAAGAGAGCAAGTTGATTAATTGGGTTAATTACTTCTTATATATCATTATTGATTTGTTTTTACTGTTATTTTGTCTTTACTCAGAGTAGTCTATTAAAATGTGATACTATTATTGTATATTTGCCTTTTCAACTCTATAACAATCTTATTAATGTATTTTTAGATCTTAATTTGGGTGCATAGATGTTTATTATGGTTATACACTCTTGTTTGATTGTGGCTTTCATTTTTATATAATGATTTTCTTTCTCACAGTAGATTTTACTTTGACACTTATGTTGTCAGAAATGAATATTGCAACCTCTACTTATTTCTGACCACCATTAACTTGATATATTTTTCCATATTTGATTTTTAGTATGTTTTTATCTTTGTGTCTCTAGGGTGTTTACTGTAAACAGCATACTAATGAGTCTTACTTTTCTTATCCATTCTACTAATCTCTTCCTCTTAGCTGGCAAGTTTAATCAATTTACATTCAATGTTGTTATTTATGCTTTTGTTGCTGTCATTTTTATGTGTGAGTTTTATGGTGTTATTTGTTTCAATATTTTTCATGATTTTCTATGATTTTTCATGTGGATTTTCTTATTTTTCTTTTGCTGTTTTGTTTTTATCTTACTGTTTAAAAGTTTTAATTTTTTTCTTTTTTGAGGTTTTACTATTTTCTTTGAGGTTATTTTATTATTTATTATTTTCTTTCCAAGTTTAGACAGTTTGTTCCCTTTTGCAAACTATTTGACTTCTCCATTTGAATGTTTACATCTCTTCCACTACCTCTATTACATTATTGTTATTTTTGTTGTGGAATGTTATATTTAGTCTCTGTTTTGAATCTTGTATATTTCTTACCTTGTGTATTACATGACTGAATTGATTTCTCAGTGATGATGTCTTTTACATTGACCTTATGTTTTAGTTGATTCTCTAACCCAATAATTCCCTTTAGTTTTTTTGGTAAGATTGGTGCTACTTTTACAAATTATTACTTTTTCCTTCTCTGGAAATGTTCTTATTTCTCATTTGCATTTGAGGGATGATTTTACCAGATAGGAGATTATTAGTTGATAATTCTTTTATCTCTTAAAATTTTTATATATATCATTTTGTTGCTTTCTTGTCTGCATAGTTTTTTATAAGAAAATTTAAGCTTCTTCATGCTGATTTGGCTTCATTGGTGAATTTTTTTTCTTCTTGAGTTGCTCTGGGGAGTCTTTCCACTTTAAAAAAATTTTTTTTAAGATTATTTTATTTATTTATTTTTGATAGTTTTATTAGGAGCTCATACAACTCTTATCACAACCCATACATACATCATTTGTGTAAAGCATATTTTTTTTAGAAAGTTTGATTGTGGTGGGACGTAATGATTTTCTTTTGGAGTCAATTCTACTAGGTGTTCTTTAATTTTCTTGAATGGTTTTTTTCTGTTCTGTCAAGATGTGAGGAGCATTTTCTTCCATTATTTCTTGGACTATTTTTTCTTATTTCTATTATGGAGTGTTTATTAAATGTAAGTTGGTTTTGTTTGTTTTCTTATAGTATCCCATAGAACTTTTAGATCTTTTGGGCTTTTAAAAAAAATAGATTGTTCATCTTGTAGTTTAATCTCAAGAGATTTATCTTCAAGCTCATTGTTTCCATCTTTAGTTGTTTCAATTCTACAGTCTTACTCTTTCAGAGTGTTATTTAGGGGTAATATTTTAGTGTTTATCTCTGGATTTCTATCTGGACTTGTTGAATTATACCCATTTCTATTTGTTTTGTTAGATTGTTCCTGTAGTGCTTCCCTGAGTTTTTCTGTCCTCTCTCACTGCTTTTTTGAGATCTTTGCTTGGAAAGAGTGGTTAGAGTTCCTGGTTACATGATGGGTTTTTTTTTGCAAAGTACAGATGCTTTAAATTTTATTTTCATATGTATATATGAATATTCTTAAATTTAAAATAGTTTTTAAAAATAAACTTTGGGTTTTGTTGTTTCCCTCTAAAATTTATGCTTTTTAAAAAGATTCTAAACTTTTTAAAGTTTCCATTAGCATTTTGACAAATATAAAGTTATTTTATAAATGCACTTAGGAAGATTTTATATTCTTACAATAACAAATATTATTCATGAATATTTGATTATTTTCCATTTAATAGAGTTCTTATATGTCTGAGTAAATTTTTATAATTTTTAAAGTGTAAATTGGTTTTATATATATTCCTACAACTCTCAATTTTTGTTATTTAAAATTTTATATTGCCAATAATCTCTAGGAGCGCGTGATTCTATTTCAAAAGTATAATCCATACTTTGCTTTTAAGGTTCATTTTACCTAGGAAGTTTTTTTATCAATCAAAAGAAGAAATTTTATGTTTTTAAAAGTGGCTTTTCATATCTTGGGTATGCTTTACTTAACTTTGTCAGCATCTAAAATCTACCAACTAACTTAGATGAGCTAATTCATATGAATTATTTTAATTTTTAAAATTATTGTCGTTTTGGACAAGGTTTGCAAAGTAGATCATTAATTTTACATTCAACAACATATGTACATTTCGTTTCAATGCAGTCCTTTCAAATATCATCAATGTACTATTGCTTAGCTCATTTCTTCTCAGTGCTCCTGTTCCCATTTTTCCTTAATTGCTAACCCTCTGTTGTTGAACAATTGCTGCTATTTTGATCTGAAATGGCTTATTTAAAATGTGTGACTATCAAATAACATATATGAAAAATATTTTATGAAATTAATTTATAGTGTGTATAGATAATTGAATGTCAAACTAATGATCTGTTTTGTGAACCTTCACCTAATTTAAAATAAATAGTTTTAAAAGAAAATGAATTTTGAATCTGTTTCACATTTTAAAGAATCTATTTTATAACATACTGTATAAATTACGTATCACTGGTTTCCATAGAAGATAAACTGAAAAAAAACACGCTGTAAATTTATTTCACACACACACACACACACACACACAAGAATTTGAACGTAAAATATACACAAGGTAATTCAGGGATCTACGCTAATTCCAATATTTGTCCCAGTCATATTCAACATAAAATTCTGAGTCCCCTCCATTATAGTGGGTATAAGGAAGAAAATTGTGTGTTTGTATTTTTTCCTTTGAACTTTTCATATACTTAAAAAAATACTTTATTGTATCTTTCACCTAGAAAGTAGGTTCTGTTTGATCATTTTCAAGAAAAATCAATCAACATTGTTAGGCACATATGCCATATTATGTGAACATTCTCTTCAATGTGTTCTGGCTATTCCATTCCCAATACTCCAGTTTCCATACCCCATATAGATTTATTTTTTTAGTAAAGCACTGTACTTGCATGTAACAGCCTTCATTTTGTGAGTCATTTTGCTTGTCTGCTAAAAGGTGATATCAGGGGATAAATTGGGTGTAAAGATTACAGTGTCTCAAGGTGATAATTTCAGAGATATCTCTGGTCTGAAGTGGTCCACCTAGTCTGGTCTATTTAAAGAATTTGTATTTAGGGTCATATTTCATTTTAGGGATCATCTATGTACCTCCAACCAATTCTTCTGGTTTCATGGTAGTTGAAGTTGAGCCTTTTGTAAACGTGTTATTTCTCGGTGATTTGATTACCATCTTCTTTGTTTGCTTCTAATGAGAGGAGAAGAATAGTTGCATTTCAGATGATTGTTTGCAACATTTTAATTAACTAAAATTATATTTAGCTATATAGAGATATATAATTACTTGGAAATGGTTATAGATTTGTAGGAATTTTTAAAAGAGTATAGGTAGTGCCAACCTAGTTGTTACATATTATGCAACTATAATACAATATGAAAACTAGGAGTTTGTAATTGTTAGAATGCGTGGGAGTGCATATATAGAGTGAGATCGATGTCATTTTATATGTGTAGATTAAAGTAACCATCACTAAATTCAAGATGGAGAATGGTCTTAGAACCACAAAATATCCCTTTGGCTACCTCTTTATCTTCATACCAACCTACCTCCCCTCCTCATCCATATTCTTAACCGCTGACAACAAATAATCGATTCTCATTACATAAGTGAGATGATATGTAGTCCTTTGGGACTTTTCCCCCACTCAGTATTATTTCTTGGGTATCCATTCAAGTTTCCTCCTCCACAGATTTTTAAAAATTTCTGTGTACTATGCCATAGTATATTTTAAAATATAACCATCGTCGTACCACCATTTATTTGTCAGTTTGTTGTACTATGGTGGCTTGTGTGTTGCTGTGATGCTGGGAACTGCCACTGATATTTCAAATGACAACCGAGTCCTTCAAAATGAACACATTTCAGCTGAGCTACCAGACCAAGGACAGACAATGAAGAAGGAAATAGCTGCAGCCTTTCAGGGAATGAAGTAGCTTATGCATAGCGTGGAAACATTGTCAAATAGTGAAGGCCTAATGAATGGAAGCAGAACATTGTCACAGCTACTGTCAGAAGATAGGCCCATCAGTTCAGAGGTCACTCAAAATGTGACTGAGGAGGAGCTGCTTTTTTAAAGTAAAGCATGAATGGAGTAAAGCTTGTGGGAATGGAGCCTTCAGGATCTTTATATGCTGATGGGGCACTACTCAAGGTAAGGAGAAAGAGCTGACAATGTGCTGATGATTTAAAAATGGAATGTGCTAATTATGAATCTAGGAAAATCCGAACTTGTCAACATCGAAATGGAACAGATAAAGATCAATATCCTAGGCATTAGTGAGTTGAAATAGACTCATCCTGGCCATTTTGAATCAGAATGCCATATGATTTAATATGCTGGAATGACACAATCCAGAGGAATGGGATGGTATTCGTGATCAAAAAGTATATGTCATAATCATTCTTGAAGGACAATGCTGTCTATGAAATTATTATATCTATCTGCATTCAAAGAAACCCAATCAATAAACTGTTATTCAAATTTAAGCACCAATCACAAAAGCTAGTTATGAAGAAATTGAAGAATTGTATTAAGGTTGTTAGTAGGAAACTGATCAAACAAGAAATCAAGATGTATAAATAATTATTGGTGATTGGAATGCAAAAGTTGGAAACAGAGAGAATCACTATTTGGAAAATATGGACTTGGTGATAGAAATGATGCTGAAGATCAGATGATAGAATTTTATAAGACCAATGACTTGTTCATATCAAATACTTTTTTCCGACAACACAAAAATCAATTACACACATCAACTTCTCTAGATGGAATACATAGAGATCAAATTGACTAAATCTGTGGGGAAAGACAATGGAGAAGCTCCAAATAAGCAGCTAAAATCAGGCCAGTGACCACTGTAGAACAGACCATCAATTACTTATACGCAAACTCAGGTTAAAGATAAAGAAAATTAAAACAATCCCAGAAGAGCAAAAATATGACCTTAAATCCATCCCACCTGAATATCAAGAACATCTAAAGAATAGATTCAGTGCATTGAACAATAATGACAGTAGACCTGATGGACTGTGAGAGAACATCAAGACCATTATTCATGAAGAAAGCAAAAGATCATGAAAAAGATATGAAGGAAAGACAAAATTAGATGTCACCAGAGACTCTGAAACAGTCTTGATCATAGAGTAGCTAAAACAAATGGAAGAAATGATGAAGTCAACGAGCTGAACAGAAAATTTCAAAGGGAAGCTAGAGAAGACAAAAATAAAACATTATAATGAAATGTGCAAAGAAGCTGGACAATATGAAGAATAATGAGGCAAGAATGTTGAAAAGCAAGGATGTTACTTTGAGGACTAGGGTGTGCCTGACCCAAGCCATGGTATTTTCAATTGCTCAGATGCATGAGAAAGTTGGACATTGAATAAGGAAGACTGCAGAAATATTGATGCATTCACATTTTGGTGCTGGAGAAAACTATTGAAAGTACCATGGACTGCTAAAAGGACAAATAGATATTGTTGTACATGAACTGGACAAGAACAACTCTATCTCTGGTAAGAAGCAAAACAGTTTACTAAAGGGGGACAGGAAAGAGAAAAAAGAACCTGCGCAGGGACCAGCCCTCTGAGGAGAGGGAGAGTGACTGGCCCAGATCACTTCCAGGCTTGGGTTTTTATAGGGTGGGGTAAACAATGGGGGCTTTGTAGCTGTGCAAGCAAGCAAGCAACCAAGAACAGAAGCAGACCTTGCAGTTAGCCTTGACATTTTAAAACTTTTTTTTTCTTTGAGATAGATGATGTGTGGCCTTATCTTGCAGCTACTATTTTCTGGCAAGTGTTTGCTTGACCTTAACCTCAGGGGAATTTCCATAGCTTGATACAAAATGGAGACTGCTACAAGATGGTTCCACTCAGGCTAACTATCACAATATGTCTCAGAAGTGTGGCCAGAGTGTTCCTTTGTGGCAAGAATGAGGACACTTCATTTCTCATACTTTCGAAATGTCAGAGAGTAGTCCAGGGTAAGGACATAATGCTTGGTCAAGTAGAGGGGCAGAAAAAAGAGGAAGTGCCTTATTGAGCTGCAGTCGCTGCAACAATGGGCACGATCACAGGAGCAATGATGGGAACTGCCCATGACCAGGCAGTGTTTTGTTCTATTGTACATAGGGTCAGTATAGGTTGGAAGTGACTTGAGGGCAGTTAACAACAACGTGACATAGTAAGGTTGCATTAGAGTTGGTTTTACTATTCATCTGTTGACGGACTTGTTCCCAATTTTGCACTATTAAAAATATAGTAGTCATGAAAATGCATGTACAGATTTTTTTGTACACATAAATTTTCCTTTTCCTGAGATGAATATTCAGGCATAATATTTTTGTGCTTAATAGTATTTACACGGTTGATTTTATAAGAACATTTCCATGACGTTTTTATGGCTCAGGTTGAAAATGATTTGCATTGTTTTCTGATAATTTTTTCCTGGCTAAAAATGATGCATATGGCTGCTCTTAACGGAAAAGAAGTTTTAGAAATGTTTTCTGATACTCAAGAGACAAGGAAACAAATTTTGGTGAATAAAATCTTCTACCCTTATTATGAGCCTCTTTTATTTAATTTGATTCTAATTCACCAGATTGTGTTTTGTATTTTCATTCTGGAAAAAAAAAGCCTAGTTGGAAACAATAGAGCAAGGAGGAGTGAATTTCTTTCTAGGTAACTATGTTGATGCCTAATGGTATTTTCTCTTTTATAGGTATGGCACTAGCTGACATTGCTCTAGATGAAGAAAATAAAGAGTTAGAATTTCAGAAGTTTTTTTATTCTCTATTTGGATAAATATTACAAAACTGATTGGTCATAGCTTTTAAAAATATGTATTTAATTTTATTAAAATAACCTGATATATTATAAAATAATTTGTTTGACCCTCTCTTATTCCTTTCACTTCGAAGATGTTTTTGGTGTTATGTATAAGTGCTAGAAATCACTTTGCTAAACTGTCATTGTTCAGGAAATAGTAAGTCAGTTTTCTACCTGTAACTAAAGCAAAAAACAAAACAAAACTAAGGCAACCAGTTGCCAAAAAGCCTAAATCAATTCATGCAATCCCACATGTTTCAGAGGAGAACTGTGTTCTCTAGAATTTTCCATGGGTGATTTTTTGGGAAGTAGATCTGCAGGCCTTTCTTCCCCAGGCACTTCTGTATAGACTAAAACCTCCAAACTTTAGGGTAGCAAGTGAAATCCTTCATCCTTTGTACTAAGGGATTTCACCTCAAACAAAAGGAGTTTAAAAGCAACGTGTGGAAAAATGAATGAGTCACCTTCCATCCTCTCATTCCTTTAGACAGAATTTAATCTTAGCTCTTGATGATAATTTATAATTTAAGAACTTTGAGTACTTTTGAGCAATTGATAAAAGTTTGTTTTCAGTTCACCTAAGTGAGAAACATCACTTCCCTTTGTTTCTATAGCTCCACAATAGGCTCTTTTTGATGGTTGTGTGGTCCCCTCTCAAATTCTGTGGCATGAAGTCTTAAAGAAGCAAATGACTCAGTCCTATTGGTGGATTTTATGACATTTAAATGCGTAATAACAGACTAATTCCTTCACAGGACTGAATGGACCAATCATTTGCAAAGTGGCTCTATTTGCATAACAACCGACTTCTTTAGGCTGCTAGAAACTTGCTTCTTCCCTGGGCAACTGTATGAAGGGCAACATAATCACTTTTCAAAGAAAAAATCTTCCAAGTTGTTTTCCATTTTTCTGTTTTTCACAGAACCAAGGCAAAAGGCCTTATAAAGAAACTCATTTCATCACAATAATCAAATCTTAAACTGACAGGAAAACTCAATTCTCTGTACATAGAAATCCACTTGTTCTGTGGTTCTGGACTCTTGGGATATTAGGCTAATTACTTTTTCCTTTGAGAGAGCTAGTCTCTTGAGAAATTATGCTAATTACCTTACCACTGAGAGTTACCATACAAGCAGGCTAAATGGTATTATGTTAGCAGTGTTTTTCTAAAGTGCGGTATGTCATTGGTGATTTGTCTGCAAGATGATTTCTTAGAGTACAAACAAAACTTTTAAAAAATATCGATGTATTATTTAATGTGATCAGAAAAATATTACTCATGCTTTGATGGATATAATTTAGGACACATAAATTGAATAGTGATTTAAAACTAAGACTGAGAAAATGCAATATTTTCAGGTAAGATATTAGAACTAGTTTTTACAAGTGTAGAAAAATATTAAATTGATAGATTATTGTACTTTGGATGTTAATGGATTGAATTTTGAATAGGTAATACTTAATTTGTAAATTTTACAAAAATATATTGAATTGGTTCAAGCATTAAACAAGAATGATATGATATTTACATTGAAAATCATTCCTCTGTTACTGCAATCCATCTTCTTCCCTAAGGTAATAGTTTGCAATATAATTAATTTTAATAATTTTGTGTGTGTTGTATCCATTCAGAAGCTTCTTAATTTATATAAACCTCCTAAACAGTTATCTTTCAATTCCTGTTTACACAGATGTCAGATCACCATAGACACTGTTCTGTATCTCTTTTTCAATAAATCTATATATGGTAATTTTATGTCAATACACAAGTGCTTCCTCATTAATTTCTTATTGCCAAGTAATTCTCTATGGAATGAAAGAACAATTTTTAAAAGTTTCCAGCTATATGCCATTTTAGTAACTTCTAGCATTTTACTCTTACAAATAATTCTGCCTTACATTTGTAAGTAAAAATATAAACTTCCAGAAGTGGAATTGCTGGGTCAAAAGACTAACGGACAACATGAACATAAAGCCCCCCGATCCTGAGACCAAATAACAAGATGGCTCCTGTCTACAACTACCAACTGCTCAGAAAGGAATCACATTAGAAGTTCCTGGACAGAGTGGGAAAAATGTGGAGCAACAATTAAAATTCTAAAAAGACTACCCTCATTTGTCAAATAAAGAGTGGTGGAATTCCCAAAACTATGAACTTAAGTCACCCTTTAGAACTGGATGTGAACTCAACCCCTTGACTCAATTTTCCTCCAAATAATAAAGAGATCTATAAGGGAAGCAACAATAACTATGAGATACACACAACTTAAAGTAATTCACCATTGAAAGATCAAAAGGGAAACATTTACCCATGTACAAGGTTCAGAAGTGTTAGGAAAGTGGTAGTGGAATCAGGAAACACAATTTTTATTTAGGAAACACAAGAACTGTTTCACTGTAATTAATGAACTTAAGCAAAATATATGTGAATTGTTGAATGTAAAACTGATTGATTACCTGTACAGTAAACTTTCACCCATGTAACAACACTTTTTTTAAGTATGTATATTTCAAGGTTTCATATATCTGTCAAATTACCTGATGAATTATGTTAATTTTTTGACAGCAGTTCATAATGGCTGTTTTCTCAAAAATCTCAATAAGAGGTATCTTATAAGTCTTTTAGGCTTTTTCAAATTTGATAGGTATAAATGATATCTTGAAGTGATTTTAATTTACATTTTGTTTTATAAATTAGAATGCACATCTTTAGATATGCTTAAGAGTCATTTTATTTGCATTTCTGAAAATGTCTTTTTATATTTCTTGATAATATAAAAAAATCCAACTTTATATTGGATTATTAGTCTTTGTGTTAGGCTTAGTTATCTAGAAAATAGAAACTAGTGATGCTTATATATTTATAAAAATATATTTATCTCACGAAATGGCTCATACCGTTGTAGAAGTTTGGTTTAAGTTCATGGGTAGATGGTAAGATGGAGGTCTCTCCAGATCTGTGTAGCTGCAGGGCTTGATAAACCAGGAAGCAGGACAGTGAAGCAGGAATACCACTGACTGGTGGCTGCTAAGCCAAATGAATCCAAGGTTGGCAGTTCAAGTGATGGTTCCTTGAATTTGTCATATGATCAGAGGTAAATGAACGAGATGCAGGTTCCAGATCCATCAGAAGAAGTGAGCAAATTTCTTCACTGTGTCAACTTTTATTAAGAGCAAGCCACACCCAAAGTGAAACCATCCTCAATTCTATCAAGGCTTTGACCACCCTATTCTTCCCACACCTGCTTAGCTCCTTCACAGAAGAACTCATTGTGGAGGGGACCACACTCTGTTAGATCACACCATGAGACAATCGGACCCAGTCAAGGTGACATAAAACTTAACTATCACAGTCCATCCCTTCTCAATCTGGCACCTGTAAACATCTCAAACCACACAATCTTCCAAAAGATAATAAAAAAATCACACTTGTGTTTAACATGATACAACCAACATGCATACAATTGAAAATATATTAATCTAATTTATTTCCTATATTTTATAAGTGAACAAAATGAAAATATTTGATTCATACATATGAAGAGGAAATACTCTTAACAATTACATTAATCTTTTCTGCAGTTGGTCAAGTGTCTTTAGCTGGTATTGAGAATTACCTTCTTCCACTGCTCATTCTCTTTGACCTCAGTAAGAACCTTGTGTTTTTTTCCCCTGGAATTCCTTCATTCTTGAAGAGTTTTTCACATTAGTTGTCACACTGAATTGGGTTACTGTAGTTTACCATTTACTTTTATCACTGGATTAAGAGTAATGACCTAAAGAAACTCCTGGATTACAAATATAATATTCTTTCCCTCCGTTATGATCAATCACAGCACTTAATACAGGCATTCCCTTTTTTGCCTGTTGATTCAGAAGCATGAGGGGCCCAAGTGGCCAGAAATAATTCTTCACTTCCAGTTCAATGGAATCAATACTGTGTCTCCAGGTGTGACTAATCTTCCTTTTGGAACTAAGCCCTACAGATTTGTAGATTGTAGGGCATCAGGGACAGGAGACAAAAATATTGCCAGTGGGTCACTAGGAGTATAAGTTAGTGATGCCACTCCAATTTCCACTCCTTGGTTCCTGGACCCATAAATTCTGATATTTGGGATGCTAGTGTAGAGTATATATAGCCTGCTAGAGAACATTGCCTCAGTCATTGCCACTTACCCTCGCACCATAATTGTGTCTTTAGAAGTTTATTCGATTGTTCTATTAAGCAAGCTGATTCACAATGATGGAAACATGGTAGGACCAGTAGGTTCCATGAGCATGCGTCCATGGCCTAATTTAATTTGCTGTGAAGTGGGTCCCTTCATATAAGGTGATACTGTGCAGGATAACACCAGTGAATAAGGCATACTGTAATTCCAGGAATGGTAGTTTTGGCAGAAGCTGTGTGTACAGGGAAAGAGAATTTATATCCGGTTTAAAGTATCCAATAAGAACAAAATTTTTCCCTTTCCATGATGGAAGTAGTCCCTATGTAATTAACCTGTCGCCAGGTTTCCGGTTGTTATTCCCAAGGAATGGGTCTGGGAGGTATCCCCCCAAAACAGATTTTTTTTCAAAGTTCTGTATTTACATTTTTTTCACAAAGCAACTTTATCACCTTCAAAGTACTCTCCATTACACTTAATACATTTGTCAAATCTGTGATTCCTTTCTTGGAAACATTTTTCAAACTCATCTGTTTGGATAGCTGACCGCATCTTCTTTTTTTTTTCTTCACCTCTTCTATGTTCTCAAATTGCTGTCCTTTTGTGTCCCTCTTCATTCGTGGGAACAAAAAGAAGTCGCATTGAATGAGGTCAGGTGATTCATGCGTGGGGCCAGAGAGGCATACTGTTTTTTGCCAAAAACTGGTGCACTGAGATTGTTGCATGAGCAGGTGCATTGTTGTGGTGGCAAAACCACTCCACCTGTCTGCCACAACTCAGGTGTTTTCTGTCACACACTGTTACCCTATTTTAAAGGCAAACTGAGGCACAGGGTGAGTGTGAGGTAAACTGAGGCACAGGGAGATGGACAAAGATAACTTAAAGGACAAAGGGAAAGCAGAAACAGAAATAACTTTATTAGGGGGGGAGTTCCCAGGCAAAGACCCATGGTCTAGCAAGTATTTCAGGGGACTCACGGGCTTTGCCTGGGGCCTGGGGGTTTTAAAGGGAAGCAGGGCGAGGGAGGTCTGTGCTGCAGGGGAAGGTTTATGGCACAGGATGCAGTTTATCAGCTCTGGCAGGTAGGATGTCCAGTTATCGGGGAGTCAGGCATTTCTGGTTCCATTTCTCGGTCTCCTCATCCCAGGGGGCAACTTGCTGACCTCCAGGGATGTGCAGGGAAGCGGGGCTCTGGCTTGTTTTAGTTTAGCCCACTCGCCTGTCTTTTTAGAACCTTTAAATAGAAAGCTTGATTAACAGTCTGACCTGGTGGAATGAATTCCAAATTCACTACAAGTTTTGACATTTCCATGCTTTCAGGAAGTCAACAGACATCCAGAATGAGGTTTGTCATCAATTGATATTTCACCTTTTTTGAAACAATGAAACCACTCATGCACTTGAATTTTTCCCATAGCGCTGCCCTTGTAAGCTGTGTTCAACATCACAACAGCTTCTGCACCATTTTTCCTGAGCAGGAAACAAAATTTCACAGCCGCATGCTATTCTCTTAAATTTACTATCACAAAGCTATGAGGTTTGAGCAAAACTCTTTTTTATGAAAAAGAATCACTGTTACCAGAGAGAACCTTCCCAGACGATGCTACTGGGTGTATTAACTCAGAGTGAGTACCTTGATGCTTGCCTAGCGGGGAAAATGCATGCTATGAAAGCTCTACCCAGCGGAGCTTTTCCCTGGTTATTTTGGGTACCCCCTCATATATCTTGGACTCAGTACTGGTCTCTGCTTCTAGAAGATTGGATTCTTGCAGTGGTAATAGCCAAGTCATCCTTGGTGAGTGGGAAACCCTATGTTGAGCCAACGATCTCCATCCCTGCTGTCAAGGGCATTTATTCATGTGCCCACTGAGCAATGACATCAGTGGCTGGGGAAAGATGATGGCTGTTTTCCACAAAGCATGCCACCCTTTCCACTTAATTGTTAAAGCCTTCCTCTGCTGAGAAAACCCCATTATCTTCACTTTTTTTTTTTGCCCATTCGGAAAGACCTATTTATATAACTTTTCCTCACAACTCCCTGTCATCAATTTTCCAATTTTGCTCTTTTCAAGTCCCTGACATTCCAGCAAAACCATTGGTCAAGCTCACAAATCAGTATATAGTCACACATTTGTCCATTTCTCCTTCCAATCAAATTGAATCACCAAGAACACCACTTGAAGCTCTGCCCATTGGGAGGAAACCCCTTCACTACTGCCTTTCCAGAAGGTCCAAGAAAGGGGCTGTCTCCAGCTTTTGAGAGGCACTTGCATATCATATGGAACCATCTCTAAACCAAACATGAGATTTATCTTCCTCAGTTAACTGACCATAAGGAACACCCCATAAGGGCAATTTTGGAGATGAGGCCATAGACATTTGGGCCACTTCTTTATGCAGCGCACTTGTACTTCGAGGTCTGCTGTAGTCTAATTTCACATATATGCCTTGATTTAATGATGGAGTGCTGTCGTGCATGTCAAATTCTATGACTCCATGGGTCAGGCAATACTCAGTTCATGACATGTAACTCAAGCCTCAAAGTAACTTCATGGATCAATATGAGGTATTTATTCTCTACTAAGGTGCAGTAATAAACCATAATCTGTTTTACAGGAGGAGAGTAGTTACCTTCAGTGGATAGCAGAGATTTGTTCCAAAATACTGAGGGTTTGTGCTGTGCTTCACCAATAATAGGCTGCCAAAGATTCCAAACTGCATCTCTATCTGCTACTGACACTTCAAGCAATATTGGATCTGCCATGTGGCCCAAGTGACAGAGTGACTTGCATGGCAGCCTTAACTTGTTACAGATTCTTCTCTTGTTCTGCACCCCACTCAAAACTGGAAGCTTTCTGAATCGCTTAGTAAATAGGAAGAAGTAGCACAACCTACTGAGGGATATGTTACCATCCAAATCCAAATAGGTCCACCAGGCATTGTGCCTACATTTAATTGTGGGAGGGACCAGATGCAAAAACTTATTCTTCAATTTAATAGGAATATCCTGACATGCTTCATGCCATGGGACCCATAGAACTTTCACTGAGATGGAAAACACCTTGATTTTTATAGGTTAATTCCCCACCCTCAAGCGTGCAGATATTTCCCTAATAATTCTAAAATTATTGATACTTCTTCCTTATTAAGTCAGATCAGCATATTTTCATCAATATAATGAATCATTGTGGCATTTTGTAAAAGGGAAAGGCAATCAAGGTCCCTGAGCAAAATAATGGCATTGGGTCGAAGAATTAATATAACTCTGAGGGGAAGTTGTGTAACTGTACCGTTTGTTCTGGAAGACAAACTGATTCTCGTTGGTCTTCAATACCTTTGAAGCTGGAATTGAAAAAAAAGGCATTGATCAAATCAATAGTTAAATACTAGGTCCAAAGAAAAGTATTATTTTGTTCAAGCAATAAAATAATCTCTGGAACAGCAACTGTAATTTGAGTCACTATTTGGTTAAATTAACGAATCAGAGCCAGTATCTAGTAATCCCTGAAAAGTCTGATTATTTTCTTTTCTCAAATGAGCAGTCGCTCTTGTGAAAGGCCAGAAATTCTAATGAGGAATAAGGGTGGGTGAAAGATTAACAATATAAACCTTTGGTAGCGTAGTAGAGTCCTTCCTCAAATGGACCCAGCCTCTTCTACATTGAAGGGTTTGTGGGTCTGCAAATTGGTGTGAGTCTGGGTTTTGATGTAGGGTTTTGTCTCTATTTTGGTGAATCGAGTTTAACTGATGTTCAATGTATCTAGAATTATTTCACGTGTATAGATCAAGTAAATATTTAGCAGGCTTTCCATCTATTTCTTTCCCAGGGACACTTTGCCTCATTAGCCTATATCACAGGTCCATATGAGTAGGGCTATTTTGATTACTACTTTGACTCTTCTCTCTGTTATGGTAACTACAGCCACTTTGTCTCTGTTGATTTACTGATGCCACTTTACCCCTACCTCCACAGGGGCTCCAATCAGCCCCATTTAAGGCAAGTGTCTCAATTCAAGCAGGGCAGTTTCCACTGCTAAACCTTACTGACATCATGTTCAGAGAGGCTGAGTCTCCCTTCACAGATTTGTTTCTTACTGTTTTGATAAAAGGTGTGTCCTTGGTGGTTCTATGAGTTTCTTCTGCGAAATTCACTCAAACATGCCAATTTCCTTAAACCTTTGAATATCTTCTATAACATCCAAAGTTAGATCCGGTACATCATTTTGGTTTAGTTTAGGCTATCTCACAGATCATGCTTTGTCAAACTAAACAAATACACTGTTAGATCCTTTAATTCATTCAAGCTGAAAGACTGAATGAAGAATCTGCGCTTAGTGGACTGATATTAACAAATTCAAGGTCAGCCAACTTTATGCTCCTTACACCAATATTCCACACCCTTAATAACCATTCCCAACATGTTCTCCAGGTTTCTATTTGTACATATTAAAAGAGGAACCCAGATGCAGTGGCTACTTATAGGGTTTCAATCTGCATTGTCAGCAGTTAAAAACCACCACAGACCTTCAAGAGAAAGATGGGGCTTTATATTTCTGTAAACAGTTATAGTCTCAGAGACCCAAATGGGGATCACTGTGAGTCAGCATTTTCTTGATGCCAGTGCATTTGGTTTGGTTTGAGTAGCAGTTCCCAGGGACAAGGGAACAAGAAGTGATCTAAAATCGATGGTGAGGAAAGCATAGGATGCTTGGTAGGGATTGATCAAGGACAATGTTACCGAGAGGAATTACTGAAACCCAAATGAAGGCTGACCATGATAGTGGGACAAGAGGAAAGTATAAAGAAATAGAGGAAAGAACTAGGAGTCAAAGGGCATTTATAGAGATCTAAATACAGGCATGCACATATGTAAATATATTTATTTATAATGATAGGGAAATAGATCTATGTATATATATTTATAGGTTTAGTATCAAGGAAGCAGATGGACATTGGGCATCTACTCAAGTACTCCCTCACCAGAAGAACACTTTGTTCTAATAACTTGGCATTCCGTGGTAATGCTCACCTTCCCAACATGATAGCTGAAGACAAAATAGGTGCATAAGCAAATGTAATGAAGAAAGCTGATGGTGCCTGGCTATCAAAAGATGTAGTGGTTGGGGTCTTAAAGGCTTGAAGATAAACAAGCAGCCATTGAGCTAAGAAGCAGCAAATCCCACATGGAAGAAGCACACCAGCCTGTATGATCATAAGGTGTTGATAGGATCAGGTATCAGGCATCAAAGACCCAGAACAAAAAACCATATCATTGTGAAGTAGGGGGAGTGAGGAGTGGAGACCCAAAGCCCATCTGTAGTCAATTGGGCACCCCCTTACAGAAAGGTCGTGGGGTGGAGATGAGCCAGTCAGGGTGCAGTACAGTATCGTTGAAACATACAACTTTCCTCTAGTTTATAAATGCTTCCTCTCCCCTACTATCATGACCTCAATTCTACCTTGCAAATTTGGCTAGACCAGAGCATGTACACGGGTACAGATAAGAGCTGGAAACACAGGGAATCCAGGAAAGATAACCCCCTCAGGACCAATATTGAGAGTAGCCATACCAGGAAGGTAAGGGGAAGGTGGGGATAAAAAGGGGGAACCGATCACAATGATCTACATATAACCCCTTCCCAGGGGAGACGGACAACAGAAAAATGGGTGAAGGGAGACATTGGTCAGTGTAAGAAATTAAAAAAATAGTAATGATTTATAAATTATCAAAGGATCATGAGGGAGGAAGGGTGAGGGAGGAAGGTAGAAATTGAGGAGCTGATACCAAGGGTTCAAGTAGAAAGAAAATGTTTTGAAAATTATGATGGCAAAGAAAGGCACAAATGTGCTTGAGACAATGGATGTATGTATGGATTGTGATTAGAGTTGTCTGAGCCCCCAATAAAATGATTTAGAAAAATAAGATCAGGGCATATCTTTCTGGGTCATGTCTAGACTTCAGCTTTGGAGGCTCACTGTACATTAATAGGAGTTATAACAGTTGTCTAAAAGCAATAATGGGTGGTGAGGGCATTTCCAGATCACTGTCCCAATATCTTGTAAGGCATACGCCTCAGGCAGTACTCTAGATATAGCCCCAATTTCATAGCAACATCCACAGTTGGGCTAATCTCTTCAAGTTTTGGTGGAGGAGATAATGGTTTTCCTGAGGTGCTGTCAGCCATCCAAACAGATGAGTTTAAAAAATGTTTCCAAGAATGGAATCACAGATTTGACAAATGTATTCATTGTAATGGAGAGTACATTGAAGGTGATAAAGTTGCTTTGTTAAAAAAAGAAATCCATTTTTTTGGGGGGGTACCCTTTCCTCTATATCAATGCACTCAAAATAATGTGACCCTGGAGGTCCTCCCAAATAGGAATTACCTTTCATATATACTGAAGTTGAATACCAAGTTTCAGATGATTCTATGGGTCTCATGAGGCCTAGCTATGCAAAACCTGCCAACCACAACAAGCTACCAAAAGAAGGAAATCAAACAGTGTTTGCAAACTTGAGCAAATTTTTGAGCACATTGCAAAGAAAGCAGTCAAAGTTATTTGTAAACAAGGCAGAGAAAATAAACAAACTTTCAGCAATTTACATCTGCAAAAACACATAGCAAGATTGAATACGACAACAAAGTTTCTGAAAGGTCTGAAACATGGACTCATAAATTGATAGTGTTCACCTTTGTGGAGTCTCTGAGGGAGGGGTGAAACATACCTTTCTTTGGTACCAGTATTCAAGACCCCATGGATCCCCCTCAGGAACAACAGTTTTGAAATCCCCCTCAACTGCACACTTATTTTAGGGTATGAAAAGAGACCTTAAATATCAAATATAATTTCAAAAGAACATTACTAAGTCTTAAACAAGAAAAGACAAGATAACGACACATCATTCAAATGAGAGAACATTAGTGTGATATCCTAATTGCATTTAGGAGTTTGCAGAGATTCAGAAATTTTAAAATGAACAAACATGGAGGACAAAGGAAAACTGTTACAGAAGCATGATTGGTAGCAGATCAATACATCAATGTGCAGGTGGGACTGCAGAAGCAGGAACAGCATTGTGATTGGTACATGTACTCTATGCTAGACAAAAGATTGGTCCACGGTCCTCTGACCAAGACAGTGAAGATGTGACTCATGCCATGCAACCCTAGCACCCCAGTTTCCATTAAGAACATATTGGACAGGCTAGAGGAGTGACATCGATCTACTCTCTAATGAACTCTGCCTAAGGGCAGAATGTAGGCCAAATCCACCCCCCCAAAGCAAAACATAAAACAAATTCACTGCCAATGAGTCACTTCCAACTCCCAGCGACCCTATAGGACATGGGAGAAATGCACTGTTGAGTTTCAGAGACTACAACTCTTTCCGAGAGTAGAACGACACATCTCTTACCTGCTTTGCCGCTGGTGGTTTTGGATTGTAGACCTGTGGTTAGCAGCCCCAATAGGTAACTAATAAGACACCAGGACTTCCAAATTCGTGCAGAAAGTCATAAATGGATTTAGGGATTCCACTGTAACCTATATACTTCTGTAAATTCTGTGCTTAGAAATTTAAACTTTTAATACAAAATCACCAGCTGCTTTATAAAAGATGAAGTTGTCTGATACCATGAAGATTTAAAGTTCAGTTTCTGAAATACTGTGGAACAGTTCTAATCTGTCTTGGAAAGTAGCTATGCCTTGAATCCACTAGATGGCGGTGGGTTTGGTTTGGGGGAGGTTTACCTTCACATTTGTACATTTTCTTCTGACAGTTCAAATCTGTTGCTGAATGCCCACAGCTCTTTTAAAAAATTATACTTTCAACTTCAGTGTTTCTGATCGACCACTTTAAAGAGTTTCTACCGGTATTCTTTACTGATATCCTTATTTTGTTTATGTGTCATTTTCCTGTCGTCCTTTAATTCTTTGTATTTTTATTTGGCTCCTCCAACATCTTTTATATTGTTGTTTTTTTTAAAGTCTTTGTCTTGCAAATCAATTTGCTAGGCTTCCATGTCTAGCTTCTGTTGCTTGATTTGTTTATTTATTTTTGAACGAGCTTTCTCCTCTCCCCCCGCCCCAGGGTCCTTTGCATGTGATTTTTTATTGAAATGGAACATTTGAATGTTACAATATGGTAACTCTGAATATCTGATTTTTCACCTGATTTGGGTTTTGCTGCTTTATTTTCTTTTAAAAAAATTAAAGGCTATAGTGGTATATTTGG
The DNA here is from genome assembly GCF_000313985.2 of Echinops telfairi. NCBI lineage: Eukaryota > Metazoa > Chordata > Mammalia > Afrosoricida > Tenrecidae > Echinops > Echinops telfairi. Next base: position 1,493,482 of record NW_022111319.1, read on the forward strand.
TTATTGACCTTTCCTCTTTTTTTACAAAACCTCTCCTAGTTTTAAGAAATTGATAGTTCTTGACTTGGTTTTCACTCCAATAGATTTTAGCTAGAGGTGAAAAAATTAGGTTTTATCAGATAATTTCAAAGCATATGTCTTTTTAATGCATACATATAGCTTTCCCTATTCACTCTTGAAGGCCTTAACATAAAACAAAACCAAAATAGAAGTCTCTCCTCAGTCTCGGTCCTGCCAGTCTTAGACATGCATTATATGTGTCAAAGGCCCCATGCAGGTTCAGATGATTACATTAATAGAAAATGTCCCATTGCTCTCCAGCCTGAATGGGCTCCAAGACAGTCAAAATGAGTCAATTCTTTAGATGGGTTATATTATTTTTGGCAGGTGCCATCAAGTCTGTTCTGGCACAGAGCAGCATTGTGCACTACAAAACCAAACGCTGCCTGGTCCTTCGCCATCCTCACAACTGTTCTTCCGCTTGAGACCTTTGTTACAGTCATGGTTGCAATCCATCTCCTCGAAGGCCTGGGTCTCCTTTGCTGCCCCTCTACTTTACCAAACGGTCTCCTCCAGACACTGGTCTCTCCTGACAGCATGTCCACAGTATGTAAAAGAAAGCCTCTCCAGCTTTGCCTCGAAGGAGCACTCTAGCCATACTTCTTCCAGGACAGATGGGTTTTTTCCTTTCAGTAATCCATTTTATTTTCCATATTCCTTAATTAAAATTCATCGATTCTTCTTCAGTTTTCTTTATTCAATGCCCACATTTCACATGCATAGGAGACAATTGAAAATACCAGGGCTTGGATCAGGCACGCCTTATCCCTCAAAGTATCATCCTTGTTTGTCAATACGCTAAAGAGGGCTGGTGCAGCAGATTTCCCTAATACAACTAGTCTCTTGAGCTCTTAACTACTGCTCTCCTGAGCATTGATTGTAGATCCAAGCAAGAGAAAGTCTTAGACAACTTCAATCTTTTTTCCCTTTATCATGTTACCATTGTGAGTATTTTGGTCTACTTTATATTGGGTCATAATTCATACTGAAGACTGCAATTCTTACTGAAGGCTGCAATTCTTGATCTTCATCAGCAAATATTTCATGTCCTCCTCGCTTTTAGCAAGCAAGGTTGTGCCATATGCATATCTCAGGTTGTTAATAAGCCTTCCTCCTATCCTGATGCTGCACTACATTCCTCTTCACGTAAGCCAGCTTCTCTGATGATTTCTTCACCATGAAGATTGAATACATATGGTGAAAGGAAACAACCCTCTTTCACACATTCTTGATTTTAAATCATACAATATTCCTTTGTTCATCACAACTGTCGCTTGAGTCATGTACAAGTTCCACATGAGCACAATGAAGTGTTTTGGAGTTTCTGTTTTTTGAAAAGTTATCTATAGTTTGTTATTATCCAGACAGTTGAATGCCTTTGGAATAGTCAATGAAACACAAGTAAACATCTTTCTGGCATTCTGTGTTTTAAGCCAAGATCCATCTGACATGAGCAATGATATCCCTTATTCCAAGTCCTCTTATGAATCCAACCTGAACTTCTGACAGCTCCTTGTAAAGTATGCTTCTGCAACTGTTGTTGGGTGATCTTCAGAAAAATTTCTTTGCTTATGATAACAATGATATTATTCTATCATTAGATCATTCTGTTGGGTCACCTTTCTTTGGAATGGGTACAAATAGGGATCTCTTCCAGTTAGTTGGCTATGTAGCTGTCTTACAAATTTCCTGGCATAGATAAACGAGTGCTCCCAGTGCTTCATCAGCTTGCCAAAACATTTCCATTGGTATTCCCTCAATTCCTGGAGTCTTGTTCTTGCCTTCAGTGCAGCTTGACATTTTTCCTTAAGCACCATGGGTTCTTGCTTATATGATACCTCCTACAATGATGGAATGTCAACTAGTTATTTTTGGTACTATGATTCTATTTCAAAGCTATACATTAGGTTTACAACATGTCCTTTCACTGGAGAGCTGAGTCCTTTGTTATCTATTCTTAATTGGGAAGTTCTGCTGAAGCCTGTCCACTGTGGGTGATCCTGCTGGCATTTGAAACACCAGTTACACAGCTTCCAGCATCACAGCAACACACAAGCCACCACTATATGAAAACTGACAGGCAAGTGATGGAATACAAAATGATGAATGAAAACAGTCCAGTTTCAGAAACCTGACATAACCTCCTATGAGTAGCAATCCACTCAGTGGCAATGGGCTTGCTTTGGTTTTTTTGCTCCTTCTAGAGTCTGAAACTGGCCTCTTCCTTCAGTGGTTCTCAACCTGTGGGTCATGACCCCCTTGGGGTGGATCGAACTACCTTTTCACAGGGGCCGCCTAAGACCATCGGAAAACATATATTCCCGATGGTCTCAGGAACCCAGGCACCACTCCTGTAACCATGTCCAGGTGGGCCCGCCCACATGCAGAAAAGCTCACATATGAGTACTCGGTGTGAAGTCTGTTATCCATGCTACACCGTCCTTCAAGACAAAATTGCATTTATTTGTAATTAAAAATAAATATTTCACAATATATAATTACATATTGTTTTTGTGATTAATCACTATCCTTGAATTATGTTCAATTTGTAACAATGAAAATACATCCTGCATATCAGATATTTACATTATGATCCGTAACAGTAGCAAAATTACAGTTATGAAATAGCAACAAAAATAATTTTATAGTTGGGGGTCGCCACAACATGAGGAACTGTATTAGAGGGTCACGCCTTAGGAAGGTTGAGAACCACTGCTCTAGAAGTATGAGATGCTGGTATTTTAAAATGACCTGGTTGAACTGTGGATGGGGTGAAGAATGGTACGTAGAAAGCCACCATTTTTCCTACCATTTACAGGCTATCTTATTTTCACTTAAATGTTTAGTTTCTGTAATCTTTTGACAGGTTTTAGAGTTCTGACAAGGCTAGTTTTGAAAATTTATATTTCATGCTTTTTGAAATATTTTGTGGGGAAATGGGATCATGCGTTAGCTCAAGCTGTCATTTTGCTCAAGCTCCCTAATTGTAATGTCATTTTTTAACCTCACAATGTGTGGCAATATTTCTGTATTTCTTTTGTTTCATGTACTTAACATTTTTGTAAATCTCAATTTTTAGTTATTATGTCCATATATTTGGTTTTATGTTATTTTCTTACATGATTAGATTTTAGTTATTCACGTTTTTGAAATTATATTACATAAGGGATGTGGTATTCGTTACAGTGCATTATGTGCAATAGAGGACAATGTCCATGTCTTTTTACAGTTAATGTTAAATGTGATCAATTTAAGATATGATCTGCAATGCCTCTACAATGTAAAGGGACTATTTTATCTTCTATACTTAGTGATATCTTTTAGGGAGACACTTAGAAAACTGTGTAAATACCTTACTGTTTACCAAATTTTTATCCATTAGTTTTAGCATCAATTCTAGACTCTTGGCATGAATTTTATAAAGATAGATAAAAAATTGTGATGTTTAAAATTGCTTAATTATGTTAGCCAGACAGAATTGGTTAAAAAGGATATAAATGGGGTGATAATGGATGGAATCCTAAGACAAAAGGGAGGTGGAGGCACATTTCCTTCATGTATCCCCAGCAAAAAGAAATGTGAAAGGCAGATAAAACAACTTTCCTTATTTAAAGAAGAGGCAAAGCTAGTGAAAGGGTGTGGGCAGGGGAAGACAGGGAGTGTTCATACCACTCCCACAATAGCTAAATTGACCGTTGGTTTTAGGGGCTGGTGATAAGGACACAGTATGAACTTTGGGGTGCAATAGTACATGTACTTTAAAAGACAAGGCATGCCACAGAAAGTCTCCCAATAGTAGATGACCCTTCCAAAAGCCAGCCAATGGTGTAGGATCAGCCATTAGCAATATAAAAACCTAGCTTTTCATTCTACGAGGACCTTGGATTAGTTGGAGGCCCTTTGGTGTTTCAATCCAAAGTAGCCCCTTAAAAATCTCACTCATTTCATTCAAACCTTTCCTCTGACTCTGGTTTGAATGCAGCCCCTCATCTGAATTCTGTCTTGCAAATGGGACGAGAATTGCGAGAGGAGAGGTTTAAAACCTTGGGCTGCTGCCCAGTAACCATTCTGTAGTAGTTATATAAAGTCCATTTGAGACTTACGAATGAAGGGGTGGAGTTTACCTGTTAATCAGGTTGCAGCTTGATGACCTCATTTGGAGGCGCTAAAGAGATAAATAGCTCACTGGAGGGGGGACACTTGCTCACTCCCTGAGAGACATTTCTGACCAGAAGCCACATAAAGTTACCCTGATACAGCAGAGCCTCGGAGCTGGGGAAGCCACATGGAGACCTGTGCCAGCACCGAGATGCTTATAATGTCACTGGATCCACATGACTTCCCGCTTACTGGCCTGTGATTTTCCTGCATTCAGCATCATTGCATGTGTTTCATGAGTCTGAAAAGGACTTTATAGATCGGTATTGGAAATATGGGGTAATATCAAACTTATGGACTTGATCTGGACTGGGCTGGGTTGTTTTCTCAATATTCAATTGCTCTTGTATATAAAGCTCTTTCCTATACACATATGAGTCTCCCCGGATTAGTTTTTCTAGTCCATCCAGACTGACACCCATTCCTTAGAAATTTATTCTTCTGTGAAGAATAACTTTTTATTCTCTGATATTAATTAGTTAACTAAAAAGGATGCACATATAGCTTTCTATTTAATTCAATGAGGTATAAAACATCAGTATACCCAAACCAAACCAAATTTGCTGTCCCTGACTCACAGAAACACCTCTTGTTGGTTTCTGAGATTGTAATTGTTTATGAGAGTAGAAATCCCAGTCTTTCTCTCATAGAGCTGCTGGTGGTTTTGAATTGTTGACCATGTGGATCGCAGCCCAATGCATAGGGTCATTTGAATTGTGGTGCTGGAGAAGAATATTAAAAATACCATGCACTGCTAAAAGGACAAACCAATCCATCTTGTAAGAAGTCAGGCCAGAGTGTTCCTTAGAAGCAAGGATGGCAAGACTTCCTCCTACATATTTTGGGGCTATTATGAGGAGAGATCAGTCCCTGCAGAAGGACAGCATGCTTCATAAAATGGAGGGACAGAAAAAGAGAGGAAGGCCCTCAAAGAGACAGAGTGATACAGTGGCTGCAATAAAGGGCTCAGACATCGGAAAAAATGGTGATGATGCAGTGATTCTGTGGTTCATAGAGTCGCTATGGGTCACAGCTTACTTGATGGTGCCTTACAACAACAACAACAAGGTCAAGACTTCAATTTATATTATAGCGGACACAATTCAAACAAGCCAATTAAATGTTATTCAATCATTACATTTAAACATTATTTTAGGTGTTGTGTTTGTGGCAAGGTTCTACTAAAAGATAAAGCAAGGCCTCATGAAGAGGTCATTGATTCTATGGATCCTATAGCCACATGCGGTTAAGCTTGATTGCATCCAACTATTAGAAAGAATAGTGCTTGGGGTCTTAAAGACTTGTCTTCTAAAAAGCAACCATCTGTGTGAGGTGTCAACTGGGCCCACATGAAAGAACTGTGTAATCCAGGGACTGTGAAGGATAAAGTCCAAACCCAAAGGAGGGAAGGTATCAGAGCTTAAGTTGTGAACCCCTGGTTTTCTAAAGACTATGAATGAATTGAGAGTCCAAAAATCCATGCTCAGGGTCTACCCATGTATTAAGCCTCCAGTGAATCTCCTCTAATCACAGACAAGGGATGTGAACAGCCTTGCGATCATGCAGAGTGCAGTGGGGTTTTTCCCGCTTCTATTTTGTTTGCTATGTTTCTTGGGTGGTGTGGTAGAGAAGATTGGAGGGAGGTGGGGAGCTGGTAACAATGAGTACAAGAAAGAAGTAAATGTTCTAAAACTTGTGGAGATGGCTGTACCACTTATTAATATGATGGAACTATTTAATGATCTAATATGTGAAATATATGCCAATAAAACTGTTTAGATAAATACTAGCATTTTATAAACTGAGAACAGGTTTGGGTAACAGGCCAAATAAGGCCCATGAAATCAATACCTGCTGACATCACAGACCTCACTAAAGAGAAGGATTTCTAATATTCACATTATGGTTTATTAAATGTTTATTATGAGTTTATTAAATGTTTGACCAATATGGTCCACATATGATGTTGTAAATATATAAATGACCCTTGGCAGAAAAAAGGGTCTACACCCCTGATATAGAGATTATAGTCTCAGCTTTCTAATGTGATAAAGGGAAAATAATTTTATCATGCCTATCCTGTTTCTTTTGTTTCAAGTGTATACATAATTGCATGTTGGAACACTTTTTATTATGACAGATTTAACATTCTTGTCAGATAATTCCAACTGCTTTGTCATTTTGACATTTGATCGTGTTTTCTCATTCAAGTTAAGAGGAATGATTTTCAAACGTATCATTGAATTACACATTATATCAATTGTATCATCAATTGCACACTGTAGGTGTTATGTCATTAAATTAAATATTCTATTTAAATATCATATTTTAGAATACCTGTATCACACACTATACAATTGGGAGAATGATGCATACATGGAAAAAAGTCAAGATGTCCCATTCAGTTTCAAAGAATGATAGGAGAAACTTTATTATCACTGGGCAGAAATTGAAATCAATCTCTTTAGTCAAACTCCACAGGCTCTACTCTGATAGGAAAGAGGAAGAGTGCTTCACACTACTCATTATGAGTGAAAATTTAGGTTCCTCACTTGGCCTTTGTTGATACCATGGATAAGGGGAGGAGTACATTGTTACTGCTAAAGAGGGAACAGGCCCAGTGTTCCAATTCGTGAGGAAGTGGCCGAAATGCCTATAGTCTCCACTTCTTTCACAGTGCCATTCTTTTCTCAGGCTGTATCTATCACCCTATGATCAGTTAACTGAGGAAGAGTTAACTCATTCTTAGTTCACAGACTGTTGTGTGTGGCATGCAGGTACCACTCAAAATCAGACAGCAGCAGTGCTACAGGCCCATTCTGGGACATCCCCAAAAGAGAATGTTGAAGGAAGATCCTTGCAATGGCCAAACTTTTGAGCAGTATACCTGGATAATAATTTTACTTGGAAGGAGAAATGGTCGAATGTGCAACTGTATACTGATTCAGAGCTCTGGCCAATGGTTTGGTTGCATGGTGTGGGACATGGAGGGAGCATGATTGGAAAATTTGTGACAAGGAAGTGTGGGGAAGGAGTATATAGATAGACATCTCAGAAAGGGCCCCAAAATGAAGATATCTGTGTCTCATGTGAATGCTCACTAAAAGGTTACTTCTGAAGAGGATTATTTGAACAATTAATTGATAGAATGACACGTTATGTGGAAACCAGTCATCCTTTGTCCCCAGCCCCTTAGTTAATGGGCTAATGAACACTGTAGCCATGGTGACAAAGATAGAAATTATGCATGGACTCTACAACATAGAATTCCAATCACCAGTGCTGATTTGGTTACAGCCACTGCTGAAAGCACAATGTATCAGCAGCAAAGACCAACACTATGTATAAATATGGGACTAATCCTTGGGGTGACCCAAAGTAAGTTGGTGTCAAATTGATTACATTGAACCACTTTTGTCTTTTAGAAAGGGCAACATTTTCTTCTTACTTGAATAGACACTTATTCTGAATATGGATTTGCACTCCTTGCAAGCAATGCTTCTACCAAAACTACCATTCATGGACCTATAGAATTCCTTGTCCACTGGCATGTTACTCCACATAGCATTCTGATCCAGAGATTCAAATGATGGGCTTATGTTCATATAATCCACTTATCTTACCATGTTTCCTGGCATCCCAAAGCAGCTGGCTTCATTGAACAATGGAATGTTATGTGGTTGGTAGTTCTTTGCATGACTGGGACAATGCTATTCAGGAAAGCGTATATGTCTTAAGTCAGCGTTCAATATAAGGTGCTGTTTCTCCAATAGCCGGAATTCATGGGTCAGGAACCAAGGGGGTGAAAATAGAAGTGGCAACCAATCACAATTACTCTTATAGACCAACTTTTTGCTTCCTGTTCCTGTAACCAAAAGTTCCTTAAGACTGGAGGTCTTAATTAGAAATGAAGAAATACTACTACCTGGAGCCACACCCCTGATTCCATTGAACTGGAAGTTAAGAATGCCTCTTGGTCACTTTGGTCTTCTTATGGTTCTGGATCAATAGGCAAAGAAAGGCGTTATGGTAATGAGTAGTGTTGTAGATTCTGATTATCTGGGGGGAAACTCTAAATATTATTAGGTTATGGAAGTAAAGAAGAACATAAATGAAGGTCTACTAGTACTACTATGCCCTGTGATTTAAACAAATGGTAAACTGTAGTAACCAAATTCTGACATGACTACGAATAGCCCAAACCCTTTAGGAATGAAAAGTACAGTCATCCCACCAGGCAAATAACCACAACCCCCTGAAATGATTGCTTAGGTAAAGGAATGGAATGGGTGCAATGTAATCAGTTGCAGAAAAGAGGAGTGTAATTGTTACGTATGTCCTTGCAAGTATGAATCAAATATTTTTGTTTTGTTCATTAATACAATATAAGTGTTCATGGGGTTTGTTAATTTTTGGTTGCACACATGATGGTTGTATGTTAGGTGGAAGTGAGAATTTATTATTTATAGGCTAAATATAGTTTAAGGATACATGTGCATGTGTCAAGTTGACAAGAGGTGGACAGTGATAGGTTTTGTGTCAACTTGGCTGGATCAGTATTCTCTCAGTAGTTTGGCAGTTGAGGTCTAGTACCTTCCCATGATGTGGCCTAATGCAATGTAATCAACTCCATAATGGGAATGGAAGTGAGAAGCCAACCAGATGTAAGACAATTAATGTGGAATACAACTCCCTCATTGAGGGCGCAGATCACTCAATTGAAAGTAGTTTCTTTGGTGGTATGGCCTACTTTCTATATGCTGTGAGGGGGAAATTATATATATATATATATAATCGCTTTTTGCTGGGCTTGGATGCTGCATCTGGCTCATTGATGGCCAATTCTTTGTCTGTGAGCCAATGACCTGTTCTAATGCCTGGCAAATCCAGCAGCCAGCTGCTGACCTTGGATTCTTTAGCTTCTTCAATCACAAGCTTGACCTGCTTTGTCTTAACATCTGACCCAGGGAGCTCAAACTAGACATGCGCACACCTACAACTGTGTGAGCCATTTTTATACACCCCCCTCCCCCTCTCATTCTCTACTTCTGGCTATGCTTCTCTAGCAAGTTCAGCTTAATATAGTCTCCAATAACGTACAAGGGCATTTCTACCTTTCAGTGGCATCCCTAGAGATTCTCATATTCAACCCATAGGCTTTCTTTCTGATTTAACTATGGACCTTCATCATTCTCAACATTATACATGTTGTCTATAATTTGCATTCCTCCTCCTTACTTATTTCTGGGAACACATGTTAGTAAACAAATGAAAACAAGCAACAAAAATAGAATAAAAAGATAAACTTTTATAAAGAAATGCCAGGTATTTTTACTTTGTTTCTGAAAGCCACTTGATGCTAACTGGTGATGTGACTCTGGGATAGGATACATAGCTTAGGTATTTGAATCAGTTATAGGAGGCATTGAACAATAATACTTGATTAAAAACTCATATGATTTTGGTCTAACTTTCTTGTCATTCTGTGCCTAAAACTTGTGGATGTTGCCTTTTTTGGCAGTTCTATTTCCATTGTTAAATTAGACTCCTCATGTGGGCTCAGTACATCAAACTCATACAAAGTATGTTATTTCTCACATTCTGGCATACTCTGACTCCCTCACTGTCGCTAATATTAAGACATTTTGTTTTGACCACCCTCTATGACTACTCTGCTTATCATTTACCTACAGACTTAGCTGGTCCATAGAATAATATGAAAATCAAGAGATACTTTGTTTTTCTGGAATATTTGGGGGCCAATGAAGCCTACATTCTGCCCTTTGTTTTGAGTAGCAGTTTGTAATGGTGCAATACATATCTAATCAATATTTTTAAATATAATTTTTACTGTGGTAAAATATTTTACATTAAAATATTTTACAATGTACATTACAAAATTTGACAATTGTCCTTTTGAAGTGTACAAATCAATGGCATTAACTACATTCATAATGTTTTAAAACCATTGCTATTAATTGATTTCTAAAAGTTTTCATCATTCCAAAGAGGATCTATGTACTCATTAAATATTAACTTTTCATTTTCCTCCCTCACCCCTGATATCGTTGAATCTACTTTCTATCTCCTGCCTATTCTATTATTTTTTTACAACTTTGTCCATTTGTGTCCAGTGTAATGTTTTCAAGATCCAGTGCTGTAGTTCTCTGTCTTAGAACTTCATTTCTCTTTATGAGGGTCTAATTTCTGTAATCCTCCTCAAACTTATTATCTTCTTTTCAAAAACAATGTTCATCTTATTGTTGTTATTACTTGGCGCTATACGATTGGTTCTGATTCATAGCTACCCCATGTAAAAAAACTAAATATGCTCCATCCTGTGCCATATTCACAATTGTTTTAACCCATTGTTGCAACCAATGTGTCTATCCATCTTGTTAGTTTCTTTTTTTAATGCTGCTCCTCTACTTTACCAAATATAGTCTCCTTTTCCAGGGACTGGCCTCTCTGTGAGACAAAGTCTCACCAGTCTTGCTTCCTAGAAATATTATGATTGTACTTCTTTCAAAATAAATTTGTTTGCTTTTTTGGCAGTGACGCCATTTTCAATATTCTTCATCAACATCATATGTATGAAATCTTTTGACTTTTTCCTTATTCATTGTCCACCATTCACATGCAAACGAGAGGATTGAAAATACCTTGGCATGGATCAGGCATAGTTTAGTCCTCAAAGTGACACTCTTGCTCTTCAACACTTCAAAGGGGACTTGTGCAGCCGATTTGCCCAATGAAATATCAAACATCGTTTGATATATTGTCTGCAGCTTCAATAAGCATTGATTGTGAATGAATGCAATCCCTGACAACTTCAATCATTTCACCATTTATCATGATTTTCATCCAGTTGTGAGAATTTTGTTTTTCTTTACATTCAATTGCAAACCATACTGAAGGCCACAGTCCACTTGACTTCATCAGCAAGTACTTCAAATTTTTCTCACTTTTAGCAAGCAAAGTTTTACCATCTGTATATCAAAGGTTGTTAACTCTTCTTCCAACCCTGAAGTTATATTCTTCTTCACATAATCCAGATTCTCAAATTATTTGCTCAGCATACAGATTGAGTAAGTATGGTCAAAAACATACAACTGCAACACACCTATCCTGATTTTAAACCATGCAGTAGCCTGGTCCCTTGTTCTCTTTGGTTTATGCACAGCTTCCACATGAACACAGTGAAATGATCGCAGCAGGTGTGAAATGGTATCTAATTGTAGTTTTGATTTACCTTTCTGTAATTTCAAATAAGTTGATACTTTATTTCTTGAAAAGCCTTTTATTTCAGGGCTGCATATCCTGAGTTCCCCTTACTTAACAATACATGCACCCCGTTAGTCTTTCGCATTCATGTCCAAAAGGCGAGCATCCTAAAAGTCCCTGTCCCTCTCTATATTTAACAGAGAGATATTCATCTGCTGTATGTCAGTATCCCTGTTAGACTTGTGACTATCTGTATGATTGTGTGTGTGTGTGTGTGTGTGTGTTTATCTATACATGGTAGGTAGTAAGTGTTCTAAAATTGATGGTGAGGAAGGTGTAGCTTTTCTGGTTGTGATTGGTCAATCAAAATGTATCTGAGAGGAATTACTGAGAGGTGAATGAGGGGTAAACATAATAGTAGGGTAGGAGGGGGACAAAAGAGGAAAGAAGAAAAAAATATGTGTTCTTGTTTATATATATATATATATATATATATATATATATATATGCCAATGCAAGAAGGAAGCAGGTGAACTTTGGGCCTCTACTTAAATCTTACCTCAGTACACAACAGTTTGTTCCAGTAATGTGGCATTGTATGGTACTCACATTCCTGACATGAGCACTGAAGACAACATGGGTGCATATGCAAATGTGGTGAAGAAAGCTGATGGTACCCAGCAATTAAAGGATATGGCATCTGGAATCTTAAAGGCTTATAGTTAAACAAGCAGCCATCTAGCAGGGAAGCAACAAAGTCCACATGGAAGAAGCACACCAGCCTGTGTGATCATGAGTTGTCGACCGGAAAGAATATCAGAAGTTCTAAAACAAGCAACCAAATCAATATGAAGGGGGTGGATGTAGTGGAGACTCAAAACCCACCTGTAAGATAATTGATCAGTCCCTCACAGAAGGGCCACATGGAAGGGATGAGAAATCCACGGTGAAGTATGGGACTAATGAACCACATAACTATCCTCTAGTTCTTTCATATTTCTTCCACTTACTACTATGGTTTTTATTTGTTTTACCTCATTAATCATGTTTGATTGCTTATGCTCATTTACATATTTAAGATTGTTTGGTCCATGAAAGCCATGATAGATAACCCTTCAGAAACATTAACAGGAGTAATGCTTCCCCGAGGATATGGGAAGATGGGGGGAGGGGCAATGGGGAGATAGTAACACTGGTGACTGTGTAACCCCACTTGATGGGATTGAACAACAGAACTTATATGAATGGATATATTGGATTGTGTAAGATATGGCAAAAAAAGAATAAGTGTTCTTGTGTGGCAACATGGGAGAGGGAAGGGATTAGAGGGAGCTAAGATCAAGGAGTTTAGCAAGAAAAAATATTTTGAAACTGATTGTGGTAGCACTTGTAAACTACTGCTTGATGTGATTGAACTATGGATTATCGTGGGTAAGAATCTATTCAACTGTAATGGGTTTTGTTGGTTTTGTTTGGTTCATATGCCATACAAATTACCAAGCATGCAAGGAAATAGGAAAATAAGAACAATAATGAGGAAATAAATTTATTAATCCCAAATAACTCAGAAATACCATAGGTAATAGAATTAATACAACAGGATTCTAAAACAGTTATTATATTTATATTATGTTCAAGAAAATAGAAGTCAGAGAACATACTAATTAGAAATACGAAAGATATAAAAAGACCAAAAGTAAATATTTCTTCAAGAGTTTACATATATCTTAAGTTTAAGAAATAAGAGGAAATTTACAGCAAGGCATATCATAATGCAATTTATAAAAAACAAATCATAAAATGAAAATTAAAAGCTGGCAGAGAAATCGACCACATTACATAAGTAGGAACAAAGATAATTACAACATCATATTTCTCCTCAGAAGTAATGCAAACAAGAAGATGTTAAGTTACATATTTGAAATACTGAAAAAGAAAAATATTACAAACGTAGGATTCTATAAAACCCTAACAAAACACATTGCCATCAAGTAAATTCTGACTCATATTTGTGTAAGAGTTTCAATACTGTCTCTTTATGGAAATAGATTATCACATCCTTTGTCAGTTAGCAGCCAAACTATGGTGATGTTTGTTAAGTACTCTAGTTGGTTTTGATTCATACCAATCATTATTACAAAGAAATGAGACACTGCTAATTTATTGAGCCATCACCACAGTTGTTCATGAAATGGAAAAATAAATCTCAAAGATTTATAAAACCAAAAAAGAAAACATTATCATTTACGATAGCTACAAAAAGAGGAAATACTTAGGACTAAGCCTAACCAGACAAACAAAAGACTTGTACAGACAAACAACAGATCACTACTACCTGAAACCACTAGAGACCTACACAAATGGAAGAATATCCTGTGCTCATGGATAGGAACACTTCATACTGTGAAAATGTGAATCCTACCCAAATCAATCTATAAATAAAATTAAATCTTATCCAAATCCCAACTTCATTCTTTAAAGATATGAAAAAAACTAATTAGCAACTTCATATGGAGAGAGAACAGACTTAAGGTAAGAAAAGGTCTCCTTTGTTGCACAGTGTAAGATATGACAAAATAATAATTTATAAATTATCAAGGGTTCATGAGGGAGTGGGGGACGGAGAGGGAGGGGGGAAATGAGTATCTGATGCCAGGGGCTTACGTGGAGAGCAAATGTTTTGAAAATGATGAGGGTAACGAATGTACAAATGTGCTTTATACAATTGATGTATGTATGGATTGCGATAAGAGTTGTATGAGCCCTCCAAAAAAAAAGATTAAAAAAAAAAAGATAGGGCAGTGAGGAAGAACCAGAAGATCTTTCTGGAAAAGCACAGTTGGCACTAAGAGACCTGCTATCTGCTGGTAGTTATTGGCAGATCATTTTGTCTTGAATGAGTAAACCTCATGCTTCCTCAAAAAAGAAAAAAAGGAAGAAAGAAAGAAAAGGTCTCCTTAAGAAGAACAAATAGGAGCCCTCACATTACCCAACCTCAAAACCTATTACACAAGCATAATAGTCACAACAGCTTGATACTGGTAAAATGATAGGTACATGGACAAATGGAACAAAATAGAAAACCCAGAAATAAATGCATCCAATCAGTCTTCTACAAAGGGCCAACGCACATTAAGTGGAAGAAAGGGTCTCCACTTGTAATTACACACAAACACTATCAAAAACAGTATGGCAATACTTAAAGCAACTGGTAATTGAAATTCCATATGATCCAGCAATACCGTTTGTGACAGTTACATAATCTGTCAACTTGAGCAAAGGGGTGGAGTCTAGCCTGTCAATCAGGTCGCAGCTTGGATGAGCCATTTGGAGGCATAGAGGAATTATATAGCTCACTAGAGGCCAGACCCACTCTCTCTGCCTTCCTTTTCCTGCTGTTGAGACACTCAGAGAGCTGGAGGAGATATGTGGAGACCTGGTGCCAGCACTAAGATGCTTCTACTGCCACTGGTTCCACAAGAACTTTTACCCACTGGCCTGTGATCTTCCTGCATTGGGCATTATTGCATGTGCTGCGTGAGTTTAAAGAGGAATTTATGGAGTAGCATTAGACATATGGACTAATATTGGACTTATGGACATGATATGGACTGGGCTGGGATGTTTTCTCAATATATAATAGCTCTTTTTATAAAAGCCCTTTGTTTTACACATATGTTTGTGAATTTGTTTCTCTAGTCAACCCGGACTAACACACCATGATTAGGCATATACACCAAAGAAACAAGAGACACAACACAAGTGGATATATGCTCTCCTATGTTTGTAGCAGCACAGTTCACAATAGCAAGAAACTGGAAGTAGTCCAAATGCCCAACAGTGGAAGAATGGTTTAAGCAACTATGGTACACACACACAATGAAATAAAATGTATCTTCGAGTTGTTGAAGGGATCAGGTATCAGGCATCAAAGAACAAAAAACCATATCATTGTAAATGAAGGTGGGTGCAGAGAAGGGTCGCGGGGAGGAGATGAGCCAGTCAGGGTGCAGGGTAGCAATGATGAAACACACAACTTTCCTCTAGTTCTTAAATGCTTCCTCCCCACCCACTAATATGATCCCAATTCTTACGAATCTGGTTAGACCAGAGGATGTACATTGGTACAGACAGGAACACAGGGAATCCAGGGCGGATGATCCCTTCAGGACCAGTGGTGAGAGTGGCAATAGGGTAGGGTGGAGGGAAGGTGGGGTAGAAAGGGGGAGCCGATTATAAGGATCTACATATAACCTCCTCCCTGTGGATGGACAACAGAAAAGTGGGTGAAGGGAGACGTCAGACAGTGTAAGATATGACAAAATAATAATTTATAAATTATCAGGGTTTAATGAGGGAAGGGGGAGCGGGGAGGGAGGGGGAAAATGAGGAGCTGATATAAAGGGCTCAAGTAGAAAGCAAATGTTTTCAGAATGATAGTGGCAACAAATGTGCTTGACACAATGGATGGATGTATGGATTGTGATAAGAATTGTATTAGTCTCCAATAGAATGATTAAAAAAAAAACAACAGCTACAAAACCCTGAAACACCACATAATATGGAAGGATCTGGAAACCATTATGCTTAGTAAAGTTAGTCAATCACAAAAGGACAAATATTGTCTGAGTCCATTACTGTAAGGAGAAACACCAATTAAAAAAAATTCTTTTTTTTTTTTACCCACTTGATTCTTTTTAATTTTTAAATCATTTTATGGGGGGCTCATACAACTCATCACAATCCATACATACACCCATTGTGTCAAGCACATTTGTACGTTTGTTGCCATTATCATTCTCAAAACATTTGCTTTCTACTTGGGCCCTTGGTATCAGCTCCTCATTTTTCCCCTCCCTCCCTACCCCCCTCCCTCATGAATCCTTCATAATTTATTATTATTTTGTCATGTCTTATACTGTCCGATGTCTCCTTTAACCCACTTTTCTGTTGTCCATTCCCCATGGAGGAGGTTATATGTAGATCCTTGTAATCAGTTCCCCCTTTCTGCCCCACCTTCCCTCCACCCTCCTGGTATTGCCACTCTCACCACTGGCCCTGAATGGTTCATCTGTCCTGGATTCCCTGTATTTCCAGTTCCTATCTGTACCAGGGTACATCCTCTGGTCTAGCTGGATTTGTTAGGTAGAATTGGGATCATCATAGTGAGTGAGGGATGGACCAATTCCCAAACAAAAGGGTAGAATGTCTGCCTACCTGCCACCAACAACACATCACCTTCCTTAGAACCAGCTCAAAAGAGGAGACCTCACCTTGACGGCGTCACTCCCTCAAGAAGGGGAAAAAGAGAGAAGACTATCCACTATATGCTATAAAACCTTGAGACAAGGCTGACAAATCAAGCCTCTACACAGGAATGAAAGAATCTTACTGGAATATCAAGTGAAGAGCAGGAGAGGGGAGCATCTACATTTCAGAGGAGGCAAGGATAATTCTGTTGGTGGCTATGGTGGGTTAATGAGGAAGAGCGACCTTACACCAGCAAGGAATGCTAAACAATTATAGGGAACCTGAGGAGAGAATAAACCCGGCTCTATGGTCCTGGGTAGACACTTCTTTTATTTTTAAATCATTTTATTAGGGGCTCATACAACTCTTATCACAATCCTTACACACATCAATTGTGTAAAGCGCATTTGTACATTCATTGCCCTCATCATTCTC